>NC_030809.1:2885450-3188480 GCF_001704415.2 Capra hircus | reverse complement strand
CATACCACAAATAGAGGCTAATTTCCCTAGCACATAAAGGATTTCCCAAAAATCATTAAGAAGACTGAACAGAAAAAAAATAAAGAACATGCATACAGCTCACACACAACAAAGCACAGACTGGCTTTAAACCCAAGGAAAGATGTATAAGCTCATTAACAAGAAACATAGAAATTAAAATTATGTTGCGATTTTTTCCCTAAGCGACACAGATTTAAAAACTGGATGACACACTGCGCTGGCAAAGGTACAGAAGAGACACACTGCAAGCGGGAGCGTGAGCTGGCAGGACTGCTACAGAGAGCAGCCTGGCGACACCTGCCAAGTTACAGACGCACACAGCCCCTGATGCGGCAAGGCTCTTCCAGGAACTGACTCCACAAACACACCCGCGCATGTGTGAAAGGACACGCATGTAACGCACTGTATGTTGCTTGTAAAAACAAAGTTTGAAAGTCATCCAAAAGTCCATCGAAGGGCCTATTTAAGCACATTATAATGCATCCACACACTAAATAACTATGGAGCCATTTAAAAAGATGTAGGAAGTTTCTTATGTCCTGCTATGAATTAAACTCTTGAGATATGTTCCATTGTTGCAGTGCAGAATGCTATGCAGAGGATGCTACAACTGTGGATGAGCAGAGTGCATTCCAGCAAAGCTAGACTACACGCACAAACCCACACAATGCTTGATACGTAAACATCTCTAGGTAGTTTTATGATAGACTAATAACAGTGGGTGCATCCACTGTTTACCAGAGGTAAACAAGGGTGACAGAGTGACTTTCACTTTATTTTTTTAAATTACAAAGAAAGTGTCTAATCATGTGAGGAAAGACACATGAGATAATAGGAAAAAGCTATATAATACGAAAACAGTAACAAAATGTTGATTCTGTGTTACGTTTTATTTTCTTCTTTACTTTTTCTATAGTTTCCAAATTTTAGATATGAAGCATGAATCAATTTCAAAACATGGAAGTAACTTTAAATGTTTATATAAATTATATTCATGCAATCACAGCCATCACTGTGAGGGAAAGCAGAAGAATGACAATTTTATCCGCTGCCTTCCCCCAAATGAACAAAGTTTAAAAATAAAAACCAAGCCCACAGATTCTTAGAGGCCACTTTCTATGAAAACCTGACTGGCTTCTGGCTCCAGGGCAGAGCCCCGGCCGGGTCCCTACGGGGCTGGGAGCAGAGGGCGCCGGCCCCGCCCACCTCAGTCCGCAGGCGTGCGGGCGCCTCTGAGTCGTCATTGATCCTGCGCACGCTGTCATAGTGCTCGCCATGTCGGTACGCGATGTGCAGCTCCCGCCCGTTGCTTTTGTCTGTTCCTCGGATCTGCAGGCAGAGGGAGAGGAGATGCCAGCGAGGATCTGCAGTGTCCACGCTGGAAGAGCAAGGCCACCTGGCTCCCAGGACGCCCAGTCCACAGGCTCTCTGTAACAGCGCCTGGGAGCATCACTGTGATGCATCCTAAGCAAGTTCTGAATTATCTTCCTCCCACTCACGTGTGTATGACTGCATGTACTTAATATGCAACTAAATGGAAATAAAGCCATTTGAAAAGGCATGTTCAAACACCAGGGGCAAATTCACCACAGAGTTAAGTAAGTCTAAGTTTCAGGAGGGTCAGGACCCCTCAGCCCCTCAAACGCTCAGGCTCCTTCCAAGAAGGAAGGCCCAAAGGCAGATGCAGATGTGTGAGCCTTGCATCTCAGACAACTGGGGGCCTCTTTGAGGGAAAAAAAATAAAAAATTACAAACATAAAACTGCTATCACCCTTCCTAAGACCTTGAAAGGGGGCCATAAAATTGAAGGACCTGATACTTAGGCTTCACAGAAAATCCACCCTGTCTTTAAAACAAAAATAGGATTTTTCACCAAACACATACTGAGACACACATAAAGGTCCCATCTGTATCAATTTCAAAACAAAACTACGTACAGTCGAGCAGCACTACTGCACTGCACACCCCAGAGGTACTGCTCACAGAGTGCTGTGTGACCGTGCCCCTGGCGCACAACCCGGCCGGAACAGTGCTCCCAGGAGTCATGCGAAACACACGCCCAGCGATGGAGCCTGGGCACTTCCCCCAAACCACCACCTCCACAGAAACTCCACAGTAATCCTCACTCTGTCCTTTAGAAAGCTGAGACTGTCTGTTAAATCCCCCAAATATCAGCACCTCCTTATCTTTGTGCAAAGTCATAGGCAGTTAAGACATTATTACTAAATAGTATCTGTGGTCTAAAAACAGAGCAAAACCATGGAACAAACAGGAACCACACAGGTCTAGAAGTCAGAATCACAGAAGTTTTCTCCAGGTAGAGTATCTAGGTCTCAAAGTGCAGAGAGTCTGGTTTTGACACATACAAAATAGAGAGCACTGCTCATCTCCCGGGAAGACTACTAGAAAGGAAATTAGCCAACAGAATCTGTGAGTGACATCATCCCTACAGCACTTACATATTTAAATAATAACAACACACTATGTATTATCCAGAGGAAAAAATAACTTGAGCACCAGTCACCAAATTGTTAACTGTGCTGCTCAAGGTGCGGAAGATCACAGAGGACTTTCATTTTCTACCTTACACGTGTCTATACTGTTTACAGAAGCATATATTCTATCTGCAGCCAAAAAAAAGAAAAAGTAGGCTGAGTATAAACCTCCTCATTACTGATATAAGAGCTCCTACTCATGACTTCATGAAGTGAAGTCGCTCAGTCATGTCCGACTCTTTGCCACCCCATGGACTGTAGCCTACCAGGCTTCTCAGTCTATGGGATTTTCCAGGCAAGAGTACTGGAGTGGGGTGCCATTTCCTTCTCCAGGGGGTCTTCCTGATCCAGGAATCGAACCCCCGTCTCCCACATTGCAGGCAGACACTTTACCCTCTGGGCCACCATGGAAGCTGCCTACTCATGAGAGTAGCAACCAATTCAGTTTTAACCCTCAAATTTTATAAGATACTTCACAGGGGTATGGGGTGATGGGGGAAACCTAGTGGATAGTTCCAGTATATAGAAAATGTATTTATTTTGAAAACACATACTTTGACTATTAAGCAATTCATAACAGGGAACACTATAGAAATACATGGATTTAAGAGAAAAAAAAAGTCTAACTATGAAGAATATCTTCCACAACTACCTAGAAAATTAAGAAACTTTAAAAAAGCTACTGATGGAGCAATAGGCAAGCTGTAGTTACTAAGTTGGCACAGAGTATACTCCTTCAAGAATAGGATCGTTATGCTGTATATTCAAATGATTTTGATGACTTCTGCTAAGCAGTAAAGATTTAAGGACAAAAAACTGGGACAATGAAGGAGGTAACCAGTCTTCCTCACTCAAAGGCATCCGGAGGAAGAGCGCGCCTCAGTAAACACGATGGCTCTCCTGGGAGGACGCGCGACGACACTGCCCCAGAGAGCGAGCAGCACGCGCAGACCCCGTCCCCTCCGGCTCGCCGCGTCCCTGGGAAGTGAGGGTCCTCACCTGTCAGGCAGTAGCTACTTTACCCTGTTGTAGTGCGACTGTCAGAAGGACACTAGGCCAGACACAAGCAGTGATATATTTCTGCTTACATGGCATTCTGAAAAGGCAAAACTGTGCCGTGCTGTGCTTAGTTGCTCAGTCGTGTCCAGCTCTGCAACACCATGGACGTTAGCTCGCCAGGTTCCTTTCTCCTGGGGATTCTCCAGACAAGAATACTGGAGTGGGCTGCCATGCCCTCCTCCAGCGGATCTTCCCAACCCAGGGATCGAACCCAGGACTCCCGCATTGCAGGTGGATTCTTTACTGTCCAAGCCACCGGGGAAGCCCAAGAAGACTGGAGTGGGTAGCCTACCCCTTCTCCAGGGGATCTTCCAGACCCAGGAATCAAACCAGGGTCTCCTGAATTACAGGCGGATTCTTTACTAGCTGAGCTACCAGGGAAAACCCAGAGGCAAAACTACAAGAGACAAATGAGATTAGTGGTTATAAGAATCTGGGGACGAAGAGAAGGGACCAGTGACTACAAAGAGGCATAAGGCAACTTCATGGGGCAGTGGAAATATTCAATATATAAGTAGTGGTATATTCTATACGTAGGTAGCAGACATCCTGGAATGCGAAGTCAAATGGGCCTTAGGAAGCATCACTATGAACAAAGCTAGTGGAGGTGATGGAATTCCAGTGGAGCTATTTCAAATCCTAAAAGATGATGCTATCAAAGTGCTGCACTCAATATGACAGCAAATTTGGAAAACTCAGCAGTGGCCACAGGACTGGAAAAGGTCAGTTTTCATTCCAATCCCAAAAAATACTCAAACTACCGCACAATTGCACTCATCTCACATGCTAGTAAAGTAATGCTCAAAATTCTCCAAACCAGGTTTCAGCAATATATGAACTGTGAATTTCCAGATGTTCCAGTTGGTTTTAGAAAAGGCAGAGGAACCAGAGATCAAATTGCCAACATCTGCTGGACCATCGAAAAAGCAATAGAGTTCCAGAAAAACATCTATTTCTGCTTTACTGACTATGCCAAAGCCTTTGACTGTGTGGATCACAATAAACTGTGGAAAATTCTGCAAGAGATGGGAATACCAGACCACCTGACCTGCCTCTTGAGAAACCTGTATGCAGGTCAGGAAGCAACAGTTAAAACTGGACATGGAACAACAGACTGGTTCCAAATAGGAAAAGGAGTACGTCAAGGCTGTATATTGTCACCCTGCTTATTTAACTTATATGCAGAGTACATCATGAGAAATACTGGGCTGGAAGAAGCACAAGCTGGAATCAAGATTGCTGGGAGAAATATCAATAACCTCAGATATGCAGATGACAATACCCTTATGGCAGAAAGTGAAGAGGAACTAAAAAGCCTCTTGATGAAAGTGAAAGAGGAGAGTGACAAAGTTGGCTTAAAGCCCAACATTCAGAAAATTAAGATCATGGCATCTGGTCCCAACACTTCATGGCAAATAGATGGGGAAACAGTGGCTGACTTTATATTTGGGGGCTCCAAAATCACTGCAGATGGTGACTGCAGCCATGAAATTAAAAGACGCTTACTCCTTGGAAGGAAAGTTACGACCAACCTAGATAGCATATTAAAAAGCAGAGCTGTTACTTTGTTGACAGAGGTCCGTCTAGTCAAGGTTATGGTTTTTCCAGTGGTCATGTATGGATGTGAGAGTTGGACTGTGAAGAAGGCTGAGCACCAAAGAATTGATGCTTTTGAACTGTGGTGTTGGAGAAGACTCTTGAGAGTCCCATGGACTGCAAGGAGATCCAACTAGTCCATCCTAAAGGAGATCAGTCCTGGGTATTCATTGGAAGGACTGATGTTGAAGCTGAAACTCCAATACTTTGGCCACCTGATGTGAAGAGCTGACTCATTTGAACAGACCCTGATGCTGGGAAAGATTGAAGGTGGGAGGAGAAAGGGATGACAAGAGGATTAGATGGTTGGATGGCATCACCAACTCAATGGACATGAGTTTGGGTGAACTCCGGGCATTGGTGATCAACAGGGAGGCCTGGTGTGCTGCGGTTCATGGGGTCACAAAGAGTCGGACACAACTGAGCGACTGAACTGAACTGAACTGAACTGAGGTAGTGTAACATTTACATGACTATGTCCAAAAAACAAACTATACACCAGAGACGGGTGAATTTTGATATATGTAAGTTATATCTCTATAATTGACTTTATTTTTAAAGAGCAACAGCTAAGCAAAGGAATAAGCAATTTACAAAGGCATATATATGCAGGTGGTACAGGAAAATGGGGTTCCCTGGTGGCTCAGACAAAAAAGAATTTGCCTGCAATGCAGGAGACACAGGTTTGATCCCTGGGTTGGGAAGTACCCTTGGAGAAGGAAATGGCAACCCACTCCACTATTCTTGCCTGGAGAATGCCTTGGACAGAGGAGCCTGACGGGCTATAGTCCATGGGGTCCCAAAGAGTCGGCCATGACTGAGCAACTAAAACTTTCACTTTTCACAGGAAAACAATGAAGGAAAAAAGGTCACTGTTCCCTGTGTAATAATATGATATATAGGGATATGTAGTGTGTGTAGGTATATATGTACGATGTATCTATCTATGTGTGTGTGCATGCTCAGTCGCTCAAGCGTGTCTGACTCTTTCCAACTCCATGGACTGTAGCCGTCAGGCTCCTCTGTCCATGGGATTTCCCAGGTAAGAGTACTGGAGTGCGCTGCCATTTCCTCCTCCAAGGGATCTTCGTGACTGAGGGATAGAACCAGAGTCTCCTGTAGCTCCCATGTTGCAGGCATATTCTTTACCACTGAACCAGTTCTTAAAATGTGACACCATGATATGTCTCTTTGCAGTTATATACGAATGTTTTTATACTGAAGAGTGTGTGTGAATAACAGATACACACTAAAATGTTAACAACAATTATCTCTAGGAAGTGTGATTGGGTGACTTTTATTTGCCTTTATGGGCTTTTCTGAATTTTCAAATTGTTCTATAATCATTATGTTTTACTTTCTAATGTAAAAAAAGCTAGAAATGGTGAAGTAGAAGAGAAGGGGAAGGAGGAGGTCTGATAGGAACCACCTGACCAGTCTCCAGGAGCTGAGCGACAGCATGAAAACTGCAAGGAGGGCAAGCAAGGGGTGGTCTGTGTGTATTTTCATCCTGACCTGTGACCTTCCATGCTCCAGAATGTTTGGTTTGATGGACTGTTTGGGAGATGGGGTTAATTTAGAACAGCAATGGTAACAGAATACCAACGGCAAGGGCGAAGGGGTATGAGGAGGGGAAGGGAGGCCTAAGCGGCTCAACATCATGCTCTGCCATCCCACAGCACAAACTGAACACTTGAGAAGTCTTACTTGCTGTAGAAACACCATCAGAATGCTATGGCTAGCTGGGGAGAGCACAGACATAGAGCTTGACACCCTAGGCCATGAAATTTTGTTGTTCAAAAGTTCTTTTTTAGCAACAGTTTATTATAGTCAATTTGGTCTTTGTTTCTCTCCATCTAAAATACAAAAATATACACATGGAACAGGTATATTCAAACTAGAATCTGTATGCAAATCCTCTGAATTCTCATTCAGAGATTTTTACAAAATTTTCTATGCTATTTCCACATTAGGCTCTCTTCCCCAAATCACCCAATTAACTAACTGTTGAGTAATATTTCTGGCATTTTAAGTCTCTGATTTATACTTCAGACTCCATTTGTAATGCAGGGTTTAATTCCAAGCCACCACAAGCTTGGTGAGGTTCACAGTCCAAGCTACCCTGCACAGTTCAATATCATCAGTCAAGCCCCATTATCTTAGGATATCCCCAAAGATAATTTTTAAATAAAGGTTTCATATAAATTCCTCAGCAGATGACCTACCTGCCACAAAGGGGCATTAAGTTGATGAATCACCACATTCAACTGATGATTTCTTGCAAACGCTACAATTGCATCATTGCCAGCAAATGTTCCAGGCTTTGCCAAACTGGCCACTGTACGGAAGGAAATAGGAAAGAAAAACAAAGTCTTTATAATGCTTTGGTATTTATTCAGTTCCCAAAATGAGGAATCAGGGTATATGCCTGGAAAAGTCCAATAGCTCTGTCAGAGTCTAGCAGTCTGTGCATGTCCATAGTTCGTTCTCTAAATCTATCTCATAGATCACCTTTAACCCTCGAAACAGCCATCAGAAAGAAGCGGAAGAGGTATCATCACACGCACCATCTTACAGATGAGGAAACTAAAGCAGAGGGCAGTTTGTAACTGTGTCCTAGGTCACAAGTCAGTACACAGCAGAGCTCAGTTTTATCCCAGGCATCCTGACTCCAAGATCTTGGCTCTTGGCCACTCCATTATACAGCCTATCACAATCTGCCCTCAAGGAGTTTACAACAGTGGGGGACAAACAACAAGAAAACAGACACTGCTGATATGCAGGCGCTTCAGGAAAGAAACACGCAGTAAAGCATCTGGCCTTACACAGAGAGAAATCTGACCTTTGCCCCTGGCTCCTGGGAGAGAACCTCTAAAACCCTGGCATTTCCCAAGTGACAGGGGTGTCTCTATTATTCACAGTGGGCCCCTCAGCCACATCTAACTGTTTATGCTAAGCTTATGCATGAGGTGACTTTCAGTGGACCTCTCTGGTCAAATGACCCTAGAAAGACCTCAGGGACTAGAGAATGACTTCAACCACTTAGGCCATCAATCAGTAACATCTACATGATGACACCCTAATAAAAATGCTGGACACTGATGTTTGGGTGAGGTTCCCTGGTTGACGATACCGTGTTTTATGTAACCTTCCGATATTTTACCGTTGTATAACCTTCCAAGATTCTCAGTTCAGTCACTCAGTCATGTCCGACTCTTCCCGACCCCATGAATTGTAGCATGCCAGGCCTCCCTGTCCATCACCAACTCCCGGAGTCCACCCAAACCCGTGTCCATTGAGTCGGTGATGCCATCCAACCATCTCATCCTCTGTCGTCCCCTTCTCCTCCTGCCCTTAATCTTTCCCAGTTATCAGGGTCTTTTCAAATGAGTCAGCTCTTCACATCAGGTGGCCAAAGTTTGGAGTTTCAGCTTCAGTATCAGTCCTTTCAAAGAACACCCAGGACTGATCTCCTTTAGGATGGACTGGTTGGATCTCCTTGCAGTCCAAGGGACTCTCAAGAGTCTTCTCCAACGATTCTATCCTTTGGCTAACTTGACCTGGATCTTTTCCTTGTAATACACTATGTAACTGTGAGTATAACAGACTTCAATGAGCTCTGTGAGTCCTTCTAGCAAATTATCAAACCTGAGAATGGTTCTGAGAAACCACAAATTTGCAGCTCGTGTCAGAAGTCAGGGGAGTCTTAAGTAAGACTGTGTCTTCAAACCTTGCAGCTTGGCTAACTCCAGGTGGGGAACATAAGCCAGTCTGAACAGTGGGGAGGGGAGGGGAGGGGAGGGGAGGTGTACCAGATAAGCTTCTCAGCGGAGACAACTACAGTGCTTCCCAAAGGGCAGGTAAAAGACAAACAGAAGAGGAATGGATGATGTTCCAAGCAGAAGCAAGAAACAGAACACGGTGAGTTTACGGACTGCACAGTACTGGCAGGAACTTAGAATGCTGAGATGGCAGGGCGGGGGAGCAAGAAAATATACTGGGAAATAGCAAGAAGCCAGGCAAACAAGAAAATCACAGATCGTAAAGGCTAAAGAGTTGGAACGTTCTTGAGGTCAATGGGGAGCTGCCTACAAGTGTTAGACAGGGGAAGACCTATCTGATATATGTTTAGATCACCTCTCTGGCTTCCACATGGAAAGCAAAGTGAAGGGGTCAGGAGGCAATAAGACCAATCCAAAGTACTGGAGAAATCTAGACAAACAGTCAAAGAGGCCTGATTCTATGAGGCGGCAGAAATGAGGAAAAATACATTGGAGGAAAAGTGACAAGACTTCACAAGTAAGTAGTATGAGAAGGCATTGAGAACGTTCAGGTTTCTGGTGGGTATCTGTTTAGTTAGGGAAAAGATGATGCTGATTCTCCAAAGCCATAGACCAAAGAAAAGACACAGTCAGAGGCAAGGATAACCAGGTCCTGAAAAGTTAAGTGAGCACTCAACTATTCTATCAACAAATATTAGTGTCGACTATGTGCCAGCCATTGCCACAGTGGGGAACAGACACAGTCCCTGCCCTCAAGAATCTCACAGTGTAACGAGGGAGACATTAAAAACACACAACTATAAGAGCAGGAAATGTAACACATCTGGGCTTCCAGTGACACACAAGGAGAACGGGCAGAATTCCAGGTGTCCTTTCCGTCTGCTGTGGCAATCAGAGCCACTACCCACTGGGACACTCAAACCGTGACACAGCACCTGCACATCTAAGGTCCTGCCACACCCCTAAACCTACCACGTGGTCTTCACTGAAGAGGGTCAAAGCAGAATCCCTACTCACAGACCAAAGATTCTCTTCACATAAAACATTTATTGAATCAATGACTCAACTCATTTTATGTATCATTAAACAACAAAACTCGCTCCATATATCCATATTTAATCTATAAACTGGTGACCATCTAATTAACTGGTGCCTGCCGGACAAAAAATGATCCAGGAAGAGGACCGTGAGAACTCAGTGACTAGAATAAACGACTCAGTGGAGTTTCACTGCTGTGTCTCTCTTGCTGCTTGTCCCTAATGAATGAGTGCTTTCCCAGTGATGAATGGGAAAAGCTCCCTGCTCAATGTGTTCCTCCTGCTGCCTTTTACTTTATTAAAGCACAGCTACGCTAGCCATTCCTCAAGTACAACTTCAAAATCATCTTTGTCTCTACCAACACCGGCCCCGGCCCCCGCCACCTCCAGTGAGGCCTGTCAATTACACTACCAAACTGGGGGCTGGTCTGGACTCACTCATCATCCCCAGAACAGCCCTGGTGGAAACGTGCTCATCCCTTCACCAATGTGCAGAGCCCTCCACCTCAGCCCCTTCACAGTCTCTCCCCCCACCCACTCCTGACTGGTTCCCAGAGTCAGCGCTCCAAAACACAGAATGATTCTCTTTCCTGAGACAGATAAGACTGAGCCCTGCAATGAAAACATAAATATATTAGCACCTAGCACAGCAGTCTCAGTAAATAATTGTCAGAATCAAAGCTTAAAACTCATAAGTATTTTCTTACTAGATTTGAGCCTATTAAAGTACTAATTTAAATCCCTGACTTGCCTCAAAGAAATCAGATTGTGCTTGGGTTTGGGGGAGAAATTAAAATGACCTTACTGATTTTTCTGATTATAAAAGTAATTCATGATCACTTAAAAATCAGAAAATCTACAGAAGATAATTTAAATACTCAATAGTCCCAGGATCCCCAGATGGCGGGCACTAAAAACTTCTTTTAATTGCATAATCTAGTTTACTCTTTACCAAAACTCCCTAGAAATTAGGTCCTATTATCTCTCCTTAATAGAAGTTGTTGAAAGACAGAGAGTGGTTTCTGAAAAATAACTGGAGCCAAGAGTTATAAACCATAACTAACAACCGATGGCTGGATGGCATCACTGACTTGATGGACACGAGTCTGAGTGAACTCCGGGAGTTGGTGATGGACAGGGAGGCCTGGCGTGCTGCGATTCATGGGGTCGCAAAGAGTCGGACATGACTGAGCAACTGAACTGAACTGACCATAAACTGTGAGCATCTTTCCAAACTTGCAGATGATATCACTCTAACGGCAGAAAGCAAAGAGGAACTAAAGAACCTCTTGATGAGGGTGAAAGAGGAGAGTGAAAAACGTGGCTTAAAACTCAACATTCAAAAAACTAAGATCATGGCAACCGGTCCCATTATTTTGAGGCAAATAGAAGGGTAGGAAAGGGGAAATAGTGACAGATTGTATTTTCCTGGGCTCCAAAATCACTGCAGGTGGTGACTGCAGCCATGAAATTAAGCCATGAAACTGCAGCCATGAAATTCAAAAACACTTGCTTCCTAGAAGAAACACTATGACAAATGTAGACAGCGTATTAAAAAGCAAAGACATCCCTTTGCCGAGAAAGATCCTTATAGTCAAAGCTATGGTTTTTCCAGTAGTCATGTATGGATGTGAGAGGTGGACCATAAAGAAGGCTGAGCACCAAAGAATTGAGGCTTTCAAACCATGATGCTGGAGAAGACTCTTGAAGAGTCCCTTGGACTACAAAATCAAACCAGTCAAACCTAAAGGAAATCAACCCTGAATATTCATTGGAAGGACTGATGCTGAAGCTCCAATATTTTGGCCACCTGATACGAAGAGCCAGCTCACTGGAAAAGACCCTGATGCTGGGAAAGACTGAAAGTGGGAGGAGAAGGGGACGACAGGGGATGAGATGGTTGGAGGGCAACACCGACTCAACGGACATGAGGTTGAGTAAGTTCTGGGAGGTAGTGAAAGACAGGGAAGCCTGGCATGCTGCAGTCCACGGGGTCGCAAGGAGTCAGACAACAACGACAGACCTTTCCTAATTTGCTTTGTATAAAGACACCTTTTAAAAATAGGGTCAATCTTGGACTGCACGAGTGGCGCAGTAGATGGGAATCCACCTGCCAATGCAGGGGACAGAGGTTCAATCCCTATTCTGGGAAGATCCCACATACTGCGGAGCAACTAAGTCCGTGTACCACAACTACTGAGCCTGCACTCCAAAGCCCTCGAGCCGCAACTACCAAGCCTGCATGCTGTGGCCACTGAAGCCTGTGCGTCCAGAGCCCGCGCTCCGCAACAAGAGAAGGCCCTGCAGTGAGAAAGCTACCTGCCGCAGTGAAGAGTAGCCCCCTCACTGAAACCAGAGAAAGCCCGTGTGCAGCAACGAAGACAAGGCACAGCCAAAAATAAAACTTTTTAAAAAGTAGAATCAATCTAAACACACTGTTTTATAACCTGCTTCCCCCCTTCTCCCTTCCCCTCCACCCCAAATAAAAAGTCACTTTTCAAGTTAATTATCATCATTTTTACTAATGGCACCTACATCTAAACGTACTGATTCTTAACAGCCTGACATGCTGCCTGTAACAGCAGAGACAAACAAATATTTTTTGAATAAAAAAATGTCATAATTTATGTAATCAAACCCCTAGCTGGGAGGGTCGGGGATGCTAACGGATTACCCAATGCATCACTCCTGGAGGATCCAGTGTCCCACGGTGAACCTACCATGTTTCTCAAAAGGAATGTCATCTTCCACAAAGGGTTCAAAATCTTCTCGCTGCTTTATCATGTAGTCCACTGTCTCCTGTCGGTGCTTGAGATGATTTCGTGAGTGTCCTTCCAACTGATCACCAAGAGCTCTGAATAGGCAGTTGCTATCAAAACAAAAATGCTGGTCAAGACCTTTTAAAAATGAACTTAGTTCATCTAAAACAATGATGCTTCATGGCAGGCCATCCAAGGTAATCTTTCACACAGAGAAGAGATAAAGCTTCAGCTCTCTGACTGTCCAGAATTCTTCCCAGATACCAGGGGCAGGAGAGCACCAGGGAAGATATTCAACCACCTTCCCTTTTTGAGAGGCAACAAACAAGAATCCTACTCCCCATTTACGAGCTGGCTGACTCAGGAAAGATACTGAACTTCTCTGAGCCTCCACTGCCTCAACAAGTGGAGTTGGTGATTTACTAACCACCTGAAGACAGGGCCCAGACACCACGGCCACTCCACATCTAAGGGCTCTCTATGACGCCCAGATCTCCTTCCAAAATGGTAAATCATATCTACTATCTCTTTTCTGAAAGCCCTTCCACTATGGCTGCACAGCTAACTAATCATTCACCTAACAAGTATCACAAACACAGCAATTTGTCAAGCTCCCAATAGAAGCAATCAAACTTCCCATCCTGTTTTGAGTCCTGAGGACACAGTGGAGAAAGGCGTGGGAAGGAAAGCACTGGGGCCACCCGCAGGTGCAGCTCACGGCTCACTCTCCCTCCCGGTGCCTCTCCTCTCACTTAAGGAGCCACAGTGATGTTTCTACTTCTGCCAGATGAAAATTCTCCTAGCTTTCCTTTTGTTTCCTTCCTAAAATTAAACTGCTGGTAATAAATCTTAAGAGTTTACTTTCACACCCCTTAACGGCTTCTAAAATTCCAAACTACATCACAAACACAGAGCCCAGATACACAGAGACTGAAACACAAGCTGGCATCCTCAAAACTAAGGAAAGAGCCCTTCTGAAGCCAGACAGTTGCGCACTTTCACATCAGACTGTTCACTCTTCCAAATGAAAATCTATGACATTCTAATTCCAAAATATAAACTCATCACTTCTCAAAGGACTTTAGACCTAAGTGTTTGGCGACAGAGGTTTTTTTTATTTTCAACTTAGAAAAGTGAGTTTTCAACAGAAAGTTGGAGAGGCAGGAATCTCTTCAAACGTATAAGGATTTATACTTCTTTTTTTGGCAGGTAAGAAGGGAGATTTAAAAGGCAACAGACTCTATAAACAAAAGAATCCAAGAAACTCTGCATCTATCTAGGGCAACATTCTAGAAGGAACTAGAACATAACAGTTCTATACACTAGAATGAGGGGTCTGTTGCTAAAATCTAACAATGGTGGTCTTTTCTCAACCACAGGGGGAAAAAAGGAAGCCAATGGATAACACGTTCCCAATTTTAAGCTTCTCTCTCAAACTCTTCTTAAACCTTTACCAACTGCTACCACTAGTTTACTCCTAAATTCCATTTAAGAGGTACGATTTGGCAAAAAATTACATACGAAGTTATTTTACATTTGATATCTCAAAATTCATGGTATTCTACAGAAAGTAACATGTTTTCTAAGAACTTTCAGTAACAGGGGCAAATATTCCACACACAAGTCAAAAAAGTAGGCATGAAACTGTACACTGCATAAGCTCCACCACCTTCACCTGCACACTGTGTACACAGATGCAGAAACACACACAAACGTACGCGAAGAAAAAGCACTGAAAGCGTCACTTAAGCAGCTCTGACAATGTGCCAGGGGCTGTTCCAAACACTTGATTCGTATTAAAAGCATTTAGTCCTTACAGTTAACTCTATGAGACAGACACAGTTACTATCCCCCTATGGTAAAGTGCCCAAGGTCACAAAATCAGTAGGTGGTGCAACCAGGATTCAATGCCAGGCACCAAAATGTTAGTGAAGTTATCCCTGGGTAGTTAGGAGTATGTGTCAAACTTACTTAAAATGTTAAATATACTTTTCTATATTTAAAAAAAACTTCCTCATGCTCACTAAAAATAGTCAACATGAAAAATCAAGATAGATGAATCACTTCCTTTTCTAGCAGTTATAAGGCAATGACACAGGAAATGTGAACAACACTGCAAGTGACCTGGGTTCCCTCAGGGAGCCCAGGAAGAGCGCTCACCATCCTCATGAGAACAGTGCGGCCAGTGCCCGAGGGCCTCGAGGAGACCCCCCACTGCTTTCTGGGCCCACGCCTCGCCTACTACACTAGAGCAGCGCCTCTCCACCCTCACACTGCTGATACTCTGGACAATCCTCTGTCCCACGCCCGGGATGGAGTTCAGCAGCATCTCTGGCCTCGGCCGACTAGAGGCCGGGAGCAGCACTGCCACTGCTCTCCCTGCCAGCTGTGACGGCCAGCAACATGCCTAGCCGCTGTCCTCCCCACTGCAGAGCCACGCCACTCTCCCCACAGATGCACATACAAAAGTCGTCAATCACACAAGTAGCACCCAAGGGCTTTGGGTGCTCAATAATTTAGCATGAGACAATACTGCAACACAGACATGAAAATAATTGACGGGCTCTTAGGGTGCAGTTGGGCTTCCCAAGTGGCACTAGTGGCAAAGAACCCGCCTACCAATGCAGGAGACAGAAGAGGCCTGGGTTCCTTCCCCAGGTTGGGAAGAGCCCCTGGAGGAGGCAATGGCAGCCCACTCCAGTGTTCTTGCCTGGAGAATTCCAAGGACAGAGGAGCCTGGTGGGTTACCATCTATAGGGTTGAAGAGTTGGACATGACTGAAGTGATTTAAAACACAAACAGGGGGCAGTAATAGTACAATACGCAGAAAAATGGGCAGCGGGTCAGGTTTTGTTCCCTTGTAGCTCAGCTGGTAAAGAATCCACCTCCAATGCAGGAAACCCTGGTCCAATTCCTGGGGCGGGAAGATCCGCTGGAGAAGGGATAGGCTACCCACTCCAGTATTCTTGGGCTTCCATGGTGGCTCAGCTGGTAAAGAATCCGCCTGCAATGCGGGAGACCTGGGTTCAATCCCTGGTTTGGAAAGATCCCTTGGAAAAGGGAATGGCTACCCACTCCAGCATTCCAGCCTAAAGAATTTCATGGACTTTATAGTCAATGAGGTTTCAAAAAGTTGGACACGACTGAGTGACTCACTTTTGAGGTCAGACCACTGCTAGAGTACTAGATGTAATTCTGATCAGTACATTTTAAGGTATGTTCAAGTGAGGTGATGTGGCTTTAAACCTGGTGACCTTCAGCCTGAAGAAGGCTCCAGGGGACATGAACGCTGCCTCCAACTGTTATGGTGAAAGGGATATTATCCTTGTACAATAAAACTAAAACCAAAACAAGGAAGCTACAGAGACAAGGACAAACAAAAGGCAACTTTGTGTTAGTTTTACACAGACAGACTGCACAGACTAAGGATTCTGTACATTTCTATTGTCAAGCCTCAGGAACTGTCCACCTATGTGCTATACAATATGGTTGCCACTATCCAAGGTGATTACTAACCACTTGAAATGTGGTTAATCTAAATTCATGTGTGTTTAAGTGTTGAATACTGGATTTTGAACAGCATTTTTTAAATGTAAAGTATCTCATTAAAATTTGTTACATTGACTATATGCTGAAATGACATTTTAGATACAGTGGCTTGCCGTATATACTAAAATTAATTTCATCTGTTTCATTTTACGTTTTTAATATGGCTATTGAAAAATTTTCAAATTATACATGTGGTTCTGACTTCCATCAGGCAGCGATGGGCTCAATCACTGACTCTCAGAAGTGTGATCTCTGACTAGCAACTTGAGCATCACCTGAGAACTTGTTCAAAATGAAAATTCTGAGCCCTCCGCCCGAGGCCTGCTGAGTCAAACTCTCTGGGGTTGGGACCCAGCAATCTAGTCTCACTAAGGATTTAATTAGCCCTCCAGGTGATTCTGTTTTATGGTAAAGTTTGAGCAACACTAGGATCTAGACTCTAAATCAGCAGTACTCAATAAAACTGCACTTTAGAATCCATGCGGACTTTTTCTTTTTTTTTTCAATTATTCACAACCAAGCCCCACGGCCCAAGGTTCTGGTGCGGCTGATCTGGGGCAGAGCCCATTCACTGTATTTTTTTCCAAAGCTCCCCAGGTGATTCTACTGTGCCACCAAGGTGGAAAACCACTGAGCAAGACCCAAAAGATGAGGCTGCTACACACGTGAGGCAGGAACTAATGGATATTG
Organism: Capra hircus; assembly: GCF_001704415.2. Lineage (NCBI taxonomy): Eukaryota > Metazoa > Chordata > Mammalia > Artiodactyla > Bovidae > Capra > Capra hircus. The sequence continues at coordinate 3,171,492 of NC_030809.1, read as the reverse complement.
TAGATACCCTTCTGTCATTAAAATCCTATAATTATAAAAACAAGGTAAAACTTTAAAAATAAAACAATTGTCTGAGATAGAAATAAGTAGCTAAAATTAATGATTCTTCAATGCTTTAATATTAGAACACTACTAGTTAGTCCTATAATTTGAGGCTACATTTAGGAAGACGCAACCGGATAGAGTTCAGAGAAATGTTAATATTGTACTGCCTAATCCAACTAGAGATTCTATTCATGCTACATTCAATCATGTTTTTAAGGACCACATCAAGGTTAAAATATTTCCTGTTTTGAAACTGAATCCAATTTATGTGGGTCCATCCCCTGGAGAAGGAAATGGCAACCCACTCCAGTATTCTTGCCTGGAGAATCCCATGGATGGAGGAGCTTGGTGGGCTACAGTTCATGGGTCACAAAGAGTCAGACACGACTGAGCGACTTCACTTTCACTTTTCACCTCCAGACAACACAATAAATATGAAGGTGGCCCATGAAGCATTACAACACCCTATAAGCGGCTCCCTGATTAACCCATGCTACACTGATCCAGCTAACATAAAGGCTAAGTTACAGAATACCAGCTGGTTTATTCCCAAGCACCCAAAGGCTCTAGCATGCTACAAATGCCACACTGCCAACAATGAATACATTTATATAGCGAGATGCTATCTCAGGCTATTCAATATTCTTATCAGACCAGAATGGAAAGTCAGAAGAGTGGAGACTTGATTATTTTTTCATTACCTAACTTCATATTTCACCAAGAGTACTCAAGAAATATCAACAAACAAAATAATCCACTGATATCTACTAACCCGTAACAAACAGGAAGCACCATCCACTGCACAGTGATAAAGCCTGTCTCCACCATATCCAAAAGCGACACAATACTACAGAGGACTAAACGGCCCACTGCATGGCACCCATGGGGAGAACTTGTGAACGGAAAGGGGTTCGCTTCGTGCAGCCCACAGAGGAGGAATCACCATCACCATTCGACCTAACACTGTCCAAAGAACAGGGGCGCCAGAAGGGAGCGGCACAAGCACTGCGGTCAAGCTGGCCTCCGGCCTTGTCAGACTCAGCAATTTGCGGGTCTCTCAAAAATGAGGTGCTCCTGTGCCTTTACACATATTACTCCTCAGTCCGGAGTGCTCTCTTAGCATGTTTTTATTGGCCCTTCATGGCCCAGTCTGAGAATGACCTTCTCTGAGAGGCACCTAGCACAGAGCAGGTTTCGATGAACATGTGCTGAATGAACGCGGTTTCCCTGGCCACTTCAGGGAGTGCTGGCCGCTTTCTTCTCAATAGTATGCTATAATCAGTCACTGTAAAGAATCTATCAACTTGTATTTTAAGTATTTATACCATTCATTCTTAAAGTATGACCCAGTTTGGGAAGGGAGGGTGTCTCTGAGACCTTTTCAGAGTTCTGACTCCGAAACTAATGTTAGTTATCCTTTTCGCTCTAATTCTCTCACAAGTGTACAATGGAGTTTTCTAGAGGCTACTTGATATGCGATATCTGTTATCACTGAAAGCTAATATAATGTGTTTGCGTACCATGTTTTTACTTTACTTTACTTTCTCATATAGTAAACATTGATAACCATAATCCACATAAGCCAAAGCTCTTTGGAGCCCTCATTCAATTTTAAGAGGGTAAAGGGATCCTAAGACCAGAATGCGTGAGACCTGCTGTCCTGTTTCTTTCTTACTAGGCAATGTATTCCCAGCACCTTCCTCAACCAATGTTTCCCGAATTAACTATAGAAATACGCTCTCTTCAGGGGCAGGGGAGCAGAAGTAGCGCTCCCGAGGTCCCCACGGCATTATGAGAACTCGCTCAAGGCTTCACAGCTCCCTGCGCTGCAATTCCTGCTCACAAGCAACCTTCTGTTGAGTATGTCAGTTTCCTGGACACACTGACAGTGGGAATACCAACCCGTGTAGCAGACAGAAGCAATCCAATCATCTGCAAGGAAGAACCAGACACCAGCTCAGACCCACCAAATTCAACTGATACTTCGGTTTATAAACCAACGTCTTGTGCTTATGAGTGGCTAATGCCCAGAATATTTAATAAACTATATTTGACAAAAATCAAGTATTAGGCTAAAAGCAAGACCCAGCAAAGCAACCTTTGAACTGTAGCGACTCCACTAAGAAAACAGCTCTTTGAGGGGCCCTGCTAAAGGCCTAGGTAGCCTTCCTCTATGATATTCTTATCATCATTTATTCAACAAAAATGCACTGAATGCCTTTAATGTACCAGGCACTGTGTTAGGTGGTGGCGAACAAATTGCAATCAAGCTCTAAATCCAATCCGCCTAAAACACTGCACATATGTAGGAAAACTGGAAAAGGTAAATCAAGGCCAGGTCATACATAGTCTTGATTAATAAGGTGCAACATAATGGAAACCAAACATTTTCTTGCCCCCCTTCCACAGTTAAGGCTGTATGGTCTTCAGCTTCATCTTATTCTTGCCTCTTTGCCTAGCTGAGCCCCCAAATGAAGGAGAAACAATAGCCAGGCTGTTATTAATACTGCCTCTTCCACAGTGCCACACTCTTGCAACCAGACTCCCTTTTACCTACCCCCACAATGGGGATGCTAACTGATCTCCTCGCCTCTCCCTACCCTTTTTATTCTTTCCTCCACACTCCTGGATCCATATCCCTCTTCCTGGGATCATTTTTCCTTCCCATCATCCACTCTCTCCCTCCTACTATCCCAAGTGTTTACCCCGTGTTCTTTCAAAAAGCTAGACCTACAAAGCTGGACTTAGATTCCTGTCTAAACCCCCCAAGCAATGCTAGGTAAGCGCCACTGCTTACAGAGGAGAAACTGAAGTCCATGCAAGGAAGAATTAAAGAGAAACTGCCTTCAACTTAGCAAACGACAGGCCCTCGCAGGCCTAATTTCCCGAGTGTGGCAGGAGGGCAATACCCAACAGTAAGGGATGAAAGGAGTCCAAGCATCCTGTCAAGTGGGGCTTACACTTCCTTGCGCCTGTCTGACTGCTCTTCATATGGCCCTGCTCTCTGACCGACTGGCTCCATCTCATTTCCTCAGGTCTTGACTTAAAGTCATCTTTTTTTTGGGGGGGGGGGCGGGGCGGGGAGGTGACTGGCTCCATCTCATTCCTTCAGGTCTTGGCTTAAAGTCGCCTTTTTTGGGGGTGGGGGAGACTGGCTCCATCTCATTCCCCCAGGTCTTGGCTTAAAGTCACCTTCTTTTTGGTGGGGGGGGGGGCGACTGGCTCCGTCTCATTCCCTCAGGTCTTGGCTTAAGAGTCACCTTTCTTTTTTTGGGGGGGGGGTGACTGGCTCCATCTCATTTTCTCAGGTCTCGGCTTAAAGTCGCCTTTTTTTTCGGGGGGGGGGGCGACTGGCTCCGTCTCATCCCCTCAGGTCTTGGCTTAAAGTCACCTTTCTTTTTTGGGGGTGGGGGTGGGGGGTGACTGGCTCCATCTCATTCCCTCAGGTCTTGGTTTAAAGTCACCTTTTTTCGGGGGGGGGCCGGCTCCATCTCATTCCCTCAGGTCTTGGCTTAAAGTCATCTTTTTTTGGGGGGGGCGGCTCCATCTCATTCCCTCAGGTCTTGGCTTAAAGTCACCTTTTTTGGGGGGGCCGGCTCCATCTCATTCCCTCAGGTCTTGGCTTAAAGTCATCTTTTTTTGGGGGGGGCGGCTCCATCTCATTCCCTCAGGTCTTGGCTTAAAGTCACCTTTTTTTGGGGGGGCGGCTCCATCTCATTCCCTCAGGTCTTGGCTTAAAGTCACCTTTTTTTGGGGGGGCGGCTCCATCTCATTCCCTCAGGTCTTGGCTTAAAGTCACCTTTTTTTGGGGGGGGCCGACTGGCTCCGTCTCATCCCCTCAGGTCTCGGCTTGAGAGTCACCTTATTTTTGCCCGGGGAGGAGGTGCTTCCCGGGCACCGATCTCAGGGAGACCTTCTGTCGGGACCCCCTACAGTTCGCCAGCACGAGGGCCACGGGGGAGGCCGCGCGCGTCTCGAGAGGGGGCGCCGGCGGGCCCGCGGTCCTCCCGCGCTCCGCCGGCGCAGGGAGACGGCCGCCAAGCCCCGGCGCCAAGCGCTGCGCCGCCCCCGCCCCCGCGCTCCCGGGCGCGCCTCACCCGTCCCCCGGCACCTCCCGCAGCTTCAGCCCCAGGGCCTGCAGCTGGTTGGCGAAGCTGACGAACTCCTCCTCGCAGCCCCCGCCGCCGCCGGACTCCGGCCGGTTCCGCCGCTCCTTGGCCAGGGCCCGGCGCGCCGCCCGCTCGTCCCGCTTGCGCTCGGCCTCGGCTTTGCGGCTGCCGCTGCCCGGCCGGCCCTTGGCGGCCTGCTTCCGGGACATGGCCTCGGCCCCCGCGGCCCGCAGCCGCAGGAGGAAGAGCCGCAGGACCGCCCGGGCGGCCGCCTCAGGGGCCGAAGGAGGCGAAGCGGCGCGGGCTACGGAGCCCGGCGACGGCGACGCGACCACCGCGCCTGCGCCGGCCTGAGGGCGGGCGGCGGGGGGGCGGGGGGAGAGGCGCCTCGGTCACGTGGCGGGACCCCGCCCCCCTCGGCCGGGCCGGGCTGACGAGCGCCACAGAGAGCTCGTCGGGGAGAGCTAGAGGGGCAGCCGTGTCGTTTGCGCCGCTCCTCCCCCTAGCGGTGAGCGGTCCTCCCAACTGCGGCGCCGCTAGGACCGGAGAGAACAGAACAGGGAAAGGTTCCAAAGCCGATGAGGAGTTGCTCAGCCGTGTCCGACCCTTTGCGACTTCATGGACTGTAGTCTACCCGGCTCCTCCGTCCGTGGGATTCTCCAGGCAAGAGTACTGGAGTGGGTTGCCATTCCTTTCTCCAGGGGGATCTTCCCAACCCAGGGAGGGAACCTGGGTCTCCCACATTGCAGGCAGATTCTTTACTATCTTAAAGCTGAATGCCGAAGAATTGATGCTTTTGAGCTGTGGTGTTGGAGAAGACTCTTGAGAGTCCCTTGGACTGCAAGGAGATCCAACCAGTCCATCCTAAAGGAGATCAGTCCTGGGTGTTCATTGAAAGGGCTGATGTTGAAGCTGAACTCCAATACTTTGGCCACCTGATGAGAAAAACTGACTCATTTGAAAAGACCCTGATGCTGGGAAAGATTGAAGGAGGGAGGAGAAGGGGACTACAGAGGATGAGATGGTTGGATGGCATCACCGACTCAATGGACATGAGTTTGCGTAAACTCTGGGATTTGGTGATGGACAAGGAGGCCTGGCGTGCTGCAGTCCATGGGGTCCCAAAGAGTTGGACACGACTGAGCGACTGAACTCTTTGCTATCTGAGCCACCAGGGAAGCCTGATGGCTCAGCCCACACCCTTGATTTAATCCTGCCCTTCTCTGCCTTCTCTCATAACTCAGAGAGAAGTAGCCCTTGTCCAGAACCACTAGCTCCTCTGATAATCTGGATTCCACCCTAACACCACCAACCTACGTTTGCCTGAACCAAGGGTTTTCATTGGACACAGGACTTTCGATTTTAAAACGGGGACAGCACCAGGCAAACCAAAGTAGCTGGGTAACCCTAATCCACATCTGCTGCTGCTGCTGCTGCTAAGTTGCTTCAGTCGTGTCCTACTCTGTGCAACCCCATAGACAGCAGCCCACCAGGCTCCCCCGTCCCTGGGATTCTCCAGGCAAGAACACTGGAGTGGGTTGCCATTTCCTTCTCCAATGCATGAAAGTGAAAAGTGAAAGTGAAGTCACTCAGTCATGTCCAACTCTTAGCGACACCATGGACTACAGCCTACCAGGCTCCTCCATCCATGGGATTTTCCAAGCTCCCCTAAAAGCTAACTCCATCAGTAATCGCCTCTCCCCTGCAGAACCTCTCTTCTGCCTCATTCTGGGCCCTCTTTCTTAACACTCTCTCTCCCCTGCAGAACCCCTCTTCTGCCTCGTTCCGGGCTCTCTTTCTTAATGCTGTCTCTTCCCACAGGTGTTGCCACGGTGTTGCCTACCTCTTGACCCTCCAAACAGCCTCTTTCACCATTTCTGGAAATGTTCCTAAAGTTTCTGGCCTTGATCATTTTATTTTCGCACTCTACCTACAAGTTCCCCTTTGGGAATAGCCTCCGTTTCCTCAGTTTCAACTAGCATATTTATCTTCAGCTCTTGTGTTAGATGCGGGTATAGCATTGAATCAAAGAGGCACAGCTATTGTCCTCCAGGAGCCCAGATTCCAGTGAGATATATAGGCAAGGATACAGCAGTTTCCAGGCTGCATGACATATGTTATCAAGAGTGCAAAAAGTGGAGTGAAAAATGCAAACAGTTTTCCCAGAAGAGCTGCGTTCTGGGCTGAAGCTCAGAGGATCAGTAGGACTTGGCCAGACTAAGACGGTTAAAAGAGAGAGGATTGTGTGTCCAACACCAGAGCTCTATTTTGAGGAACTGAGGGAAGTTCAATTTGACCAAGGAGCCCAGAACTTGAGTTATGAGGTAGGAAATGAAAAGAAGGGTCCGTTCTGAGCCCAGTCTTGCAGGCTAGAGGAAAGGGTTTAGTCCAAGTCCTTAGAGCCGTGGGGAGACGCTGAAGCATCTTCATCCAGAACTGACATGAGCGGGCTTACCTTTAAAATACATCTTTGGCTTTAGTTAGGAGAATGTGTTAAAGGTAGGATGCCAGGCAGAAAGTTCCTGTGGCTGCGCAAAGACAGATGGTGGTGATGCGATGCTGAGCCTGGGACGGAGAGAAAGAGGAGTGGTAGCCTGGGAAGACGGGTTCACGTGCTGGGAAAAGCTCGTGAAACAGAGTGGGACTGAACTGTTGCGGAATGTTTCACATGCTTCTCTGAAGTTCCTGAAATTCCTCCTCTACAGATCCCCCTTTTATTCTCAGAGAGAACATGAATTATGCCTGGCCCTGTCTTTAATTGCAACAGACCTTCCAAGGCCTGCAGCAACCCCTCTGCTTACATTTAGTTAAGTTGGGAGGCAGTGCTAGGAGTTGAAACCCCTGGACAGGATGGTAGAGACCCAGGTTGTGCTCCAAGTCTACCACTGACTCACTCCATGATCGTGGGTGAGTTGCTTAACCTTTTCCTCACCTATAAAGTGGGAGTAACAGTGAAGACCACATACAATCATAATGATAGTAATGATAAACTTTTATAGTGTTTACCGTATATAAGGCATTATTCTATTGCTTTCCAAATACTACCTTATTTAATCATTACAACAGCCCAGTGAAATTTGTGGAGGGTTTTTTGAAACTGGACCTTTTAAAAAAATTTTTATTGGAGTATAGCTAATTTCACACACTAGCAAACTAATGCTCAAAATTCTCCAAGCTAGGCTTCAACAGGACATGAACCAAGAACTCCCAGATGTTCAAGCTGGATTTAGGAAAAGCAGAGGAACCAGAGATCCAATTGCCAACATCCGCTGAATCACAGAAAAAGCAAAAGAATTCCAGGAAAACATCTACTTCTGCTTCACTGACTACACTAAAGTCTTTGACTATGTGGATCACAGCAAACTGTGGAAAATTCATCAAGAGATGGGAATACCAGACCGCCTGACCTGCCTCCTGAGAAATCTGTATGCAGGTCAAGAAGCAACAGTTAGAGCCGGACATGGAACAACAGACTGGTTCCAAATTGGGAAAGCAGTACATACACCAATATTCATTGGAAGGTCTGATGCTGAAGCTGAAAAAGCAGTACTTTGGCCACCTGATGCGAAGAACTGACTCACTGGAAAAGACCCCGATGCTGGGCAAGACTGCAGGCAGGAAGAGTAGGGGACGACAGAGGATCGGATGGCATCAGCGACTCGATGGACAGGAGTCTGAGGAAGTTCCAAGAGTCGGTGATGGACAGTAAAGCCTGGTGTGCTGCAGTCCCTAAGGTCGCAAAGAGTCAGACACGACTGAGCGACTGGACTGAACCGAGTATTCCTCATCTGGAGGAGGGCATGGCAACCCACTCCAGTATTCTTGCCTGGAGAATCCCCATGGAGAGAGCAGGCTGGCGGGCTACAGTCCATGGGGTTTCATAGGGTCAGACCAGGACTGAGCGACTGAAGTGAACTGAACTGAGAGCTGATTTACGATGTCGTGTTAGCTTCAGGTACACAGCACAGTGAGTCTGTTATCCGTATATGTATGTGCACTCTTTCCTAGGTTCTTTGCCCGTATAGGCCATTAGTGTGGAGCAGAGTTCTGTGTGCTATGCCGCACGTCCTTATGTTGTCTGCTGTATATGTTGTAGTGCGTATGTGCCAACCGCAGTCTTCCAGTCTATCCCTCTCCTGCCTTACTCCCTGATAACTATAAATGTGTTTTCTCCATCTGTAACTCTGTTTCTGTTTTGTAGAGAAATTCATTCGTACCCTTTTTTTAGATTCCACGTGTAAGTGATATCATATGATATTTATCTTTCTCTGTCTGACCTACTGAAACGTGTGTTATTTTTAATCCCCACCTTGTAGGTGAGAAAACTGAGGCACAGAGAGGTCGAGTAACTTGCCCAAAGTCACACAGCCAGGAAGTGGCAGAGATAGGATTTGAAGCCAGGCCACCTCGCTCCAGAGTATATGCTCTTAACCACGGTGTTATACCACACATATAACTTTTTCTTAAACTCTGGAGAGCCCTCTACAAAACACCTGAATTTCTTTCATTATTAACTCCCTTACCCCGCCCATAATTGTTGTCGATACAGGCTTTCTACTGTATCTGTTGTCAGATATGGCTACTATCTGCACTTTCTCAGCATTAAAGTGCAGCATAAAGGTTTAGGGCCTGGTAGGCCTGGGTTTCTATCCTGGTTTCGTTTTAGATGAGTTATTTAACTTCTGAACCTCAGCTTTCTATTCTGCAAAACGACTAAGATAACGTTAGAATGGGAGGAAGCGTTGCAAAAATGGCATAAAAATGTAAAGCCCCAGGTCAGCAGTCGGTACCAGCATAGTTAAGCTGTTTGGATCGCCCCTCTGTTTGTGGAAAACTCCTGGGCTCAGGGCAAAGAGTGACACTGCAAACCTCAGAAACCAGGAAAGAAGAATTTCCACAAAAGAAGAGTTCCACCAAACACGCGGGAAGGCAGAACCTATGGAAATACTGGCAGTTGCAAAGGCTTGCGCATCGAGCGCAAGTTCCTGCGCCCGATGCATCGTGAGGCCAAACAAACCAAGGCATCAGAGTCTGGAGCAGAGAAAGCTTCATTGAGGGCCATGCAGGGAGATGCGAGTGCGTGCGCGCACGTGTACAATCACTCTGTCGTGTCCCGCTCTCTGCTCCCCCATGGACTAGAGCCCACCAGGCTCTTCTGTCCCCGGAATTGTCCAGACAAGAATGCTGGAGCACATTGCCACTTCCTATTCCAGGGGATCTTCCCAGTGTCTCTTGCCTCTCCTGCTTTGGTAGGCAGGTTCTTTGCTGCTAATGCCACCTGGGAAGCCCCAAGGAGATGGGTGGTTTGAGCCCCCAAAACTCCAAACTCCTAGAAGGGTTTCAGCAAGCCATTTTCAAAGACAAGGTGAGAGAGGGTCTTAGTTGGTTTCTCCAGACTTCTTAGTGTAGAAATCCTTTGTTCTTGTGGCTATCCACACAGGTCAGGTCACAATATTCCTGTAAACCATCAATATGACAAATCTTATTCTCTGTTCTGTGACTTTTTTTTCTCTCTATGAGTAGAAAAGTGTTATACCCTTAAATGTCAGAGCCTTGAGAATGGGCTGTCTTGTGTATTTCAGGCTATAGGCAATATTCTTAACTGGAAGCAAAAGCAATTGAATCAAAGGTTAAAGTAAAAAGCAGATCTAATATGCAGTCAGGTTAGTTCTTCCCTATTACAGCCCTTCTTGTAAAATCTTTTCTTGCAGAAGCCCTTGACCTAGCAGGCCATGCCTAGAATTTTGAACGAGCTTGTCTTTCCTCTGTCATCACAGGCCTGTGTTTAACAATGTCTCCCTTTGAGTGAAAGTCAATACTGCTTATCAATTACATCTAAAGGCCAAAGAAGGGAGGACTAGTGAATTAAAATGAATGTTCTAATTCTAGCTTCTCCAGAATTAATTAAAAGAATCATTGAACCTCATTGACTGGCATTTGGTCCAAATTAGTTTTTTTTTTAAGTGTGACTAGGGACTTCCCTGGTGGTCCTGTGGCTAAGCCTCCATGCTCTCAATGCAGGGGCCCCAGGTTTGATCCCTGGTCAGGGAACTAGATCCCATATCCTGCAACTGAAAATATCCCTCATGCCACAAGGAAGATTGAAGAATCCATGTGCTACAACTAAGACCCAGCACAGCGAAATAAAATTAATTGTAAAAAAATTTTTAGTGGGACTAGTCAGTCCTAAAGGAAATCAACCCTGAATATTCACTGGAAGGACTGATGCTGAAGCTGAAGCGCCAATACTTTGGTCACCTGATGCGAAGAGCTGACTCAGAGGAAAAGCCCCTGATGCCAGGAAAGACTGAGGGCAAGAGGAGAAGGGGCCGACAGGATGAGATGGTTGGATGGCATCACTGACTCGATGGACATGAGTTTGAGCAAACTCCATGAGATGGCGAAGGGCAGGGAAGCCTGGTGTGCTGCAGTCCATGGGGTCACAGAGAGTCAGACATGACTTAATGACTTAACAACAAGAAAGTAGAATTTTAGTGAAGAAATGCAGTTTTAAGACTTGCAAGAATATACACTGAGAGTATGGGGAAATGAGAAATCTCACACACTACTCTTGGGAGGTAAACTAGTCTGGCCACTGGGAGGGCAATTTGGGCAGTCTCTGGTAACATTTAAATGCCTGGTGACTAAGAAATATCCCATCTGGTTAACTGTTCTAAAACAAATCTCGCACCCAAGCACTAGGAGGTGGCATAGCAGTGAGTAAAAGAAAGTAATCAGAAACAGAGTAAAACCCATCAGTAGGCAAAGAGCTTCTGCAGCTATGAAGCAGTCATTTGTGAAATACTAGGCAACCATGTAAAAGAATGGTGAAGGGAAAATGAAGTAGGTCTAGATGAGCTCACATGGGTGGCTTTCCTGAATGTTGGTAGAATGAAAAGGCGTGTGGCAAAGCAATCCATTCCACTAATCTTTGCAGAAAACAACGAAACAGAAGAACTAAATGTTTTCTACTCTACGTGTGTACGTCACTCCTCGGAATATGGGGGAGACAGCTCCAGGACCCCCGTGGCACCAAACCCACAGGCGCTCGAGTCCATCATATCACGTGGCTGTAACACAGTCCTTCCCGTGTAACCGCGGTCTCCCCACTCGCAGATTCAACCAGCCTTGGATCCACCGTTGGCTGAATTCATGGGCGGGAAACTCCCAGATACAGAGGCTGTTCTTTCTTTATTTTATTTATTTACATTTATTTACTTTGGGCTCTGCTGGGTCTTTACTGCTGTGCTTGGGCCGTCCCTCGTTGCTTCTCCTGGTGGCAGCTTCTCTTCATGCGGAACGTGGGCTCGAGCGTAGTTACTCTAGTAGCCTGAACACAGGCTTCAGTAGGTACTGCACGCAGCCCCGAGAGCATGGGCTCGGGAGTGAGGCACAGGCTTAGTCGCCCCGTGACATGTGTGGGATCTTAGCTCCTCAACCAGGGATGGAACCCGTGTCCCTGCATTTCAGGAGGATTCTTAACCACTGCACCGCCAGGAAAGTCCTTGCTGACTGTTCTTAAATATGTGAAAAAAAGGTCTGGAAAGATAAAGACCAAATTGACAGGAATGAGGAGGGAGGAAAGAGTGGTAGTGTACTTATCTTGATATGTTATTTTTTTAATGAGTGCAATATGGATGTATATTTTGTATATAACAAAATTGTTTTTACTGAACTAGTAGAATCTATTCTTTCCTTCACACTGAAGCTCAGCAGAGTTTTGGGGGACCTGCTCTATCAGGTAAGATGAACTGGTGATAAGCATATTGCGTTTCCCTAAGTCTTTTAAGCGTTCTCAGCATCTTGGCTTCTTGCCTTTCCCATTGTACCACCCTCAGGTCAATCTCATTGTATTGTTAATTTGCTCTTCCTGTGAGGACCTGGCTTTTTTGTTTGTTTGTTTTTAACTTTTGGCCTCTCAATAGCGTGCTGCGTCTTAGTTCCCCAACCAGGGATAGAAGCCATGCCCCTTGTGTAGGAAGGGCAGAGTCTTGACCACAGGACCACCATAGAAGTCCCAGGACATGGCTTTCTAAGCAAAGTCAAGTGTCAACTCAGCCATGTCCAAACTATCACGGATTTTTTTTAGTATTGAATTTAATGACACGTCATTCCACTTGATGGGCATGCAGCGGATATGTAGACATCGAATACTCTGGACAAAGAACGGCCCCTCACCCCGCCCCCGGAACCACTCTGCATGCTCACCTGGGCAAGGTGGCTGCTCTGTGCAGTTGGCTGGTTGGCAGAGCCTCAGAGGACAAGTTCAGGGAAGAGAGCACCAAGGCCAGGTCTTTCATTTCACCCTTTGTGCTTGATGTCGCAATGCGGCACGGTTTGACTGCCTTCTGTTCCGTCTCTTAGCAGGCCACAGGGAAGAATGTTATCCAGCAAAAGTCTTAGAACGTCCCTAACAGCCCCACTCCAGTGTTCTTGCCTGGAGAATCCCAGGGACACGGGAGCCTGGTGGGCTGTCGTCTATGGGTCGCGCAGAGTCGGACACGACTGAAGCGACTTAGCAGCAGCAGCAACAGTCTTGTGGCTACTCTGCGCTCCCAGTGCAGGGGGCCTGGGTTCGATCTCTGGTCAGGGAACTGGATCCCACACGCCACAACCAAGAGCCTGCATGATACAGTCAAATCAATGTTTTGTCTTTTTTTCCTCTGTCTCTTTTGGGCGTCCTCTGTGTCTGTTGGTGGTGGTGGTGGTGTGCGTGTGTGCAGACATGCGTGAAGCCTTGTCAGCCCTCTGCCTCTTTTCCATTGTGGCCCCTGTTCTTGGTGGTGGCTGCTCCCCTTGGGTGCCTCCAGCCCTTCTTGTTTTCCTCTCTCGTCATCTTTCTCTGAATCTCCAGCGCCTCCTTTGTCTCACTCCCTCAGCATAGGGTAGATGAAGAAGAAAAGACTTTCGGAGTGGTCAGGCTGAATTCAGTCCCGATCCCGTGTCTGCTGCCAGCCGCCTGTGTGACCAGCCCTTCTTTCCATCATCTTCCCAAGCTGCGGTTTCCTCTTCCCAGAAATGAGGGCAGCGCTGGCTCCTTCTCTGAGTTTGTCTGAGATGGTAATATCACAACCCTAAGAAAGTTCCCGATCAAATAAATATCAGCTTCCTGCCTCCTGTCTCCCTTACTTCTCCTTTTTTTCCACCTCACCACTGCTGACTCTCTCCACGTTCCCTTAAATGGCTAAAAAACTGATATAAATATATAAATATGTATATAAATTATATATATAAATTTTTATATAAAAATATATTCAGTTCAGTTCAGTCGCTCAGTCATGTCCAACTCTTTGCCACCCCATGAACTGCAACACGCCAGGCCTCCCTGTCCATCACCAACTGCCGGAGTACACCCAAACCTATGTCCATTGAGTCGGTGATGCCATCCAACCATCTCACCCTCTGTCGTCCCCTTCTCCTCCTGCCCTCAATCTTTCCCAGCATCAGGGTCTTTTCAAATGAGTCAGCTCTTCACATCAGGTGGCCAAAGTATTGGAGTTTCAGCTTCAGCATCAGTTTTTCCAATGAATATTCAGGACTGATCTCCTTCAGGATGGACTGGTTGGATCTCCTTGCTGTCCGAGGGACTCTCAAGAGTCTTCTCCAGCACCACAGTTCAAAAGCATCAATTCTTCAGTGCTCAGCTTTCTTCACAGGCCAACTCTCACATCCATACATGACTACTGGAAAAACCATAGCCTTGACTAGACAGACCTTTGTTGACAAAGTAATGTCTCTGCTTTTTAATATGCTGTCTAGTTTGGTCATAACTTTCCTTCCAAGGAGTAAGTGTCTTCTAATTTCATGGCTGCAATACCAAATTACATTTACATGTAAAGTAAACAGTTCAGTATCCTACATTGTTAATTTTTCTGGCAACTAAACAGAATATTTTGCCTGGCCCTCGAGGGGATTAAAGGACACAGGTTTTTCAGCCTGAATGGGAGGGGAATTGTGGTGAGAACAGATACATGTATATGTATGACTGAACGCCTTTGCTGTCCGCCTAAACTATCACATTGTTAACTGGCTATGTGTATGTCAGTCACTCAGTCATGTCCGACTCTTTGTGACCCCGTGGACTGTATCCCACCGGGCTCCTCTATCCATGGAATCCTCCAGGCACGAATACTGAAGCGTTGCCATCCCCTTCTCCAGGGGATCTTCCCAACCCGGGCATTGAACCCAGGTCTCCCGCACTGCAGGCAGGCTGTTTACCATCTGAGTCACCAGGGAAGCCCGTTAATCAGCTATACTCTGATATAAAATTTAAAAAAAAATTAGAGGAAGTAATACTGACTCTTAAACAGTATTTCACTATTATAATGTAGACCAAATTGTCCCAATTTCTTTGAAAAGAACATTCCCTTAATAATAGTGATATTCTAAAAATAAAGAATTTTAACAGAGAAAAGTTTTTATTTCCACGCGCCCCTCACTTGACTTCTCCATTTTACAGTGCCCCTTGAAGGTGATGAAAGGTGATGGGTGTGGGAATGGGAGCCCCCATTCCTGGAGGAGATGCTCATACTCCTTCAAAATGACTCTGCTAAGCCCTTGAGCTGCAGGACTTATCTGTACGGCTCCAGAACAATTTCTTTGTTTGGTGTCCCTGTGCCAACGATCCTAACTGCCCGCAGTGTCCGTGGTTATCATCAGACACCTTGGCAAACCACCTGAAGCCACCTCATCCCCGCCTGTGCCAGGACCCCACCCTGCGGCGCGGATTAACTCGCTGGCAGGCGCTGGGCAGAGGAGCCCTGTGCTGCAGGGCCCACAAGGGGGCAGCAGAGAGACATCTTTCTCTGTTTCCAGACAATCCGCAGGGAAGTTTTTCTGATAGGAAAAATATAACCTATAATGGGAGAAAACCTGAAAAGACGTTAAAGAATTTTTTTTACTCATCCATAATCCCGCTCTCAGAGATAGTGATTGTTGCAGTTTCAGTGTATTAGGTTGACTCATATGAAATCGCTGACAATTGACCATTTTATAACCTGCAAAAATAAGAGTTTCATGTGGTTTAACCTAACATTTCCTCCCATCTTTTCTCTATGATGAACAAAATGCGTTTTTAAATACAAAATTGAGATGAGACTGTATGTGCATGTGTGTGCATTTTTAAAAACTGCCTTTTAAAATGAAATATTGACGATTACAAACATGGATTAAGAATAATGCAATGTACACTAACATGCCTGACCCTCCTCTCTTGGGAAATAAAATGTCACATACAACTGAAGCCCACACCCACTACTACCCCAAACCTGCTCCCTCCCCAGTTCCTTGGGGTAACCACACTCATAAATTTGTTGTTTATCATACATAAGTTTACGTCACTACACAATATGCAGTATGGTTTAGCATTTTTAACTTTACATAAATGATACCAAAGTGAATGCATCATTCTATGACTTGCTTACTGAACTTTATGCTTTCAATATATCATTTTTATTGAAGTAGTTGATTTACAACATTGTGTTTCCAGTGTATAGCAAAGTGATTCAGTTATACATATATTTATTCCTTTTCACATTATTTTTTATTATGGTTTATTACAGGATGCTGAATATAGTTTCCTGTGTTATGCAGTAAGACCTTGTTTATATATAATAATTTATATGTAATTTAATATATTTTATATAATATGTATCTATTTATCTGTTAGTTTGTACCTGCCAATCCCAAACTCCCAGTTTATCCCTCCCCGTCTCCTTCTCCTTTTGGTAACCATAAGCTTCTTTTCTGCGTCTGAGAGTCTGTTTCTGTTTTGTAAATAAGTTCATTTGTGCCATTTTTAGATCCCGCATATAAGTGTTATCGTATGGTATTTGGCTTTCTCTTTCTGACTTACTTAACTCGGTGTGATAAACTCTAGGTTGATCCATGTTCTGCAAACAGCACAATTTCGTTCTTTTTTTGGCTGAGTAGCATTTCGTTCTATGCATCCGTGTGCACACACGCCGCATCTGTGCCCGTCCGTCTGTCAGTGGACGCTAGGCTGTCTCCACGTCTTCACTGTTGTAGACAGTGCTGCACCGAACACTGCGGCACACGTTTCTTTTCAAATTACAGTTCTCGCCATAGACATGCTCAGGAGTGGGTTTGTTGGGTCACACGGCAGCTCCATTTTCAGTTTTTTAAGGAACTACTCTAATGTTTTCCGTATTGGCTACACCAATTTACACTCCCACCAACAGGGTAGGAGAGGCCCCTTTTCTCCACACCCTCTCCAGCATTTGTTACTTGCAGACTTTTTAATGATGGCCATCTGACCAGCGTGAGGTGGTACCTCATGATAGCTCTGATTTGCATTTCTCTAACAGCGATATTGAGCATCTTTTCATGTGCCTATTTGTTATCTGTGTGAACATTATATTTTATTAACTTTATCCATGTTGATACATGTCACTTTTGTTGATTCATTCTCAAATTTTTGCTATTAAATATTCAGGGTTGCTATCAGCTGCTCTCCACTAGACTGGGCTCTTCCATGCTGGAACTCTGTATTAACCATCTGTGGCCTTAGAGGCCCCATTAATGGGTGTTGAGTGGAATGGACAAATGCAGGAAGTGAATGAGTAAGGACCACTGTTCTAGAAAATTAAGCCTGGATTCCTCTGCTGGGTACCCACGGCAGAGCGCACTGGTGATAAGAAGGCTCTCGTGTCTGGGAGAGGTATACATCAAGACTGCACATTTCATGGTGACGTCACATCTCCAGTGCCAGACTTAGGGCGCTGGAACGTGCCATCCAGAAGGGCAGAGCAGGAACACCAGGAAAAGCTCCCAGAGGATCCTGAGGCCATTCCTGAAAGGCGGTGGGTCCCTTTCACCATGGCAAGCAAAAACCCACATTTTTAGATAAAGGCATTGAGAATATGTCAACATGTCTCAGAATTCTCTGAGAATTTATCTCCAGTTTTATTGACAATTAAAATATATGATTGGTAGGAAATGGCATTGCTGGAACCTTCAAACACAAACAACCAAAAAAAAAAAAAAATCAATTCCTTTAGTAGCTAAAATCTTCTTAACTCTGAGGAGCTTATATTATCTGTAAAATGAACTGAAAAACGCAAGGATGACAATAAACCAGAGTAGCAACGAGGCATAGAGACAAGAGTTTAGGGGCTCTGGAATCAGAGTAGAGTTAGAATCCTGAACTTTCTACTTCTTGAACATGTGACGCTGGGTAAGTTAGCTAACCATTTAATTTCTGTCTCTTCATCTGCAAAATAAATACCGATGCCCACTTTGCAAGTTGATGGATGTAAACTGCCTAATCTATACTGATTATCCTATAAAAGGGAGCAGCTTTTATTGGCAGGCTGGTTTGGCAAGAAACTATTTCTGACACTTGAAGCTGGACCTGCTCACTAAGAGAGAAAGAAAACTCCTCACAGTTACAGAAACCCAGAATCTCATGGTGCCAGCTGCTGCCAGCTGCTGGTCCTGGAAACAGCTGTCATCAACCCTCTCCCAGAACGTGTCTGTCCCTTGAGGAAGGTACACCTCTGACATCCCAGGAAGCTGCCTTTTGTTCTGTGTCCTTTCTCTTCTTAGAGAAGATGGAAGGGGGAAAGGGTGAGTATCAGCGAATCTTAAAAAAAAAAAAGAATGTGCCCAAGCTCACCTAAGAATCCTATGTGAAATCTCCAGGTGTAAAAGCCTCCTGAAAATGAGACTTGTTGGGACCTTCGACCTTTTGCTGCAGTCCTGCAATGCTTTGCACCTGGACAAACGTCTCTGCCTGGAACTCGAAATAGAAAGAAACTATAAGCGACTGAAAATAACTAGGTGCAGGCACAGATGGGGCAAATTCGAACAACAAAGAGACTAAGAAGTCCAACAACCACTCCTGAAAATCTGGGAGCAACAGCAGGGTGCTGAGCACACCCCCTGCACATACGTCACCAAAGGGGTGGGCACACCACCCGAGCCCCGCCTCTGGCTCCACCCCTGGACGCCGCGCATAAGGAGCCCCCTTGCGCCTCCCTGGGGAGTGAGCCAGCAAGGGAAACTTCTCGGTCCACCCTGCTGCAGGAGGGGCCCCAATAAAGCCTTGCCTGAATTTCTTGTCTGGCCTTTGGTCAATTTCTCTTGATTAAGGAGGCCAAAACCCCTGGTCAATACCAAAAGAAGGTAAAATCTGGTGGTTCCACCTACCTACTCTTCCCCAGGCAAACATCTCCTTTTTTCCAGTTAGATGAAAAAGGAATCGGGGTCAAAATGATCCCTATGGAGTAGATCTATTCAAAGAAATGAGCATTTAATCTTTGTATTTACCATTATATACACACACACACTTTATTTAAATTAGCCTTTATTTTAATTTGCTCAGCTACAGCCGCTAGGACTTCACTTTGCTGGTGAAGAACAAGTTATGCTTTTAAAATATGCACACCACTTGACCGGATGCTGAGCTTCAAAAATAATCATTACAGCCTTTGTTATCATGGGAAAAAAATGATAAACAACCTAAATGTCCACCAAGAGTAGATTTGTCAAATGAACTGTAATGTTGTCAGACCACAGAATATCTGTAGACGTTCCAAAGAGTCTCATCAAAGACGACCAGTCAAATGAAATGGAATGGAATGATGTATATGCAGTGTGTTATTACATGAAAAAGGCAGTTTGCAAAGAGAGAAAGCTCCCCTGGTAGCTCAGACAGTAAAGAATCTGCCTGCAATGTGGGAGATCTGGGTTCAGTCCCTGGGTTGGGAAGATCCCCTGGAGGAGGGCATGGCATCCCACTCCAGTATTCTTCCCTGGAGAATCCCCATGGGCAGAGGAGGAGCCTGGTGGGCCACAGTCCATGGGGTTGCAAAGAGTCGGACAGGACTGAGCGACTAAGCACACGCAAAGATCCCATCTCTGTTTATCAAAGAAGACACACATATACGTGTGCAAAGAATGAAGCAGTAGATACCAAAATGCTAAGCTGATTATCTCTGGGCTCTTGAAAATGGGGGTGATTTTCACTTTTCTTTTGTTTGCCTTGCTGCATGTTTGTATCTGAGTTTCAGACATTGAAACTTTATTACAACGGTAATAAGAAAAACTCCTAAAAACATGTCTTTAGGACACCTGGTTCCTTGCTCTTATCCTGTTCTAAAGCTTCCTGCTAGCGTCAGAACTCACAATGGAGCAGCCTCTTACTGGGAAAGGTCAAATGGTTCATTCTCCAGCAGCTGACCCTGACCCTTTGATTCCTGCAGGCGTGTCCCTTGTGACATTATCTAGCCATATTCATTTTATCAGATAATGAGTAGCTGTCTTATCCACTGCCTTGATTTACCCAAAAAGAAAATTGGAGAGTAGCCACTCAGATTTCTAAGAAAAGCATTGAGTATCTGTCCTTGGGTTTCCCTGGTGGCTCAGGGGTAAAGAATCAGCATCCCAATGCAGAAGACGCAAGAAACATGGCTTTGACACCTGAACAAGAAAGATCCCCTGGAGAAGGAAATGGCAGCCCGCTCCAGTATTCATCCCTGGGAAGTCCTGTGGACAGAGGAGCCTGGTGCGCCATAATCCGTGGCGTCGCAGATTGAAGTGATTAAACAAGACCTCTCCTTAGGGACACATGCTCACAGCTGTGACACTAGCATTGCCGTGACGTCAGGGATTTGAGGTGGGCTGGCCATCGTAAGGTGGGCTGCCGTCTGTGGGGTCGCACAGAGTTGGACACGACTGAAGCGACTTAGCAGCAGCAGCAGGCCACCATAAGGATGACTGGATCGTTTTTATTTATAAGCTAAAGAAAGCTACCAACCCTTTGCTGTCAACCTAGAACCTGCCCCGTCCCCTCTACGAGGCACAGAAAGGACAAGCCCACCTTGCCCCATCGTGAGTCCATTTTCTACCCTTTATATTGTAGAAGGGGCTCAGGAGCTTTGCCATTATAAAGTGGTAGCCAGGCTGGTCTCCGTGCTGAACAGTGGTAACCTACAAAGCCCAGGGGAGCCGTGTACTTGGTTACAGACCAAGTGAAGATGTAAAAGCATCTAATATGACACAGCCCTTTCTCTGATTCACAATTAAATATTCCCTCCAGCTCTAATATCACCTCCTACAGGAAGCCTTCCAAGGTTTCACAAGTTACCCGTAGACCAAGGACTACCATCTCTCTATCCTCAGATTATTGTTGCTGTTGTTCAGTCAGTAAGTCATGTCTGACTGTTTGTGACTCCGTGAACTGTAGCCCACCAGGCTTCTCTATCCTCCGCTGCTTCCCGGAGTTTGTTAAAATTCACGTCAACTGAGTCAGCGATGATATCTAACCATCTCATCCTCTGCTGCCTTCTCCTCCTTTTGCCTTCAATATTTCCCAACAGCAAGGTCTTTTCCAACGAGTAGGCTCTACGCATCAGATTCTAACCTCAGATTAGGCCCAGGCATTTGAGAAAGGGTGAATGAGTGAATGACTGAATGACTGATAGATGGCAGGAATGTGGGAATGAATAAATGAGTGCGTCTGTACCTCGCAGATAGACCTGCCCATTTTACAAAAATCCACGGAGGGTTTCCTGTGCGCCAGGCTCCATGACGGGCACTGGGGTACAAAGAGAGCAAGACAGACCAGCTCCCTGCTTACAGGAAGCTTCTATTCTAATCAGGGAAACAGTCCATCCACAAGAAACAAGTACGTCCCTGATTTCGGATAACGAGAGTGCTATGGAGAAAATACACAGCTTTACAGGAGACAGAGTATCTGGGGGAGCAGAGGTGTTGGAAGGTAAGCGGAGCGGGGAAGGCCTCTCCGAGAAGGTGGCGTTTGAGCTCTGGATGACTGTGTGGCACTTGTTCTCAAGTGCTTGCTCAGCTCATTTCAAAAGCTTTCTTCTTGCTTTTTGGCGGTGCCGCAGGGCATGCGGGATCTTAGTTCCCCAATCATGGATCAAACCCTCACCCCCTGGTGTGGAAACGCAGTCTTAAGCACTGCATTGTCAGGGAAGTCCCAAAAGCTTTATTTGTGAAAATAAAATTTCAAGAGCATGTCTGATATTTCCTTTTTCTTCACAGTGGGTACTGCATGCTATTCATCACTGTGAGACAGCAGACACAATGGCAAGCACATGGGACTTGAAAATGGACTGCCCGGGTCCAAGGCCAGCCTCCATCACTTATCAGCTGTGGACCTTAGGTAAGTTATTTAAGTACAGGCGCCTCCGTTTCCCCGTCCAGAAATGGGGATGATGATGGTGATGATGATATTTACAAGATAGATAATGAGCTGTCCACCAAAAGCCCACACTTCCTCTTTCATAGCGTGAACTGCCCGACCATGGTCTCTGTTTTCCAGCCCCTTTTTTATCCAGATGCAAAGACAAATTTTTACCACTGAGAAATGCATCACTTCCAGACCAGGGTCCCTGAGCCGCCGCGAAGAGGAACACCACCCAGTGAGCAGAACACCCTCAGTGGACTGTTAAGGGAGGGGAATGGCAAACTGTGATTGTGTTAGACCTCTGAAATGTTAGGTTGTATTTGTGATATAGCATCCAGTACTATATCGCTAACTAATACAGCCTTAAAAGAGCTGTGCAAATGGAATGAGTGTGTCATGCAGTGCCTACTCAGAGTGCTTGCTGGATGGCCATAACTAAATACAGCGGCTTGCCATGAAAAGGAACGAGCTGAGTCATTTGTAGAGAAGTGAGTGGATCCAGAGTCCATCATACAGAGTGAAGGAAGTCAGAGAGAGAGAAACAAATATTGTATATTAATGCATGTATGTGGAATCTAGAAAAATGGCACAGATGAAGCCATTTGCCGGACAGGAAGAGAGACACAGACGTGGAGAGCGGCTGTGTGCACTTGGGGCTGGGGGTAGGGTGAGTCGGGAGACTGGGATCGACATGCATACACCGTGTGAGTTGAACCTGCCGTATAGCGCTGGGCGCCCAGAGCAGTGTTCTGGGATGGCCCGGAGGGGTGGGAGAGTAGGAAGGGAGACTCGATAGGGAGGAGATGTATGGATCCATATAGCTGATTGTTGTAAAGCAGAAACTAATACAACATTATAAAGCAACTATACCCCCAGTAACTAAAAATTAAATAAATAAATACAGGGCTTTGAATCCTCTGAAATCAGCCTCATGAGATTTTTGACCCCCTAACTCCGGGAGTTGGTGATGGACAGGGAGGCCTGGTGTGCTGCGATTCATGGGGTTGAAAAGAGTCAGACACAACTGAGCGACTGAACTGAACTGAACTGAACTGAACGCCCTTGACCTTACCCAAAGGAAACGGATTTTAGTATAATAGATACTTATTTCTTAAAAGGTTAGTGACTATAGGGTGAGAAATACTGGGACCCTTTCTGACTTGTGTTGTCAATTTTTTTTAATTTCTTGGGGTACAGGAGGAGAGAGTCTTGCTCAACCAAGTAATCTCTTTCCTCCTTGAGCTCAGAATTAGCAGTAGAACTTGAAGATCAAGAGCATCTCCCAAGATCTAAAACCTCTCTTCTCTCTTCCTCCTCCTCCTCCTCCTTCAGGACACTTCTGTGACGAGACCCCTGCAAGGCTTTTGGTTCTCAGACATCTAAGAGGGAAGAAGACAACTATATGTCTCATGTTTCCATCCACCTGAAAACGAGGTGATTAATATCGTGCTCCTAGCGCAGCAAATGGCACAGGGAAGGAGTTCAGCAATGACGTATCGTCGTCTCAGCCAAAACTAAAAACAGCTCTACTGGAGTGATTTTCCCCACTGGACTAATGTGAAAACAGAGGCTCAAAGAGTTCAAATATATAGCATTATTGTATCACTAAAGGCCTGGTATATGTTTTATCTAAATTTAATTTTTACAACCCTATACAGAATGCATGATATTGGTATTATTGTACGCATTTTCCATCAGGGCCACCCTGATGGCTCAAAGGCTGGCCACAGTCTGAGCTAAAGCTTGCTTATTTCTATCTTGCCCCATCTCCTAGAGTATAGCCCTTTTGAGTCTCAGCTAAAAGTGGGAATGGTTTGCCAGGATCCTTACCCTTGATGGGGTTCAAAATTCTACTTTAGTTCCACTAGCTCTGAGAGAGCTACTTATTGATATCAGCAAATGTGTGGAACAATCCAAGTGACCCTGGGTGTAGGGCTCAGCTTTTTTGGATCCTGTCTTTTCTCAGATCTCAACCAATACTGCTCACTATCTTGTTAGCTGTTTGACACTTTTAGGATGTTTTTGCATGTTATACAGCTCAGCTAAGTATCTCTGTTGCAGGGGAGAACTGACTCCACTCTGGATCTGTTTCTTTTACATTAACCTTTGCTTCCTGTTGCCTTGTTCGCTGAAAGGACACTGTTTATACATAATGGCCTGCCTTGGGGAACCCTACCCCTCTGCCTGAATATTAAGGCTCCTTTGCTCAGGACCCTGTCCACCTATGGATGGCTACAGGAAGGAAGAAATTAACACATACACCCTCACCCCTCGCAGAAGCTTGCCATTCTAGGGTGTATTGGCAAGATTAATGGCCTTTTTACTTTGCTTCCTCACCTCTCGCTTCTCACCCCTGTGCTATAGAAGAACCTGGCTTCCAGACCCAGACAGGATGGTTATTTTGAGACATTAGTCTGCCATCTTCTTGGGGCCAGCTTTCCAAATAAAGTTGTATGCCTTCCCTCAATGTGTTGTCTCTTGGATTTATTGGCCTGTCACATGATGAGTAGAGCAAGCTTGGACTCAGGTAACATCTCCAGCTTCTAGCTATTACTGGATACAAAAACTTAAGAATAGTTGTACTCAGAGATCACAAAACTTGTAAATAGTACAGGCGGGATTGGGGTAAGAGATATATCTGTTTCAAACCCTAGATTCTGTCTTCTACATTGCACTGCTCAGTCTAGATAATGATATCAATTGACAGAAGATTGATAGATAAAAGATAGATAAAGATAGATCAATAGATGGATAGACAGATAGATACAGACAGATAGAAACTTAACATGTATCAAGATCCTGCTATGTCAGGCACTCTGTTCTAAAAACTGGATTTTTTAACTCATTCACTTTTCACAACAATCCTGTAAGTTAAGGACTAGCATTATTCCTGTTTTACAGATGAGGAAATTCAGGCACAGAGATATTAATAAATTAGCCCAAAGCCACACAAGCAGCAGGAGTTGAGCTGTGAGGATTCAAACCTGAGAGTCCACTCCAGAGTCTGTGCTCCTACACAGAAAGTTTTAAACAGACCTTCTGTGTCGTCAAGGGTCTCAGAGTCACTTATCTTACCACAAAGATTCAGGCACAAATGTCAATCCAAGGACTCTTGGTTCTCCAAGATGGAGCGCCACGCTATTTCCACCTAGACCTGCCCGAGTCTGTACAGAGCAAAGTCTTCAGTTGCAGGGAACAGGAAGTGTTGCTCTGAAAACAAATCTTCAGTTCTTAAGCTGCAACCATCCTCGTCGCTTCTGTTAGATGTTGTTCTCCAAGGGAGACCGGGACAGTTTGCAGGCTAATCAGTGCTCTGCCAGCCTCATAAATCGGGAGACATGGGCGGGGCAGTGCAGGGGAAAGTGTTTTATTGTCCCCATTTTGCAAAGGCAGGTTTCAAGCCAAAGCAGGTGAGTCATCCCCAGAGATCAGAATCCGACGCCCATGCCATTCCGCTCCCCCCACCCCGAATTCCCTACAGCAGTGGGGGGACTTTACCCCAGTGCAGAGAAAGCCGCTTGTCTTCTAAGAAACATGCAGAGTAGACACTGGACTGCCAGGAAGAGGGTGACGGGAGACAGATGCACGCCAGGCCCATGAGTCTCCCTAGGGATTGGGTGATCCCGCATCTTGAATTTTCAGGGCATTAATGACTCTCCAAGTTACTATTAACTGAGCATTCCCCACTGTGTTAAAAACCCCTTCATGTATTATTTCTTTAATTCTCACATAACCTTGTAATGAGGATTCTATCATGACCCTCACTTTCAGATTGGAAAACTGAGGCCTGGGGCGGTTAAGGCCCTCGCCATAGCCAGCTAGTCAGGAAGCACAGGACTTTGGTCCAGCACTCTGAAGTCAGTGATCTTCCATTGGCTTTCCCTCCCCACATACAGATGCGTCCCAGATATCAAAAGACAGAGTGGGGCAGACGGCTTCCCTGGGGCCCAGGCTCCCTCAGTCATCTGAGGAAGCGAAAACCCAAGGCAAACGGCACTGGGAGGGGGAGAGGGTGTCTCTGAAAGTAGCAGGTGGTGTGTGCTTGTCCAAGCGGCAACCTGGACACACCTGGACACGCCTGTTCCACCACCCAGATGGGGCCAATGCCACTTGGGTCAGGCTCTTTCAACTGTTATTGTGTTCTCATTTCTTCAGAGTTGTACAAAGGTCACGTCCCATGAGGGGGGGCTCCTGAGGATGCCTATTCCCACCTTATCTGAGCAAGAAGCTTGGAGAATGTTTAGCCACTGAGGCCCACGCACTAGAAACGCTTCTCCAGGACAAGGTAAGTGCCACCTCAATTGCATGACTTTGGAAGGGTATTTGTGCCTCCAGACAAGACCTTCTGTACTGACATGTTACACTGGCTTAGTGTTTTTTTAATTAATTAACTAACTTTTTTTTTTAATTGGCTGCGGTGGTTCCTCACGGTGGCCCGCAGGCTTCTGTAGTTGCAGTATGTGGGCTTTAGAGTGCTTGGGCTGAGCAGGTTCCCCTCAGCGTATTGGATCTTAGTTCCCTGACCAGGGATTGAACCCATGTACCCAGCATTGGAAGGCGATTCTTAACCACGGGACCACCACTAGCTTAAATTCCACAATTAAATCTGTCCTTTTTGGGTAAAAAAGAAGGGAAACTTCTTTCAAAATGTAAGCATTGCCAGGAGGATTCTAAATTTTGCCAACTTTAATTTTTTCTCACATAAAAATGTTTTCCCCTCCAAACTTTCATCTGCTGAGAATCTGACCCATAAAGGCTCCCCCGATAAATATAGTATTTGTTTATGATCTGATAAGTGATCAAAAATTAGTACTCAAATAAAGAAGTCACAGTCTAAAGTTAGAGAGAAAACTCAAGGGAAGCCATGTTTCAACCACTCTCTCTCTTTTTTTTTTTTTTTAAATGAAGTGATCGTATAGCTTAGTTGTATTAATTTGTTCTTTGAGGGAAGTATATAAAGATAAAGATAGAGATAGAGATAGAGATAGAGCTAATAAGTTTTATAATGTTCCACAAAGGGCACAAAGTGCACGCGTGTGTGCCAAGTTGCTTCAGTCGTGCGCAACTCTTTGCTGCCCTGCAGACCGTAGCCCACCAGGCTCCTCTGTCCATGGGATTCTCCAGGCAAGAATACTGGAGTGGGTTGCCATGCCCTCCTCCGGGGGATCTTCCCGACCCAGGGGCTGAACCCACATCTCCGCATCTCCTGCATTGACAGGCAGGTTCTTTACCACCAGCGCCACCTAGGAAGCCCACTGTAACTAAAGATGCTTTACATTCAACTGAACCACTTTTCTTTTTTTAAGTGTTTTTTTTTTTTTTGGCCACATCATGGGGCTTGTAGGATCTCAGTTCCCCGAACAGGTATTGTAGCCAAGCCACAGCAGCAAAAGCCCCAAATCCTAATTACTGGGTCATCGGGATTCTCAGCACCTGAGAAATTTTTAAAACCACTGGATTCAGCTGACTGGCCTTGCTAGCATTCATCCATTCTTTAGAATACACTACCCTGTGAAGCTGTCTTTCATCAATCATCTTTCTGGGTATCTCAGCATCAGCAAGAAAAGCTGTCAAAAGGGCTCAGTACAGAGCCTGGGATACAGTAAGCCGTGACTATATTACAACTGGTATCACTGGTATTTGGGGAATTGAACTCAGAGACTCTTAACATCCAGTCTAGAGTATTTTAATATTACCCAACTCTGTCTCTTAAAGGTCAAGAACACTGACAGAGAGGTAGTAAACACCTCCACCGATGGAGGGGTATAAATGTTCCCTGCAGCCTGAGGACACAGGGCACACGCAGGCCAGCAGGAGAAAAAGCATCAACCAGAAACTTCTCCTACCACCACCGGTTCATCAAGATTGTGGACAACTAGGACAAAAGCAGCAGTGGGGTGTCAGGGGAAGACAAGAAAACAGAACAGAAAAAATAGAAAACGTGGTGGGAGAAGAGAGAAACCGCAAGTCGATGCTCCATCTGTAAAGCTGATGGACGATGCGGATGAGTTTTAATGTCCCTTTCTAGTACTTTATGATGGGAAAGTAGTGAATAAAGGGTGAGGGAAGCAGAAAGAGGGTATGTGATGGGGAAGAATGATCCAAAAGCCTAAAAGAAAGTGCTGAGCTCTTGAGGGCTATGTTGCTTATCCCACTGTTCAGTCGCCAAGTCATGTCCAACTCTTTGCGACCTCATGGATTGCGGCATGCCAGGCTCCCATGTCCTCCACTGTCTCCTGAGTTTGCTCAAATTCATGTCCATTGAGTCAGTGATGCTATCTAAGCATCTCATCCTCTGATGCCCCCTTCTCCTTTTGCCTTCACTCTTTCCCAGCATCAGGGTCTTTTCAAAGGAGTCAGCTCTTCACAGCAGGTGGCCAAAGTAGCGGAGCTTTAGCATCAGTCCTTCCAATGGTATTCAGAGTTGATTTCCCTTAGGATCGACTGGTTTGATCTCCTTGCTGTCCAAGGGACTCTCAAGATTCTTCTCCAACACCACAGTTCAAAAGCATCAATTCTTTGGTGCTCAGCCTCCTTTGTGGTCCCACTCTCACATCCATACATGACGACTGCATATCCCATGCGTGGTATCTAGTCTACAGATAGTACAACGCACCGAAGCAGGAAAAATGCCAAACTGTCGTCTCGGCCTGAATTTTCCACAAAGACCTCGTCTGTTCTGAATTCATGCCAAGCAACAACACAGTCCCAGGATCTGGTGGGTGCCCGAGAAGTAGTTGTTGTCTCAAATATTATTATGCTTTCATTTTATAAAATATGGGAGAAAAGACCAAAGAGTATAAAGGAAAAAATGAGCATCATTCATGAGACCATCACCAATAAATACTAATAGAAAATGATACCTATATTTCTCTGAGTGACTATTATGTGATAAGCATCTTTCAGGATCTTCCTCATCTAGTCATTTACTTAACCACTGTGCATATGTCCAATTTCCTTCCATTTTTTTCTTTCTTAAAATATTTAATATTCATTTGGCCGTGCCGGGTCTGACTCGTGGTATGAAGGATTTTTCGTTGCAGTGCACAGTCCCTCGAGTTGTGCATGGGCTCAGCAGTTGCAGTGTGGTGCTTAGTTGCCCCACAGCATATGGGATATTAGTTCCCCAACCGGGAATGAACCCATGTTTCCTGCACTGTTAGGCAGATTCTTGATAACTGGATCACCAGGGAAGTTCCTACGTTTTTTTCTGCGCATGATAACATAAGTATTTCCAACAGTTGTGCTAAGCCCTTTGTATATGCTTTCTTATGATCATTCCTTTCACTATTATTTCAATCCTCACAGCAAACTTGTGAGATAACCTGTTTTTTTCCTCCCATTTTACAGGTGGAATCACTGAGGCTTAAGAAGTGCGTTACCTTAGATCACAGGGCTGGTAAACGTCAGGCCCGGGATTTGAACCAAGGTTGGGCTGGCAGTAATGCCGATGACATCATCCATCATTTGTTTTCTCTCTGTCTGTTTCTGTCCCTCTTTCTTTACTGTAAGATGTGACTGGGGAGTGGTGACCTGAATGTCCCCAGGAGGTCTTAAGGCAGGCTATCAACATAGCATAAGGGCTAAACACGGGAAAGCTGTGTTTATTGTCGTAAATGGCTCAACAGACCCTTGATTCATACCAGCTTTCTGCCAAAGAGATAGCCTCGTGATATCCAGTGATCCAACCAGCAAGTTATGGGTAGTGCCAGGGCCCATCCAGTGTTTCCTCTGTGGGAAGCAGAGACCACAATTCCAAGAGCTCTAATCTCATCAACATACTTTCATGACTGCGGGACAGTTCAGCCAGGTACAGGAAAGACCTTTCTGATGTCCTGAATCTAGAATTGACAGATGAAATCGAGGAATGTTCTGTTGAGCTCGAATTTAGCCATCTATTTAACTGCTGTCAGCACTATAGACATATTCATATAGTTAATTATGGAGATATGCTTATATTAAAATATTTTCTATTCTTTATCTGAAATTGAGTTTTAACTGGGCATATTTGAAACATACTTATGCTGAAAATTATTATGTGTCTGAAATTCAAATTAAACTGGATGCTCTTTTTTTTAATATTTATTTATTTGGGTGCATCATGTCTTGGTTCTGGCATGTGAGACCTTTCGCTGTGGTACATGGGTTTCTCTAGTTGCAGCGTCTTTCTAGTTGTGGCTTGCAGGCTTCAGAGCCCGAGGGCTCAGTAGTTGCCACACATGGGCTTAGTTGCCCTGGAACATGTGGGATCTTAATTCTCTGACTAGGGATTAGAACCCACGTCCCCTGCATTGGAAGGCAATTTCCCAGCCACTAGGCCACCAGGGAAGTCCCTAAACTGGATGTTCTGTATTTTTATTTGTGAAATATGGCAACACTAATGAAAGTTCTTCTTTCAAAGTTTATTTTTCCTTTTCCCCTTCATCTTCTATTTCCTTTTCTAGTCTTTCCACTATAAGCACCTACGTTGATATTATTTAAGAAGTCCATATAATTTACCTTCCATTTGTTTTATTTTGATATATACATAAATTTGAAGCTGTATCCTATTAATGTGTTAAATCCACACAAATGGAAATGTCTATAAATCTCATTCTGTTCCTACTTGTTTCCTTAACACTTTCTTCTTGAGATCTACCCGTGTTGCCATATATACATCTGGATCATTAGTTCTGCATTTTACGTAGTATTTCACTGAATGCATAAACCAAGTCTTACCTAACAGGCCCCCCTGTGGGGGCCGCCTTGGTGACCTCCACCTCCTGATCTCACCAGCATCCCTGGGTCACACTCTGTGCACATATACTGTGTGTCCAGTCAGTCATGTAGTGTTTATTTGCATTTCTCTGGTTATCTTACAGACGTGCATGAGAGAGTTTCTGAGGAGCATTATTAAGCGTGAGAAAGCTAGTTCACAGAGTATGTGTGTGCTTAGTAGCTAAGTCATGTCTGACTCTTTGCAACCCCATGGACTGTAGCCCTCCAGGCTCCTCTGTCCATGGGATTCTCCAGGCAAGAATACTGGAATGAGTTGCCATTTCCTCCTCTGGGGGTCATACACATGTGTGATATTCAAAATATTTAACAATCACTGAGATGCAGACACTGGGAATTCCTTGGCGTTCAGTGGTTAGGACTTCACACCTTCGATGCTGAGGGCCTGGGTTCAACCCCTGGTCACTATGCAATAAAAAAAAAAAATGCAGACACTGACCACCCAGAACGGACACTCTCCGTGAGCCATATATCAATGCTCCTAAACTCAATCTCTACCTTGAACATCCACTAACACTTTCACCAGGCAACTAGCTGTGCTTAGTTGCTCAGTCGTGTCCCACTCTTGGCTACCCCACAGACTGTAGCCCGCCAGGGTCCTCTGTCCATGGGTTTTCCCAGGCAAGAATACTAGAGAGGGTTGCCATTCTCTCCTTCAGGGGATCCCAGTCCAGGGATCTAACCTGGGTGTTCCTCATTACAGGCAGGTTCTTTACCATCTGAGCCGCCAGGGAAGCCCAGGCAACTAGTTATTCAGAAACAGCTCTGCCAGCCTCCACACCCACCAACGACGCATGAAAACCCTTTCCCGCATGTCATCCCCATGTAAAACCATCTAACTTTTGACTTTTGCCGATTTGATAGGTATCAAGTTCTCTCATGCCTATACTTGTATTTCTTGGGTTGTTACTGAGGTTGAACATTTCTTCACATACCTTTTGGCCGTAGGAGTTTTCCATTGCAAATTGCCTGTTCATGCCTTTTACCCATTTTCCTCTTGGAGTTCCACTCTTTTTTTCTCCAGCTATATAGGAGTTTCTTATATACGCTAGAATAGCTCTGTCCAATAGAAATATAGTGTGATCCACATATGCAATGAAAATTTTTTCCAATAGCCACATTTAAAAAATAAAAATAAACAGATGAAATTAATTGGGGCAATATATTAATCATTGCCATCCATCCATGGGATTTATTACTCCATCCATGGAATTTTCTAGGCAAGAGTACTGGAGTGGGTTGCCATTTCCTTCTCCATATTTATTATAATATATCTAAAATAAGGACTGTAGTCTGCCAGGCTCCTCTGTCCATGGAATTCTCCAAGCCAGAAGGCTGGAGTGGGTAGCTATTCCATTCCCCAGGGGATCTTCCCAACCCCGGGATTGAACCCAGGTGTCCCACATTGCAGGCAGATTCTTTACCATCTGAGCCACCATGGAAGCCCCATCTAAAACACTATCATTTCAACATGAAATCAATACAAGGATGGTTGCGATACATTACACCCCTTTGTGTACGCCCCGTCTTTGAAATCGGGTGTGTGTTTTACAGTTATAGCACATCTTAGTTCGTGTTCAGTTCAGTTCAGTTCGGTCACTCAGTCGTGTCCAACTCTTTGCGACCTCATGGACTGCAGCCAGGCCTCCCTGTCCATCACCAGCTCCTGGAGTTTATCCAAACGCGTGTCCGTTCGTATTAGTTACATATAAAGTGCTTAACAGCTATATGTGATTAGTGGTATATTGAACAGTGCGGATCTAGAACCTAGACTCCACGTAATAGTTCCTTGTTGGTTTAAGATTGAAAATACCTTTTTCTGCTTCATCCATCTGTTAGCTTTGTTTATGGTATCTTCTGTTTAGAAAGCGTGTTAACTTATACATGATGTTTAGTCGCTACGTTGTGTCTGACTCTTGAAATCCCATGGACTGTAGCCCACCAGGCTCTTCTGTCCATCGGATTTTCCAGGCAAGAATTCTGGAGTCAGTTGCCGTCTCCTTCTCCAGGGGATCTTCCTGATCCAGGGATCAAGCTCACGTCTCCTGCATTGGCAGATGGATTCTTTACACTGACCCACAAGGGAAGCCTAATTTATATACAGCTAAGTCCATTTTTCCTCCTAAAATTTGTGCTTCAGCTTGTTTTTGAAATCCCTACCCATGCCAATGTGTCCAAAAATAAACAATGGTACTTTTCTTCCATTAGTTTGTAGTTTTTTATCTTTCACTAATAGGTATTATGTTCACTGGAGGATTTTTTTTCATATTGTAAGAAATAGAGATTCAACTTTTTTTTTTTAATAGAGTGAGCTGATTTCCCCAACACTGTCTACAAAAAAATCCTATGCAATAGTTATTCCATGGGACTCACTTTGGGACACAGAGCTGCAAGAGCTAAACTTGCTATCATAACGATACGTCTAAGATCAAAGTCAAAACTGAGTTTCTGCTCCTGTGAATGTTATTTACTCATTTGTGTCCAACTCTTTTCGAAGCCATGGGCTGCAGCCTGACAGACTCCTCTGTTCATGGGATTCTCCAGGCAAGAATACTGGAGTGGATAGCCATTCCCTTCTCCAGGGAATCTTCCCAAACCAGGGATTGAACCCAGGTCTCCTTCATTACAGGCAGATTCTTTACTGCCTGAGCCTACTCTTGAGTAGGTACTAATACTCGAGTTGGGATTCACAGGTATACAACATAGATTTCCTTTTAACATTTATCTCACTTTCTCCTTAGAAATGGATGGAGAGCCTGGGAACTGTGTAAGGCAACCAAATAGGGTTAGGCAGAGAATAGAGACTCAGACCTGGAAAAGGAAGGTATGAATCCCGTTCTCTGACTTCTGTTGTGTGACCTTGGACACAGTTCTTGACCTCTCTGAACCTTAGATCCCACCTCTGAAAATCAGACACAGGTATACCTCCCAAATGAAGTGCCACTGGGGAGTGCCTACCAGCATGCCTGACACAGGGAAGGTGCTCTTTATGCCTGTTAGATTGGAGTCACTTGTTGAGGCAAAAACAGAAGTGTGCCCTTGTTGAGAAGATTAGAACTGATGGGGATAACAGCCAGGCAAGGAGTACTGATAGAGGACAGAAAGAGAGCATGCGGTAATCCCATGTGCATAGGGCAAAGCAGGTCAAAGGAATGAGAGTTCGAGAGGCAAAATGTTAGCGAATTTTAAGACCAGTAGGGGCTCCGAGGCCAGAAGTGCTGGCCGCCAACCTCAAGGCTGAGTAGACCATCATGGGACCCAGCGCATGTCTCACAGGGCATTGGAAAGACCCACAAAGGACCCAATTATGAATCAGCTTTCTTCCTAGGCTTCAGCAAATGAAACAATATTTCCCTTATTCACCATCAAAGTATAATGTGAGGTAAAATGACATTTTGTATGTGACAGGGCCTCACTGGAATCTCATAAATGTATCTCATTGAATGTATCCCATTCAGTGGGATACACCAAAGTTTGAAAGTAAAAGAGATATAAAGATTGTGGTGTGGATCAAAGTCAGTGTCTATATCGTGAGTGTGCAGCGAACTCCTTAACAACCTGGCATAAGAAAATGCTCATCCTCTAATGAGAATAATGGTACCCACCCCCCGCCCCCGTCACCTGCCTGACTACCAAGAAATTCC
The DNA here is from genome assembly GCF_001704415.2 of Capra hircus. Lineage (NCBI taxonomy): Eukaryota > Metazoa > Chordata > Mammalia > Artiodactyla > Bovidae > Capra > Capra hircus. Next base: position 3,137,746 of record NC_030809.1, on the reverse strand, counting down.
ATCTTGATCCTGTTTTGACCCTCTTCTCCCCAGGTTTGTGCACATGTCCTTGGGAGCTTGTGCAATCTAGAACATTCGAAGAGAGACTCTGATTATCAGCTCACACTGCCCTCTGCTAGGTCCACTGTCCCAGCCTCCCTTGAAGGTGACATTTACACTGCCTTGGAACCAGGCTTGAACACAGGAGCTCATTGCCTTGGAACCAGGCTTGAACACAGGAGGTCATTGCTCAGGTAGAAAGTCTTTCTGCCTGGAGTCAGAACTCTCTCTTCTCAGTCCATCAGAAGTCCTGCCAGTTCATTTTTCTGAAACCCATAAAATCCCTCTGTCTGGCCCTTCTTGTTCTCTGAGAAAGCTCTCCGAAATTCCCCCTCTCTCCCCTTCTTGCTAAGGGCTACCTCTCCCAACCCTTGGAGACCTGTCCCAGACAATGCCACTCCAGTCACCAGGGGAACTCAAGCCCTCTCTCAGGGGTTGAAGGGGCAGCTTTGGTTTAAGGGGGCCAGGGGACTTCTGCTCTGGGTACCTTCTTGGGATGAAGGAGGGAAAATTCTCCATGGTGATGAGAACAAAAACACAAAATAGTATCTCGATGAATGATCACCAGTACACAAGCATTCTGTCCTTCACACTCTTTCAATAAGGATTTAAGGTGAATTGGGGTTGAGTTCCACTTATTTTTAAGAGACCCATCTGTTTTGCAAGCAAACCGTGCCACCGGCAGAAAACGCACACTGCCGACCACGTGTTCTGACCTTGGCCCCAACACCAAATGGACTAAAGTCTCCCTAGCTGCTGGCTCAGTTGTTTCAGGAATCAGATAACTTCCTTGAAGATGAATAGGTACCACTGACCCCATAATGTGAAGACAGTCCCCACAGAAGGTGAACAGAGAGAGGAAAATGCTCCAAAGCCCGCCCTCTGCCCCCTCACTCCCTTGCACTCGTTGTTACATTTGGAAAATATTCTCTCTCTCTCTCCTTCCTCCTCCTTTGGGGTCATAGCTGCCTATTTTAGAGCGCAGGGTCACTGCCAAGGAGCAGCTGAACAACCCTGATGATTTTTCCTATGACGTGGGGACAAGACTGGGGCCAAGGCTACAAAGCAGGACTTTACTCTGAGATGGAAGTAAAGGTTCTCGGGGCCTCTGTACAGAGGAGGGTGGCTTGATTGCTAGGGAGAAGGTTTTATGCTTTTTTTTTTTTTTCCATGAAAAAGACCAAGAAAATCAAGGTTGGTGGAGAAAAAAGACAGAGGAAGTAGGTGGAGTTTATTCCCAGGGAAAACACAAATGCTCCAGGATTGTCAAAGTTGGCCATGAACTTGAAACTCGGTGTAGTTCAGAGGGAAACACAAATACATTGGAATAGGTCTGGAGGCTCCCCGGAAGCTACTCCCGTAGAGGGGATGGGACGGGGGCCTTAGGGGGCTATAATGGGGGTTGAGGGGAATTTAAGATTACCTGTAGTGCATTAAGATTTAGGGCTCAGCTGGTAAAGAATCCGCCTGCAGTAAGGAGACCCAGGGTTGATCCCTGGGTCAGGAAGATCTCCTGGAGAAGGGAATGGCTATCCACTCCAGTATTCTTGCCTGGAGAATCCCATGGACAGAGAACAGCCTTGTAGGCTACAGTCCATGGGGTCACAAAGGGTTGGACATGACTGAGCAACGAACACTAGCATACTAGTAGTATATTCACGTGATACATGTGTAATTAAAATTGTTTAGAATTTTAATTTAGCAGAAAAAATACGTGAGATTTGGAGTTGTAAGTTTCAGATTTGAGACCTATCTTTTCTACTTAGAGATGTCCTTCCATCATTTTTTATGCTATTTTTATACGCCAAGGAATATGCCAGGCACTGAGAGTACAAAGATGAAAAAGAGCCACTGTCCTGACGTCTAAGAACATGACTCAGTATGTGTGTGTGTCTGTGTGTATCTGTGTGTGTCTGTGTGTCTGTGTGTGTCTGTGTGTGTCTGTGTGTGTCTGTGTGTCTGTGTGTGTCTGTGTGTGTCTGTGTGTATCTGTGTGTGTCTGTGTGTCTGTGTGTGTCTGTGTGTATCTGTGTGTGTCTGTGTGTCTGTGTGTGTCTGTGTGTCTGTGTGTGTCTGTGTGTCTGTGTGTATCTATGTGTATCTGTGTGTGTCTGTGTGTATCTGTGTGTATCTGTGTGTGTCTGTGTGTTTGTGTGTATCTGTGTGTGTCTGTGTGTATCTGCATGTGTCTGTGTGTATATGCGTGTGTCTGTGTGTATCTGTGTATCTGTGTGTGTCTGTGTGTCTGTGTGTGTCTGTGTGTCTGTGTGTGTCTCTGTGTCTGTGTGTATCTGCGTGTGTCTGTGTGTATCTGTGTGTGTCTGTGTGTGTCTGTGTGTCTGTGTGTGTCTGTGTGTGTCTGTGTATTTGTGTGTGTCTGTGTGTGTCTGTGTGTCTGTGTGTCTGTGTGTCTGTGTGTATCTGTGTATGTCTCTGTGTGTCTGTGTGTCTGTGTGTATCTGTGTGTGTCTGTGTGTCTGTGTGTGTCTGTGTGTATCTGTGTATGTCTCTGTGTGTCTGTGTGTGTGCGCGTGTGCTTAGTCGTGTCTGACTCTGCGACTCCATGGACTTTAGCCCGCCAGGCTCCTCTGTCCATGGGATTATCCCTGCAAGAATACTGAAATGGGTTGCCGTTTCCCCCTCCAGGGGATCTTCCCCACCCGGGTGCCCTGCGGCTCCTGCGCTGGTAGGTGGATTCTTTACCACTGAGCCACGTGGGAAGCCCAGAGCGTGACTCACTAGATCTCAGTTTACTCGTCTCTATAGTTGGCATGATCATTTCTGCTTCACAGGGTTGTCAACAATATTCAGTTCAAGTATAAAATTATACTTTTGTTAACTATAAAACACTGTACAAATGCCCTTTGTATATTTATTGCAAGTCTTATTCAAAGGAAGGTTTGAAACAATAACATTAAATCTTTTCTCTGCTTTAATAATGTTTTGAAATAATAAAAACTTTAATAAAAACAGTTTGAAAGATGCTACAAAGAATATCAACAATTGGCTCTCCAGGGTTAAAAAAACCCTGATCTGTAACATTTGCTAATTTCCGTGGTGTAAGTACTCCCACTACAGCCAATTTCAAGCTACCAACATGATGTTACTGAGGGCAGACTAGGAAAGATATAAGCGTAATGGACTCCAGCACAACTCTGACAAAGAAGCATTTGAGAATAAACTGCTGACCTGATGCATCACCCCCAAACACAGACATTTCCTCATCAAATTAAGCCACAGTAAAACTATAAAAATCAGGAAATGGACACTAATCCAGAGACCCCATGCAAGTCTCACCAGTTGTTCCAACAAGGTCCTTTATACCAAAGCAATCTAGTTGAGAACCCCATGCTGTTCGTAGATACCAAGCCTCTTTAGCCTCTCAAGTCAAGACCAGCTCCTCGGTTTTTCCTTGACTTTAACGACCTTGACATTTTTTAAAATTACAAGCCATATATGTTATAGACTGTTCTTTAATGTTCTGCATCAAGGGTTTGACTGATACTTCCTCCTGACTCTATCTTGGTTTGGCATCACTGGCAGGCATACTAACAAAGCAGTGCTGTGTTCTCCCTGGACCCTATCAAGGGGAGCATCGTTTAGTTCTAGCCCTTTACTGACGATGTTCATTTTAATCTCTTGATTACAGGGGTACTTGCCAGGCTTTTCCACCGTTAGAGTATTCTTCACCCTTCCGCAGTCACCAAGTATCGTATGGAAGGTCCATTGCAGCTACGTCGAGATCCTGTTTCTCACGACATTTTCAGGTTATCTCTTTATTGATTAGATCTATACAGACTCTTGGCTTCCTATTTTATTTCATGAGTTTGAATCTATTATTATCATTACTTGTTTCTGTACCAAACTCTGACTTGGACAATGGGACCTTGTTCTTTGGAAACATCCTTACTTCCTGGAATCTGATATTCTTAGCTCACCTTGTACTGTCTCCATCCCAGCCCTGGATTCGGCCATTTCTCTAAGGTGCCCTGTTTCCTTGGACTCCCTGGTAAAGTCCTTAGTGAAGAATGCTATTTACAAACCGAGATCTGAGTTACCTAGCTGTGCTCATTGCTATAAGGGTGTCACTGCTTCCAGGCCCTCTCAGAGGAAAGAAAGGAAAGCATACACACACCTAAACCTAGATTCATTTCTGTGTATATATATATATATATATATATTCCAAGCCATGGATTCACATGTGACATCCAATTCCAGTTCAAAACTTCAGACTTTATTCTGATTTTCTCCTTTCCCATACTTGTATCTTTCTCCTTCAAAAGTGAGAAATTAGGTCCTATGTTTTGTTTCTGAGATATAATTCACATACTCTAAAATTCACTAGTCTAAAGTTTACAATCCATTGATTTTCAAGATATTCACAAAGTTGCATAACCATCATTAGAATCTATATCTAGAGCTTTTTTATTACCCCAGACGGAAAATACAAATCCATTAGCACTCACTCTCCAAATCTCTCCTCTCTCTATTCTTTGTCAAATGCTAATCTACAGTCTTTACAGCACAGACTGGAATCAAGACTGCCGGGAGAAATATCAGTAACCTCAGATATGCAGATGACACCACCCTTATGGCAGAATGAAGAAGAGCTAAAGAGCTCTTGATGAACGTGAAAGAGGAGAGTGAAAAAGTTGGTTTAAAGCTCAACATTCAGAAAACGAAGATCATGGCATCTGGTCCCATCACTTCATGGCAAATAGATAGGGAAACAGTGGAAACAGTGGCTGATTTTATTTTGGGGGGCTCCAAAAGCAGTGCAGATGGTGACTGAGGCCATGAAATTAAAAGATGTTTACTCCTTGGAAGGAAAGTTATGACCAACCTAGATAGCATATTCAAAAGCAGAGACATTACTTTTCCAGCAAAGGTCCATCTAGTCAAGGTTATAGTTTTTCCAGTGGTCATGTATGGATGTGAGAGTTGGACTGTAAAGAAAGCTGAGTGCTGAAGAATTGATGCTCTTGAACTGTGATGTTGGAGAAGACTCTTGGGAGTCCCTTGGACTGCAAGGAATCCCAATCAGTCCATTCTAAAGGAGATCAGTCCTGGGTGTTCATTAGAAGGACTGATGTTGAAGCTGAAATTCCAATACTTTGGCCACCTGATATGAAGAGCTGACTCATTGGAAAAGACCCTGATGCTGGAAAAGATTGAGGACAGGAGGAGAAGGGGATGACAGAGGATGAGATGGTTGGATGGCGTCACTGACTCAATGGACATGGGTTTGGGTGAACTCTGGAAGTTGGTGATGGACAGGGAGGCCTGGCGTGCTGCAGTCCATGGGGTTGCAAAGAGTCGAACACCACTGAGCAACTGAACTGAACTGAATCTACAGTCTGACTCTACGTATTTGCTTATTTGGGGTGTTATAAATGGAATCAAGCAATATGCGGCCCTTTCTGTCTGGCGTCTTTGGTTTAGCACGGCTTTTTCAAGGTTTCCCCAAGCTGCAGCACGCGTCACTATGTCATTTATTGTTATCGCTGACTAACCTCCCATTGTATGGGCATTTCACTTTTTGTCTATCTATTACCCTATTCCCCAGTGATGCGAGTGGTAAAGAGCCCACCAACCAATGCAGGAGACATCAAAGATGTGGGCTCAATCTCTGGGTCAGGAAGATCCCCTGAAGGAGGGTATGGCAACCCGCTCTAGTATCCTTGCCTGGAGAATTCGATGGACAGAGGATCCTGGTGGGCTACAGTCCATTGGGTCGCAAAGAGTTGGACATGACTGAAGCGACTTAGCACAGTACATACACATTCATCAGATACTGGACAATTGGGTTATTTTTACTTTTTTGGCTGTTATGAGTAAAATGCTACTATATCATTCATTTATAGATATTTAGGTGAACATCAGTTCAGTTCAGTTCAGTCACTCAGTCGTGTCCACCTCTTTGCGACCCCATGGACTACAGCACACCTCCTTGTCCATCACCAACTCCCGGAGTCTACTCAAACCCATGTCCATTGAGTCGGTGATGCCGTTCAACCATCTCATCCTCTGTCGTCCCCTTCTCCTCCCGCCCTCAATCTTTCCCAGCATCAGGGTCTTTTCAAATGATTCATTTCTTCGCATTAGGTGAACATATTTGTATGCAATTGCTGAGTCATACGGTAATTCTATGTTTTATTTTTTAAAGAATTGTCAAAATGTTTTCCAAAGTGTCTGCAGAATTTTACTTTCTCACAAGCAGTGTAGAATGATTCCAATTTCTCCACATCTTCCCCAAACCATAGTCATTCTGCTGCTGCTGCTGCTAAGTCACTTCAGTCGTGTCTGACTCTGTGCGACCCCAGAGACAGCAGCCCACCAGGCTCCCTTGTCCCTGAGATTCTCCAGGCAAGAACACTGGAGTGGGTTGCTATTTCCTTCTCCAATGCATGAAAGTGAAAAGTGAAAGTGAAGTCACTCAGTCATGTCTGACTCTTAGCGACTCCATGGACTGCAGCCCACCAGGCTCCTCCGTCCATGGGATTTTCCAGGCAAGAGTACTGGAGTGGGTTGCCATTGCCTTCTCCGATAGTCATTCTGGTGGCTGCTAAGTGATATCTCATTGTGTGTTTGGTTTGCCTTTTACTAATAACTAATGAGTAAATTCATTGTTCCATGACCAGTTCTAACTGTTGCTTCTTGACCTGCTTCTTGACAGGTTTCACAGGAGGCAGGTAAGGTTGTCTGATATTCCTATCTCTTATTGCGATTACTTTGAATGAATATGTCATCCCATTGCCCTCTGCCCTCCATGGTTTCTGATGGGAAATCAGCTGTTAATCTTGTTGCGGCTCACTCATATGTGGTAAGTACCTTCTTCCTTGCTGCTTTCAATATATTCTCTTTGTCTTTGGCTTATAGTGGTTTTATTATAATATGTATTGGTGTGAACACTTTGAGTTTCTCCTTGGAGTTTCTTGGATGTATAAAATGTAGTTTTCATCAAATTTGAAAAAAAATTCAGCCATTGTTTCTTCTAATACTCTTTACATTCTCTCTCCACTCTCCTTCTGGGACTCCCAATATTCATACCTTGGTACATTTCGTGATGTTTCACAGCTCTCTGAGACTCTGTTTGTTTTCCTTCATTTTTTTTTTCCTTTTTGTTCCTCCAACTGACAATCCCGGTGAACTTATTGCCAGGTTTACTGATTCTTTCTTCCACCTGCTGAAATCTTCCAGTCAGCCCTTCTAATGAAGTTTTCATTTCAATTATACTTTTTGACTCCGGGATTTCTATTTGGTTCTTTTTTTATTTATTTTATTTTTTTATGTATTTTATTTGTTATTCTTTTTTTTTAATTTTTATTTTTACTTTATTTTACTTTGCAATACTGTATTGGTTTTGCCATACATTGACTAGAATCCACCACGGGTGTACATGCGTTCCCAAACATGAACCCCCCTCCCACCTCCCTCCCCATAACATCTCTCTGGGTCATCCCCGTGCACCAGCCCCAAGCATGCTGTATCCTGCATCAGACATAGACTGGCAATTCGATTCTTACATGACAGTATACATGTTTCAATGCCATTCTCCCAAATCATCCCACCCTCTCCCTCTCCCTCTGAGTCCAAAAGTCCGCTATACACATCTGTGTCTTTTTTGCTGTCTTGCATACAGGGTCATCTTTGCCATCTTTCTAAATTCCATGTATATGTGTTAGTATACTGTATTGGTGTTTTCCTTTCTGGCTTACTTCACTCTGTATTATCGGCTCCAGTTTCATCTATCTCATCAGAACTGATTCAAATGTATTCTTTTTAACGGCTGAGTAATACTCCATTGTGTATATGTACCACAGCTTTCTTATCCATTCATCTGCTGATGGACATCTAGGTTGTTTCCATGTCCTGGCTATTATAAACAGTGCTGCGATGAACATTGGGGTACATGTGTCTCTTTCTATTCTGGTTTCCTCGGTGTGTATGCCCAGCAGTGGGATTGCTGGGTCATATGGCAGTTCTATTTGCAGTTTTTTAAGGAATCTCCACACTGTTTTCCATAGTGGTTGTACTAGTTTGCATTCCCACCAACAGTGTAGGATGGTTCCCTTTTCTCCACACCCTCTCCAGCATTTATTGCTTGCAGATTTTTGGATCGCGGACATTCTGACTGATGTGAAGTGGTGCCTCATTGTGGTTTTGATTTGCATTTCTCTAATAATGAGTCATGTTGAGCATCTTTTCATGTGTTTGTTAGCCGTCCATATGTCTTCTTTGGAGAAATGTCTATTTAGTTCTTTGGCCCATTTTTTGATTGGGTCGTTTATTTTTCTGGAATTGAGTTGCATAAGTTGCTTGTATATTTTTAAGATTAGTTGTTTGTCAGTTGTTTCATTTGCTGTTATTTTCTCCCATTCAGAAGGCCGTCTTTTCACCTTGCTTATATTTTCCTTTGTTGTGCAGAAGCTTTTAATTTTAATTAGATCCCATTTGTTTATTTTTTCTTTTATTTCAAGAATTCTGGGAGGTGGATCATGGAGGATCCTGCTGTGATTTATGTTGGAGAGTGTTTTGCTTATGTTCTCCTCTAGGAGTTTTATAGTTTCTGGTCTTACATTTAGCTCTTTAATCCATTTTGAGTTTATTTTCATGTGCGGTGTTAGAAAGTGATCTAGTTTCATTCTTTTACAAGTGGTTGACCAGTTTTCCCAGCACCACTTGTTAAAGAGATTGTCCTTACTTCATTGTATATTCTTGCCTCCTTTGTCAAAGATAAGGTGTCCATATGTGTGTGGATTTATCTCTGGGATTTCTGTTTTGTTCCATTGATCTATATTTCTGTCTTTGTGCCAGTACCATACTGTCTTGATGACTGTGGCTTTGTAGTAGAGCCTGAAGTCAGGCAAGTTGATTCCTCCAGTTCCATTCTTCTTTCTCAAGGTTGCTTTGGCTATTCGAGGTTGTTTGTATTTCCATACAAATCTTGAAATTATTTGTTCTAGTTCTGTGAAAAATATCACTGGTAGCTTGATAGGGGTTGCATTGAATTTGTAAATTGCTTTGGGTAGTATACTCATTTTCACTATTTTGATTCTTCCAATCCATGAACATGGTATATTTCTCCATCTATTAGTGTCCTCTTTGATTTCTTTCATCAGCGTTTTATAGTTTTCTATATATAGGTCTTTAGTTTCTTTAGGTAGATATATTCCTAAGTATTTTATTCTTTTCGTTGCAATGGTGAATGGAATTGTTTCCTTAATTTCTTTTTCTACTTTCTCATTATTAGTGTATAGGAATGCAAGGGATTTCTGTGTGTTGATTTTATATCCTGCAACTTTACTATATTCATTGATTAGCTCTAGTAATTTTCTGGTTGAGTCTTTAGGGTTTTCTATGTAGAGGATCATGTCATCTGCAAACAGTGAGAGTTTTACTTCTTCTTTTCCAATTTGGATTCCTTTTATTTCTTTTTCTGCTCTGATTGCTATGGCCAAAACTTCCAGAGCTATGTTGAATAGTAGTGGTGAAAGTGGGCACCCTTGTCTTGTTCCTGACTTTAGGGGAAATGCTTTCAATTTTTCACCATTGAGGATAATGTTTGCTGTGGGTTTGTCATATATAGCTTTTATTATGTTGAGGTATGTTCCTTCTATTCCTGCTTTCTGGAGAATTTTTATCATAAATGGATGTTGAATTTTGTCAAAGGCCTTCTCTGCATCTATTAAGATAATCATATGGTTTTTATTTTTCAATTTGTTAATGTGGTGAATTACATTAATTGATTTGCAAATATTGAAGAATCCTTGCATCCCTGGGATAAAGCCCACTTGGATATGGTGTATGATCTTTTTAATATGTTGTTGGATTCTGGTTGCTAGAATTTTATTGAGGATTTTTGCATCTATGTTCATCAGTGATATTGGCCTGTAGTTTTCTTTTTTTGTAGTATCTTTGTTCTTTGTCAGGTTTTGGTATTAGGGTGATGGTGGCCTCATAGAATGAGTTTGGAAGTTTACCTTCCTCTGCAATTTTCTGGAAAAGTTTGAGTAGGATAGGTGTTAGCTCTTCTCGAAATTTTTGGTAGAATTCAACCGTGAAGCCGTCTGGACCTGGGCTTTGCAAGGATCTCATTCAAATACGAAGGAGAAATCAAAAGCTTTACAGACAGGCAAAAGCTGAGAGAATTCAGCACCATCAAACCAGCTCTCCAACAAATTCTAAAAGATATTCTCTAGACAGGAAACACAAAAAGGGTGTATAAACCCGAACCCAAAACAATAAAGTAAATGGTAACGGGATCATACTTATCAATAATTACCTTAAACGTAAATGGGCTGAATGCCCCAACCAAAAGACAAAGATTGGCCGAATGGATACAAAAATAAGACCCCTCTATATGCTGCTTACAAGAGACCCACCTCAAAACAAAGGACGCATACAGACTGAAAGTGAAGGGCTGGAAAAAGATATTCCATGCAAATAGAGACCAAAAGAAAGCAGGAGTGGCAATACTCATATCCGATAAAATAGACTTTAAAACAAAGGCTATGAAAAGAGATAAAGAAGGCCACTACATAATGACCAAAGGATCAATCCAAGAAGAAGATGTAACAATTATAAATATATATGCACCCAATATAGGAGTACCTCAATATGTAAGACAAATGCTAACAAGTATGAAAGGGGAAATTAACAATAACACAATAATAGCAGGAGACTTTAATACCCCACTCACACCTATGGACAGATCAACTAAACAGAAAATTAACAAAGAAACGCAAACTTTAAATGATACATTAGACCAGTTAGACCTAATTGATATCTATAGGACATTTCACCCCAAAACAATGAATTTCACCTTTTTCTCAAGTGCTCATGGAACCTTCTCCAGGATAGATCACATCCTGGGCCATAAATCTAACCTTGATAAATTTTAAAAAATTGAAATCATTCCAACCATCTTTTCTGACCATAATGCATTAAGATTAGATCTCAATTACAGAAGAAAAACTATTAAAAATTCCAACATATGGAGGTTGAACAACACACTTCTGAATAACCAACAAATCACAGAATAAATCAGAAAAGATATCAAAATATGCATAGAAACTAATGAAAATGAAAACACAACAACCCAAAACCTGTGGGACACTATAAAAGCAGGGCTAAGAGGAATACAATAGCAATACAGGCATACCTCAAGAAACAAGAAAAAAGTCAAATAAATAACCTAACTCTACACCTAAAGCAACCAGAAAAGGAAGAATTGGAGAACCCCAGAGTTAGTAGAAGGAAAGAAATCTTAAAAATTAGGGCAGAAATAAATGCAAAAGAAAATAAAAAAAGACCATAGCAAAAATCAACAAAGCCAAAGGCTGGTTCTTTGAAAGGATAAATAAAATTGACAAACCATTAGCCAGACTCATCAAGAAGCAAAGAGAGAAAAATCAAATCAATAAAATTAGAAATGAAAATGGAGAGATCACAACAGACAACACAGAGATACAAAGGATCATAAGAGACTACTATCAGCAATTATATGCTAATAAAATGGGCAACGTGGAAGAAATGGACAAATTCTTAGAAAAGTACACTACTCCAAAACTGAACCAGGAAGAAATAGAAAATCTTAACAGACCCATCACAAGCACAGAAATTGAAACTGTAATCAGAAATCTTCCAGCAAACAAAAGCCCTGGTTCTTTTTTTAAATTTTTAAACATTTTTATTAACATACTGTATTTGGTGACACATTGTTCTCATGCTTTTCTCTATTTCTTTAGTCATAGTTTCCTTTGGTTCTTTGAATATATTTTTAATATAAATTTATTTATTTTAATTGGAAGCTAATTACTTTACAATATTGTATTGGTTTTGCCATACATCAACATGAATCCGCCACAGGTGTACGCGTGTTCCCCATCCTGACCCCCCTCCCACCTCCCTCCCTGTACCATCCCTCTGGGCCATGCCAGTGCACCAGCCCTGAGCATCCTGTATCCTGCATCAAGCCTGATCTGGCGATCTGTTTCACATATGATATTATACATGTTTCAACGCCATTCTCCCAAGTCATCCCACCCTTGCCCTCTCCCAAAGAGTCCAGAAGACTATTCTATACATCTGTGTTTCTTTTGCTGTCTCTCATACAGGGTTATCATTACCATCTTTCTAAATTCCATATATATGTGTTAGTATACTGTATTGGTGTTTTTCTTTCTGGCTTACTTTACTCTGTATGTTTCATCTACCTCATTAGAACTGACTCAAATGTGTTCTTTTTAGTGGCTGAGTAATACTCCATTGTGCATATGTACCACAGCTTTCTTTTCCGTTCGTCTGCTGACAGCATCTAGGTTGCTTCCATGTCCTGGCTATTATAAACAGTGCTGCGATGAACATTGGGGTACACGTGTCTGTTTCAATTCTGGTTTCCTCGATGTGTATGCCCAGCAGTGGGATTGCTGGGTCATATGACAGTTCTATTTCCAGTTTTTTAAGGAATCTCCACACTGTTCTCCATAGTGGCTGTACTAGTTTGCATTCCCACCAACAGTAAGAGGGTTCCCTTTTCTCCACACCCTCTGCAGCATTTATTGCTTGTAGACTTTTGGAGAACAGCCATTCTGACCGGCGTGAAATGATACCTACCTCACTGTGGTTTTGATTTCCATTTCTCTGATAATGAGTGATGTTGAGCATCTTTTCATGTGTTTGTTAGCCATCTGTATGTCTTCTTTGGAGAAATATCTGTTTAGGTCTTTGGCCCATCTTTTGATTGGGTAGTTTATTTTTCTGAAATTGACCTGCAGGAGTTGCTTGTATATTTTTGAGATTAATTCTTTGTCAGTTACTTCATTTGCTATTATTTTCTCCCATTCTGAAGGCTGTCTTTTCACCTTGCTTATAGTTTCCTTTCTTGTGTAGAAGCTTGTAATTTTAATTAGGTCCCATTTGTTTATTTTTGCTTTTATTTCCAACATTCTGGGAGGTGGGTCAGAGAGGATCCTGCTGTGATTTATGTCAGAGAGTGTTTTGCCTATGTTCTCCTCTAGGAGTTTTATAGTTTCTGGTCTTACGTTTAGATCTTTAATCCATTTTGAGTTTATTTTTGTGTATGGTGTTAGAAAGTGTTCTAGTTTCATTCTTTTACAAGTGGTTGACCAGTTTTCCCAACACCACTTGTTAAAGAGATTGTCTTTTCTCCATTGTATATCTTGCCTCCTTTGTCAAAGATAAGGTGTCCACAGGTGCGTGGATTTATCTCTGGGCTTTTTATTCTGTTCTATTGATCTATATTTCTGTCTTTGTGCCAGAGATGACTGTGGCTTTGTAGTAGAGCCTGAAGTCAGGCAGGTTGATTCCTCCAGTTCCATTCTTCTTTCTCAAGATTGCTTTGGCTATTCGAAGTCTTTGAATATATTTAAATAGCTAATTCAAAGCCTTTTTCTAGTAGGTCCAATATCTGGGTTTTCCTCAGGAAGGATTCTATAATTGCTTTTTTTCCTTGTGTATAGGCTATACTCTCTTGTTTATTTGCATGTCTCTTGATTTTTGGTTGAAAACTGGACGTTTTAAATAATATAATGTGGCAATTCTAGATATCAAATTGCTCTTCTCTAAGGCTTACTGTTGATATTTGTTATTGTTTTTGCTATTGCTATCTGTTTCATGACTTTTATTAACTAATTCTGAGAAATCTTTATTTGTTGCTGTGAGTGGCAACTGAAGTCCTTGCATAGTAACCTTAATGGTCAGTTAATAATTAGACATTTCCTTAAACACTAAGAACCTATAAGTCTCCCAGTCTTTGCCAAGGGGCTTTATGTATGTGCTTTAAGATTTAGCCAGACAGCTGACAGCTTTCCCTTAGTCTTCACTTCCTTCTTGTGCAGATCCTCAAGGACAAGCTTAAAGAAGAGCTTAAGATCTTTCCAAGTTTTTCCTGAGCACATGGATAACCACAGACTCACAGCTCTCACATGCACGTGGTTTCTGGGTTCCCAGGAAAATGCCAGAGCTATTCACAGCCCGACAATTTTATCTCATTCCCTAACTTTTCCTTTCAAGCTTTTTGTGTAGCCTGTTGCTTATCCCAACTGTTATTCACTACCTTGGGTAGTCACAAGGTTCAACAGTTCCCTCTAAGTGTTTCTGACAAAGGCCTTTGGAAAAAAGGACTTTCAAACTGGGTGGAAGTCAAATAAAAACAGCCTTACAAGTGGGGTCTTCCAATTATCTACCATTCAAATCAGATAATGGCAATTATCTGAGAGTAATATTCTGAAGGCTCTCCAGCCCTATTGTTCCCTCTCCATCAACTTCCTGGCTGCTGGTTTCTACTGAGATTGTGGGCTTGTAATTTTCATGGCTACCACAGAGCTAGAGAGATTGGTGGGGCTAGCATACATTAAAATACCGCAGGAAATTCCCCAGTGGTCCAGTGGTTAGGACATGGGCTTTCATTGCCATGGGCCCAGATTCAGTCCTTGGTTGGGGAAGTAAGATCCTACAAGCCATGCAGTCAAAAAAATACCATACAGCTTATTATTCTTACTAAGATTTAGACATCTTTTTTGAATAAATGTTCCCTGCACTGCTTCAAGCTTTTGGTTAATTTCCAGAGCTCTGAAAAAAAATTGATTCTGACCATTTTTGCCTATTTCCCTTTTGCTTTTATAAAGGCAAGACATTTCAGATGTCTTTACTCTGACGTTTTCACTGACATCACCTTGATTTCCTAATTTTTCATATATTTCTATATTTGGGCAATCTTTATGTATTACAATACCTCAAGCATACCACCCCCTCAACCCTGTGTAGATATCTCCTCATGCCACTAGGCTCTGACATTCCATGCTAGAATACCCTACTCACTCTGTTTGGGCCCCCACCGCACACACCAAGTAATACTGCACGCAAATATTCTCCTCTCCTTGCTCGCCTCTGGCTCCCTGGACCTGTGCGGAGCCACCCTCCCTGTCCTACTCCAGGTCAGCGCAGCGTCCCATCCCACCTCCTACCGCTGCAGACACCTACCTTGCTCTGCTTCACCTAATGATCTGAGAACTAAATTGTTCAGGAATACGAGGTGAAAGTGAACCGTTTTCTTTCTAAGAAAAGAGAGCAAGGAATTGGAGGAGCTGAGTGACTTGTGCAAAGACACAAAACCAGTGAGGGCAGGGCAAGGAACAGACCCAGGTCAGCTGACTCCTGGTAATTCAGTTCCTTTTCCATTATAATCGCTAAAATCAATGGCTGTTGTTTGACTGAACACGTTCAGATTATTCAGATCTCAGCGTAATTGTCACTTCCTGACCACGCAATCTAAATAACCACCCAGTCACTTATGACCATGTCACCCTGTTTTAATTCTCCTTATTTCCCTCACCACTGACATTTTTCTTCATTTGTTGTCTCCAAGAACAAGGACTGTGTTTTTCTTATTCACTACTGTGTCCTTAATACTTAACCCATTGACTGCTTCATAGTTGGTGCTTCAAATGTATTTGCTGGACAAATGAATCCCTGGTGGTCCAGTGGCCAAGACTCCACACTCCCAAGGCAGGGAGCCTGGGTCGCCAGTCAGGGAACTAGATCCCACAGGGCACAACTAAGACCCGGCTCAGCCAAATAAATGTTTGTAAATATATGAAATTATTTTTTAAAAAGAGAGTGGCAGTAGAATGCAGAAACCCCTCCAAAACGAAAGGGATTTAGGATGAGGCGTGGAAGAAGGGTCTGTAAGCAGCCATCAGGACCAGGAGTCCAGCTGCCCACCTCCACGCCCAGCAGCATAAGGGCAGCGGGAGGGAAAACAGCCGCAGCTCCAGAGGGCAGCAGGGTCAGCAGCGTCCCGAGCAGGAGCCAAGGTCCTGTCCGAGCACACCGGTGATGGGATCTTCCGGGGAAAGAATCAGGATACAGGGATTTTTGCTGATCACCAGTTGTGAATTCCAGAGGGCACAGCAGGAGGTGAGGAGGGGCAGAGAAGGGACAGATAAGGGCATGATAGAACCCGCTGGAGGTTATTGCACCCAAGATAAGGGGTGACCTGGGAGTCTGGAGTCCCAGTGATTGTTGACAAACACCAGGATAAAGGGCCTCAGGCGATGAGTCCTGGGGCTCAAGACAGATGGCTGAGGCCAGATGGAAATGGTGGGGGGCGCAAAGGGGTGTTTGGGGCTCCCTCTTTATCTGAGGGGCCAGTGTTCCCTCTCATGCCCGGCTGTTGACGGAGGAATCTAAGTCAGAGTGGGTAGTGGGAAGAACCAGATTTCCTTGCTTGCATCCTGGCTGCTGCTCCACCTCTTTGTGACCTAGTTGTCTCACCCATAATGTAGAAATATTTATCTACAATGACTAATCTGTGCAAGCCTTCACAAATGGAAAACTCTCATGAGAGTGACGCAGTCTAACTCATCTTTAGCCAGACCTCCTCGGGGCTTCTCAGTCATGTGAGCCAAGAAATGGCCTTTCTTTGTGGGCTATGCTAGCTTGAGTTGAGTTCTTTGATTCTTACGACCAAAAGATTTCTGGCACAGACTTTATTTCTGTAATTGGGAAGAACAAATCTGACTCCATAATGGATCTGTTTCTTTTGCTTTACAAGTAAATCACTAAAGGGATGTTGCCTAAAAGCCTAAATTATAATCAGGGCCCATCTTTGGGAACCCTGCCTCCCGTGTAATGAGTGTTAAGCTAAAACACATTTGTTCAGCTCACAGGAAACATCCTGACCAGGCCCGCTGGTGAATGACTGCAGAAAGGAAGGGTTGAACACACCCCCTCCAGAGTCTGACTTGAACCAGTAGATGTTTGACCTTACTCCCATACTGTTTTTTTTCTTTGCCACAACGCTCAGCATGCAGGATTTTAGTTTCCCAACCAGGGATGAAACCCATGTCCCCTACAGTGGAAGCTCAGAATCAGCAGCGTCCCGAGCCAGAGCCAAGGTCCTGTCGGACCCCTGGACCACCAGAGAATTTCCCCTGTCCCTTCTTAATATAAAAGAGGCCTGAATTGGAACTCAGGGGAGATGGTTTTCTGGGACACCAGCCCACCATCTGGGTCTGCTGGCTTTCTGAATAAAGCCTCTCTTCCTTGCCCTTACAGTCTGTCTCTTAGCTGGCCGGCCTGCCATGCAGTGAGCAGCACCAGCTTGGGCTCAGTAACATTTTGATCTCCATTATGCAGATGAGGAAGCTTAGAATCAGAGAGGTTAAGTTGGCTGCTCGGAGGCACACAAAGATTTGAACACAAGTCCATCTGACCTGCCAGTCTGCTCAAAAAGAGCCAAACCAGCCCAACTCAAAGCCCAAGCGCCCAGGATCTTTTATTATTTCTAATCAAGTGTCTTCCTCCCCAGGGGACTCTGCAAAGGCCAGGACTGGACATTTTGAGAGTAAAGGGGGACCGGTTTGGCAACTTCCCCACCTTGGGTGGATCACCCTGGAGAGCAGTTTAGTGAGTCACAGGCCATGCCTGAGAGGATTAGTTTTCACATGGTCCAGTGGTCCGCATCCCAGGTCCACGCTTTCTGGAATGTGGTGGGCAGAGGACAGGAGGAGAGGTGTTCTGATGGGCACACGTCGTATCCAGGACGGCCCAAGCGGAAGGAGGCCGGAGCCCAGGGCTTTAGCCTCAAGAAAGGGGCGCTAGTTACACTTTCCCTGCCTCCTGCACCTCCCGCCCTATTCAGGCAGACCTTATTTTACCGCACTCCGCTTTACTGTACTTCGCTGATAATTTGTTCCTTAAAAACTTGAAGGCTCCTGGCAACCCTGTATCAAGCAAATCTACTGGCACTGTTTTTCCAACAGTATTATTTTTTAATTTGGTTATGTACATCTTTTTCTTTAGTCACGTACAGTTGTGAGAGCTGAACCATGATGAAGGCGGGGTGCTGAAGAATTGATGCCTTCCAACTGTGGTGCTGGAGAAGACTCCTGAGAGTCCCTTGGACAGCAGGGACATCCAACCAGTCAATCTTAAGGGAAATCAACCCTGAATACTTGTTGGAAGGACTGATGCTGATGCTGAAACTCTAGTATTTTGGTCATCTGATGCGAACAGCTGACCCAGCAAAAGTTCCTGATGCTGGGAAAGATTGAGGGCAGAAGGGGAAGAGGGCATCAGAGGATCAGATGGGTGGATGGCATCACCACTGCAATGGACGTGAACTTGGGTAAACTCCAGGAGATGGTGAAGTACAGGGAGGCCTAGCATGCTGCAGTCTGTGGGGTCGCAAAGAGTCGGACACGACTGGGCGACTGAACAGCAACATTCATTGCACGCTCAACAGACTGCAGTATAGCATAAATGTGACTTTTATATGTGCACAGTGAAACCATAAAATCCTTATTGCCATACTTGTTTCAGGGCAGTTGTCATTTTAGAAATGTTTTGGAAAACATTCTGGAATCATTTCTAAGAAACGCATAGAAGTGAAATATAAATACAAAGAAGAAACATCAGACTTCAGGACTAGGGAAACCCTTAACTAGACTTAGGGACTGAGAATGGACTGCAGGACCACATCTCAAATGTTCTAGTCCAAAGTTGCTGTGGTTGAGCTGCCTGGTGGCCAAAGCAAAATGGGAAACTACAGTTATGAGGTTCAGAATACTTGAGTCATGTGGACAGACACAGACTGCCTCAGAGGAAACAAAACTTTTCCCAGCACTTAGCTCAAAAAGAAAATTTTTACACGTGTGTACAAATGACCCTGAATGGCATCATACATAGGTGTCCCTGGCCACATCCTTGACTGTACAGGCTGTAATGGGTTTCTTAAGCCTATTTCCTGGAGTATCTTTTGAAGAAGACAGAACAGTTCCAAATACAATTCAATGAGAGCCTTTAGGAAGTAGAGTCAAACGCAACTTTCTAATGACTTCGCTTGATCCAATAGCATTTCCTAAACTCTGTTCCTCAGAACCCCAGAGTGGTACTCAGTAATAAGTGTTCTTCTAGAGCTCCACAGAAAATAAATTGGAGATAAAATCAGGATTAAACAAAATCAAGCAAGTTTTTTAACTGCAGAATTTCTAGGAGTATTTAATACTCAAGTGTCCATGTGACTCTCTAATTTCAGGTGAAGGACGGATTGTTTTCCATATTCATGGACGCCCCCCCCCCCCCCACTTATCCCTAGTTTTTTTCAGAAGTGCCTTTTAGAGGCTTGCAGAGGGACTGCCCTGGTGGTCAAGTGCTTAAGAATCCGCCTTCCAATACGGGGGAGACAGGTTCGATCCCTAGTCAGGGAACTAAGATCTCACATGCCACAGGGCAGCTAAGCCCATGCACCAAACTAGAGAAGCCCGCACAGCGAAATGAAGACCCAGAGAGTGAGGACGAGAACTTCCCACAACCTGCGAGATGCTCCATCTTCACCAAGGGGGCCGGGGGTGCTCCCTGGGAGCCCAGGCCAGGGGCAAACGTGGGGTTCCCTGTGACTAGCTGCTTGGAATTGAGGGAGCAGCCAAGGGAATGCAAACTCAAAGACTCACCGGATGTGCCCCAGGAGGCAGTCAGAAGCAGGTCAAGGGAGGATTCCAATCAGGGGTTAATTAGAGCCAGCCAGAGAAATGGGGGAGGGTGGGACAGGAAAGGAAGTTCGGAGCTGGCAGTGACAAATGGGTCTAGAGCCATTCCAAATTCAAAGAAAGTGTGATCTTAGGGGCTTGTTGTCTGATTTCCATAACCCCAGGCATAGATGCATTGGGATAATTCTGAGTCAGACAGAAGTGGTCTCATCTATTGCTCATTAGTTGATGGTGCCGAGCTTCAGGTCTTAAATCCAAGTTTGGGACCCGAACCAGCAGATGATCCTCGGCCAAAATGGCCGATCGAGGAGATATTGTGCATATTTGCAAGGTTGAAAAGACCAGCTATAAAAAGTGCGTATCCCAGAATGCACACACTCTGAAAGTCACAGGACTGTCAGTACCAGCGGGGAATGGAGACAACCTGAATAGCCCACTTGTGGGAACTGATCAACTAAAAACATCCTTAAAGTTTATTTTCTAATTTAAAAAAGTGTTTTGTTTTGTTTTGTTTTTACTTCACTTTGAAGCATGTGGAATCCTAATTCCCTGACCGGGGACTGAGCCTGTGGCCCTGCATTTGAAGCGCACAGTCTTAACTGCTGGACAGCCAGGGGAGTCCATAGACTATAATACTTAAATACAAGATACCATACAACCTTCATGAGGATGTGATGGTGCTAATTAGTCTGGGAAAACATATATGTAAACTATTTATTAAAAATACAGATTACCAAAATATAATAGCAGAGTCCCATTTCATCCAGAAAAAAGATTTTTTTGTATAAGCATGCACAGAAAGAAGGCTAAGGGAAGATATCCAAAATGAAAACTGGTTCTCTGTGGGCTGAGAGACTGCGGGCTATTAATATCTTTTTCTTTACATTCATCAGTAATTTTTTTTTTCAATAAGCATGGATCTGTTTTTACATAATTCTTTTTTAAAAACAAGTGGAAAATTCTTTAAATCCATCAGCATTCCTTTAGCTATTTTTTTACAGTAAGAATGTATTTTTTGTTACATAATTATTTTTTAAAAGCAAGCGGGGAAAGCACTCCGTGTTTCCGACCTCCGCAGTTGGTACCCGAAGCCCTCCCTGTCTCTTGCGTGACCCCTCCCTCTCCACCCTTATCTTCATTATCCTGTTTGCGTCATTTTGGTTCCAAATCCTGTTCCTCTAGATCCCCGACCCAACCACCCTCAGGCACACAGACGCTTCGAGAAGGACGGAGGCACAGCCAGCCGCGTTCTGGGGAGCACAGAGGCGGGATATTCGGGACTAAGAAGGTGAGTGAAGAGACCAGCCCGCCTGGGGTTGAGGAGGGGAGCGGGGGTGACGGGGTGTTTTGCTGGAACACAACTCTCTGGGGCCACCAGGGTTTGCGGTGAGAGTGGCTTGGCCAAGATCAAGATCAGAGGTCAGGCAAGGGCCAGGCCAGTTACCACCGACATCAGTGACTCATGATCCCACTGCCCTCTCATGCCTTTGCCAGTGAATCTGATACAAGATCGAAAGCTCACATCAGAAGTGTCTTTGTAGGGCATGGGTCTGTGGTTACCTGCATGGTGGGATTTCCAACATGGTCTGTCAAGAGACCTGGCTCTGGTTTCTCCAACTCACAGCAGACTCTGAAACTGTAACCGCACTGAGGCTGTCCTGCTCAAACTCCTTATACCCCCCAGGGCTGTGTGAAGCGCAGGATGGAAGAAACTGCATTACAAAGGGCGGAAAAAATGTTTTACTGAGAATTAATGAGTTCACATTTGCACAGAAATTTTAAAATTATATTTTACTTGAAGATTTGGAAGGACTCAATTTTCTTTTTAAAAAATTCATATTGGAGTACAGTTACTTTACAATGCTGTGTTAGTTTCTGCTATAACAGCGAAGTAATCAGCCATCAGTTCAGTCATTCAGTAGTGTCTGACTCTTTGGGACCCCATGGCCTCCCCTGTCCATCACCAACTCCAAGAGTTTGCCCAAACTCATGTCCATCGAGTTGGTAATGCCAGCCATCTCATCTTCTGTCATCCCCTTCTCCTCCTGCCTTTAATCTTCCCCGGATAAGGGTCTTTCTAATGAGTCAGTTCTTCGCATCAGGTGGCCAAAGTATTCGGGCTTCAGCTTCAGCATCAGTCCTTCCAGTGAATATCCAGGACTGATTTCCTTTAGGATGGACTGGTTTGATCTCTTTGCAGTCCAAAGGACTCTCAAGAGTCTTCTCCAACACCACAGTTCAAAAGCAACAATTCTTCAGCGCTCAGCTTTCTTTATGGTCCAACTCTCACATCCATACATGACTACTGGAAAAACCATAGCCTTGACTAGATGGACCTTTGCCGGCAAAGTAATGTCTCTGCTTTTTAATATGCTGTCTAGGCTTGTCATAGCTTTTCTTCCAAGAAGCAAGCATTTTTAAATTTCATGGCTGCAGTCACCATCTGCAGTGATTGTGGAGCCCAAGAAAATAAAGTCTGTCACTGTTTCAGTTGTTTTCCCATCTATTTCCCATGAAGTGATGGGACCAGATGCCATGATCTTAGTTTTTGAATGTTGAGTTTTAAGCCAGCTTTTTCAATCTCCTCTTTCACTTTCATCAAGAGGCTCTTTAGTTCCTCTTCTCTTTCTGCCATTATGGTGGTGTCCTCTGAAAATCTAAGGTTATTGATATTTCTCCTGGCAATCTTGATTCCAGCTTGCGCTTCATCCAGCCCAGCATTTTGTATGATGTACTTTGTATATAAGTTAAATAAGCAGGGTGACAATATACAGCCTCGATGTACTCCTTTCCCCATTTGGAACCAGTCCATTGCTCCATGTCCAGTTCTAACTTTCTTCTTGACCAGATTTCTCAGGAGGCTAAGGTGCTCTGGTATTCCCACCTCTTAAAAAGAATTTTCCACAGTTTGTTGATATCCCCACAGTCAAAGGCTTTAACGTAGTCAATGAAGCAAAAGTAAATGTTTTTCTGGAATTCTCTCGCTTTTTCTATGATTGAACAGATGCTGGCAATTTGATTTCTGGTTCCCTTGCTTTCTCTAAATTGAGCTTGAATATCTGGAAGTTCTCTGTTTACATACTGCTGGAGCCTGGCTTGGAGAATTTTGAGCATTACTTTAGTAGGGTGTGAGATGAGTGCAACTGTGCGGTAGTTTGAGCATTCTTTGGCACTGCCTTTCTTTGGGATTGGAATGAAAACTGACCTTTTCCAGTCCTGTGGCCACTGCTGAGTTTTCCAAATTTGCTGGCATACTGAGTGCAGCACTTTCACAGCATCATCTTTCAGGATTTGAAATAGCTCAACTGGAATTCCATCACCTCCACTAGCTTTGTTCATAGTGATGCTTCCTAAGGCCCACTTGACTTTACAATCCAGGATGTCTGGTTCTAGGTGAGTGATCACGCCATTGTGGTTGTCTGGGTCATGAAGATCTTTTTTGTATAGTTCTGTGTATTCTTGCCACCTGTTCTTAATATCTTCTGCTTCTGTTAAGTCTGCCGTTTCTGCCCTTTATTGAGCCCATCTTTGCATGAAATGCTCCCCCGGTTTCTCTAATTTTATGGAAGAGATCTCTAGTCTTTCCATGCTGTTCTTTTCCTCTCTTTCTTTGCATTGATCACTGAGGGAGGCTTTCTTATCTCTCCTTGCTGTTCTTTGGAACTAGGCTTTCAGATGGATAGATCTTTCCTTTTCTCCTTGGCCTTTCGCTACTCTTTTTTCTCAACTATTTGTAAGGCCTCCTCAGACAGCCGTTTTCCCTTTTTGCGTTTCTTTTTCCAGGGGATGGAATCAGCCATATACATGCGTATGTCCCCTTTTCTGGATTTCATTCCCATTTAAGTCACCATAGAGCACTAAGTGGGGCTCTCTGTGCTATCCAGCATGGTCTCATTAGTTACCTGGTTACATATTGGTGGTGTTTAGTCGCTAAGTCGTAGCCTACTCTTTGCAACTCCATGGACTATATCCCGCCGGGCTCCTCTGTCCGTGGGATTTCCCAGGCAAGAATACTGAGTGAGTTGCCATTTCCTTCTCCAGAGGATCTTCCCAACCCCGGGATCAAGCCCATGTCTCCTGCATTAGCAGGCAGACTCCTTATTGCTGCGCCACCGGGGAAGCCCATTTTGCACATAGTAGGGTGTATATGTCAATGCCAACCCCCCACTTGGTATCCCCTCTTCAGGCGAGGCCGCAGGTCCTGCCCTCTTTCACTTCTCTTTAAGAAACACTGGCTGAGCAGACCTTCAGAATGCCTTATCTCTGCACCCCCATGTGAGATCAGTTACACTGAGGGCAGCTCCATAGCAAGGTGTGTGGATTACGCAGTCGGCCCTGAGCAGGGTTTCATGGAGGCGGGGCCGTAAGTAATCTCCCCCAGGTTCCTACAGTGTTACCGTCTCCATTTTATCAAAATGAGAAACTGGGCTTCAGTGAAGTGGAGAAGACTTATCAGAAGTCGTGCAGCTAGTGAATGACAGGAGCCGGATGCCTAACTATAAAACCAGAGTAAACGGTTAAGCCAAGGCACTTTTATGAACTTTCACTTTCTACTTTATATATTTCCATAATACTTGAGTTGTTATACTCAATATATGTTTTCTTCACAGTGGTTGCCCAACAACATCAAAGGTTATTCTTTAGACACTAACCTCAAATTACTTCCCTTGGTCTGATTTCAACCTCACCCAGCTACCTTCCTGATTATTATTTGGCTTCCCAGAATTCTTGCTTGGAGAATTCCATGGACAGAGGAGCATGGCAGGCCACAGTCCATGGGGTCGCAAAGAGTCGGACACAGTGAGCTACTATCACTCACTCAGAGCTGGCTAGGGGCTTTTCAGGTGGCGCTCGTGGTACAGAATCTCTCTGCCTGCCAATGCAAGAGGCGTAAGAGAAGCAGGTTAGATCCCCGGGTCGGGAAGATCCCCTGGAGGAGGGCATGGCAGCCCACTCCAGTATTTTTGCCTGGAGATCCCATGGACACGGGAGCCTGGTGGCTACAGTCCATAGGGCCACACAGAGTTGGACATGACTGAAGCGACTTAGCCCATGCACAGGGCTGGCTAGCAGAGAGGGGGCGTCACCGGCCAAGCTGACTGAACTGTGCTGTCCACCTGATTTTCTATTTCTTATTATAAATGAATGCAGCTCAACAGATTTCTTTCTTCTCCTATCTCAACCCTCCCTAGGGTCCAGCAAACAGAAAGGAGCTTTGTATAATGCAGGTCAAAGCAGTGAAGAGACACAAGGTCTTTTTGGCACAGTAACCCACAGGCCTTGGTTCTCTTGGCCATGTACACTTTGATTGTCCGTGTCAGAAAGCAATTAAAGGCTTATTTTCTTCATCTATTGCTATGTTACTCAAATGACTTAGCCTTACAAGGGAGAAAAAAATCCAACTCAAGCTGACTTAAGAATAAAAATCCAGGTGGATTTTATCAGTTATTATAATAACTTAAAAAAAAAAAAAAATCCAAAGCGGTCTGGCTTCAGGTATGGCTAGATCTAGGCATTCAGTGTCGTCAGACCTTTTTCTGATTCTTTTCTCATCTTTCTTTTGTGCCACATGGTATGGTCCTGGCAACTAAGGGTTCTATCCTCTAGCTTGGAAAGAGAAACTTGTCAGTCATCCCAACAGAAGTCCCAGAACTGAATCTCGTTGCTTTGGCTTAGTTCCCATTCTGAAGTCTGAACCACTGCTTTTAGCCAGGAGGGTGCCTGTGCTGATTGGCCTGCCCTGAATGACATCGCCTCCCCACTCCTGCAGAGGGGCAAATCACACAGAATCAGAGTGGAGAGCAGCAGTTACCCCCCAAAAAAGGCCACCCAGAAGGAGAAGTGGATGTCGGGCCTGGGGAGGGGACATGCTGGATCTGAGCCACCCTTCAGCTTGATCTGGGGGAGAGGAGAGTAGAGAGAAGTGACTGTCACATCGAGCGTGAAGGAGAAGAGGTGTGATGCCAGGGGGTAGAGAGTGGAGAGTGGATTTCAGAGACAGAGGCCCCGGGGGAGCCTGAGGCAGGAGAGCAGGGCCTGCCCCTTGGGGTGGGGACAGTGCTGAGTCAGAGGAGCTGGACCCTGTGGACCTCAGCAGGTGGCAGGAGCAGCGGGCCAGGTTCGTGCTTCCGGATTCAGCATGGCTTCGGGGAGATTACTTTGAGGAAGTGGATCATGTCACTCCGCTCTCTGCTACTCAGGGCAAGGCAACAGAATCACATTTTTTTCCCTAGCTTTTAACTTTTTTGTTGTAGTTGGTTTATGATGTCTTGTTAGTTTCTGATGTATAGCAAAGTGATAGTTATACATATATATAATTTTTTTCTTTTTCATATTCTTTCCCATATGGGAATCACAGCAGGGGGTGGGGGAGAGGTTGAGAGTTTTTGTTGTTTGCTTTTGAACTGTGGTGCTGGAGAAGACTTTTTCGAGTCCCTTGGACAGCAAGGAGATCAAACCAGTCAATCCTAAAAGCCATCAACCCTGAATAGTCTTTAGAAGGACTGATGCTAAAGCTGAAGCCCCAATACTTTGGCCACCTGATGCAAAGAGATGACTCATTGGAAAAGACCCTGATGTTGGGAAAGATTGAAGGCAAAAGGAGAAGAGGGAGGCAGAGAATGAGATGGTTAGATAGTATCACTGACTCAGTGGACATGAGTTTGAGCAAACTCTGGGAGACAGTTAAGGACAAGAGAGCCTGGCATGCTGCAGTCCATTGGGTCACAAAGAGTCAGACACAACTTAGTAACTGAACAACAACAACAACTTGCTTGTTTTTACCGCACCAAGCAGCATGTGGGATCTTCGCTCCCCAACCAGGGATCCAACCAGCAGCCCCTGCATTGGGAGGATGGAGTCTTAACCACTGGACCACCTGGGAAGTCCCAGGAATCACGATTTCTTAGCCGCCACGCAGTGTGTATCTGCCAGTCCCACATGCGTCCTGTTAACTGGAGTCAGCTGCCTGAAGGCCAATCGCCTCCACACCGGCAGACGAGACTGAGTTCCTGGACCCAAGAAGGTGGGAACCCGACCTTGCATGCTGGTAGCTCCCCGGGGTCCTGGCCCCACGGAAGGCCCCTTGGCGGGCGGCCAGCAGGCTTGCCCTGACCACACCCCGCCTTTGCTTCCAGGCCTCCGCAGCGCCGTCCTTCCAGGGCTGTGCCGAGATGCGGGGCGATCACAGGTGAGGACTCTGTCACGAGGCTCAGCTCCAAGGAGGCCCAAATAAACAGCAGCTGTTCGTGTTACTCCTGGGTCTGCAGTGTGTCTGGCACACAACAAACACACCTATTGTTAGGTCTGTGACGTGCACAGCTCAGGAATCAGGAACGGTTAACACAACTACTGCGGCTGTAAAGGAACAGATGGCCGTGACAGGTGATAAATACCAATGAGCTGTTGGGGTTTTACTGGGTTTGGCTGGGCTTTCTCCCCCTGACACTCAGAATACTTTCCCCATCACTTCTCTCTTCTTCACAAGGTGGCCTGCTTGCAAATGGGCTCAAAGCGCAAACTTTTTCCCATTGATCCTGACATCCAAAACCTTTCATGGAGATCCACTCATGGCAATGTTTTTCAGATCGGGGTCCCCGCGATCTGCCTGGGTTAGAATCATGATGACGTTTATAAATGGGGCAAATTCTGAGATTTCCATCTGGACCTTGCTGAATCTCTGGGTCTAGGGCCCTGGAAACTTGTGTTTTGAAAGGTTCCTGGGAGGACCTCCCTGGTGGTCTAAGAACCTGCCTTCCACTGCAGCAGACTCAGGTTCAATACCCAGTTGGCGAAGTAAAATCCTACATGCTGTGGGGCAACTAAACCCAAGCACTGCAACTAGAGAGAAAACCCACACACCGCAGCTAAGACCTGACGCCGTTTAGTCACTAACTTGTGTGTCCGACTCTTTTGTGACCCTGTGGACTGTAGCCCACCAGACTCCTCTGTCCATGGGATTCTCTAGGCAAGAATACTGGAGTGGGTTGCCATTTCCTCTCCAGGGGATCTTCCTGACCCAGGGATCAAACCCACGTCTCCTGCATGACAGGGAGATTCTTTACTGCTGAGCCACCAGGGAAGTCCAAGACCTGACTTAGCTCTAAATAAATGTTTTTTTAAAAAAAGAGATTCCTGGGATGGGGTGGTGGTGGTGGTGATTCTAATATATCCTGAAGCTCACAAGCAGTAGTCCTGCGGGCAATCATGACGCACAGGCCCCAACAGGAAAATCCTGATTCCCGCACTGGCCCTCCCTGTCCCCATGGCCCTTCTATCAGGCAATTCAAAGTCTCCAGGTGGAGAGTTACTGATTAACCCTAGGTTTCAAGGAAAGA
Organism: Capra hircus; assembly: GCF_001704415.2. Lineage (NCBI taxonomy): Eukaryota > Metazoa > Chordata > Mammalia > Artiodactyla > Bovidae > Capra > Capra hircus. The sequence continues at coordinate 3,109,857 of NC_030809.1, read as the reverse complement.
AATAATAATAACTGAAGGGACAACGTGAGCCAAGAAACAAGCTGAGCAGCCCTGGGAGAGTGGTGGCAGACGGCTCAAGACTGGAAGGAGGAGAAGGAGACTAGAGCCAGCCAGCCTGCGGCCAGACAGCCTTTGGGTCCCAGCAAAACCCACCGATTTCTGCCTGTCGATGCCCAGGCCGTGAGCTGCCACGTCCTGGGGGCTCCGGTGCCCAGAATGGCCTGCCCCGAGATCCCGCAGCAGCCCCAGCCGGTCTGCCAAAAAGCCACCCACTCCGACCCGGCAGGCTGCGCTGGAGGTCCTGGCGGCCCCACGGAGGGCGACCTGGAGTGCCTGGTGTGCCGGGAGCCCTACAGCGGCATCCGGCCGCCCAAGTTGCTGGGCTGCCAGCACGCCTTCTGCGCCGTCTGCCTGAAGCTGCTGCTGTGCGTGCAGGGCGACGCCTGGTCCATCCCCTGCCCTCTGTGCCGCAAGGTCACGACCGTCCCCGGGGGCCTCGTCTGCACCCTGCGCGACCAGGAGAATGTGCTGGCGCGGCTAGCCCGGCCGGGCCTGGAGGTGCCGCGCCGTCCTCAGGGGTTGGCGAACCCTGTCGCCCTGCCGGCAGGGCAGCCCAGCGCGGCCGGAGAGGAGGAGCAGGACGCGGTGAGCGCCAACCGCGCGGCGGCCCGGCGCCTGGCCGCGCACCTGCTCCTCCTGGTCCTGCTCATCGTCCTCATCCTGCCCTTCATCTACCCCGGCGTCATCCGGTGGGTGCTCAGCTTCCTCGTCACCCTGGCTCTGCTGCTGGCTCTGCTTTTCTGCTCTCACCCCGGCCAGCAGGGCAGCTGCGGGCCCAACCCCAGGACTCTCTTCTGCAGAGAGCAGAAACCCAGCGAGATCGCCTCCATCGCCTGAGCGAGCTCTGACTGGGCGGAGTCGGGGGTCCCTTCCGCCTCTGCCGCCCGCTTACCGTCGCAGTGAACCGAGGAAGCGGTTACGCAGCGGACCGGCTCCCTTGGGAGAGCAAATGCCCGCTGGACTTGCCAGCCGAAGCCAGAACCGCTGTCTTGGGCCAAGAACTGTGCTTTTGGACAAGAGACTTAACGCCTGCCGCGGGTACAGCATAATAAACTCTTTGGAGCTGGGGGAGGAACTACTTGAACGCGACAAAGGAAGGGGGGTCTCCCGTTCCTTTTAGTCCAATGCCCCTGACTTTTCTTTCTGTACCTGGATGAGAATATTGCAAATATTAATGGTATTGGAGAACAAATAGAACTGGAACTCTTTTTTTTTTTTTTTTTTTTTTTGCAATTTCTCTGAGTTTTTCTTTCTTTCTTTCTGTTTGATTTTGTGTGTTTGGGTAGTTTGTTTCTGTTTCTGCCTGTGACATATCTTCCCTCCTGGGAAGTCAGAGCCCACAGGAAGTCCTCCTGTGCTCTCCCTGATGCTGTCTGATGCCCATCTCACCTCTCCAAAGGTCCTGGTGGCTCAGGTCTCCCACTGACCTGCTCCCAGGGATGGAGAGGGACAAGTTGTGCAGAGAAGTGATACTCCTGCTGCGGCCGGGGGATGCCCGCATTTGGCTGGCTGAGTTGGGGAGGAGTAGGGAGGACCCTGGTGGGTTTGGGAATTGCTCCCAGCAGCTCCACCAGGATTTCTCAGCTCCATGTCATCAGGCCCTAACACAACAGAGAATCTCAGGGTTACAAGGACTCCCCTCCAGCGGTGGGTCCAGCTGCCCATCTGAGGCACTCAGTCCCACACTCTTGAACCAAATCTTCACAGTCGTTGTTTCCTCTCTTATTGCATCCCGATGCCCAGTTGAGATTTTGTCATAAAAGATAAGAGGCCCCATAAATGCAACGGTCCTCTCCAATAACCCCATCTTTCCCACCTCGCCCTGGGAGTCACAGTCATCTGAAAGGCTCTCGTGTCTTCTCTTGACCATTTCTGCTCCATAACAGACAGGAGACTTCTGCTGGAGGGAGGGACCTTCCGTGGCTTCTGGAATCGGGCACCAGCCAGGGGGACCTATCAGGGTGCAGGGGGGTGAAAGATGGGAGATGTCGCATGATATCCTTCCAAAGACCCCGTAGTTGAGAGGCAGACTTGAAACCTCAGAAGGGCTCCTTGAGTCCAATCCGTCATCCTTCCCGGGCCCCCTTTCCTGACAATGGTTGCATGTGTGTCCTTGATCTGGGCCTTCTGGCTCTCTGAGCTTCATTTCCCCCAAAATGAGCTAGTAGGACTGGATTGTTCCTAAGTTTCCTGAAACCCAGAAGCTGAGGGCACTGCTGGGCTCCCGGACAATGAACAAGGGTCACAGCCCCTCTGGAGTCATATACAGAAAAGTCAGGGTATAAGTCTGTATGCAATTAGCTCTTGCAATCTGCAAACAAAATCTTCCTTTTTTCTTGTAAGGTGCTTTCAGGGCAACTCTGTGATGCCCTTGCTATTGGCTTTGTTCACTCCAGGTACTGGGAGAGGGCATGAGTGAGGGTGTGTGGGTGTCCCCATCCCTTTAAGCCAAGGCCAAGTGGGCCTGGAGAACACCTTGTTTCCCCAGGATGAATAAATGACAAGAATTGTTCTGCATTTCCAGAACTGGCCTGGGGCATGTGCAGTTTGGGAGGGTAGCCAGTAGGTTAGGGAAAGAACCTTCTTTCCTCATTCACCTCTACTCCCATTCCACCTTGATCTTGGACCCTCCACCAAGGTTTCCATCGCTAATAACAACACCATTTCTACCAAAGCAATGGTGGGCTCATGCTTACTGAGTGCTTACCATGTGCCAGGTACTACATTAGCTACGCTGTGTCCATTATCTAGTTGAATCTTCATGACAACTTTATGAAGAAGAGATCACCATGCCGGAGAGAAGACTGAGGATCAGAGAGATCAGTTCATCTGCCTAAGGTTGCTCAGCCAGCCACTGCCAGAGCTCCCTAGGAAATTAACCCAGGCTTCCTTCTGCTCCAGTATCCTGCCTCCTTTGCATACAGTTCCAAAGCAACCAGGAAGCTGGTCACTGCTAGTGGGCTTGCGGGACAGAATAGGAAACTAACCTCTGGAGTCTTCAGAGAGGCCAGAGAATTCTAGCATCTATTATCTATGCTAAAGAGAAAGAACAGAAAATGATAAAACGGGCTGGCCTTCCCTACTCTTGCCACCCAGTGCCAGCCTCCCCTGAAGGGAGCCGTGCTGGCACACAGACCCCACCAGTGTGTCCTCTGTCCTGACGTTTCTGCCCCTTTGTCCTGAAGCCCCCCTGGTCCTTGAGTACCTTTCTGCTCCTGGCAGTGTGAGGAGAGATAGCACAAGAAGCTAATGTCAGCTCAGCCTGCCCTGGAGAGAAAGAGAGGAGACAGGCGGTGGGTGCTGCGAAAAGATGTGGGTGGGAGAAGCCAGAGAGACGGGCCAGCCCCCAAAGCCAGGCTCAGACCCAGGGTGTGGCCAGCCAGACTCACAGAACTTTTCTGAGCTGTGCTTTGCTATAAAGTAGGGAAGGGTGCCACCCACCTGCCAGGGGCTCCTTGGGCACTTAAAGTGCTGCTGGATGGACTTCCGCGGTGGCCTGGCGGTCTGCATTCCCAATGCCAGGGGCCTGGGTTCACTCCCTGGTCAGGGAGCTAATACCCACATGCCACGAATAAGAGTTCGCATGTCTCAACTAAGATCTGCTGCAGCTAAATAAATAAATATACATTAAAAAAAAAAAAAACTGCTTGTGATGGCCTGGATGGGAGGGAAGCTTGGGGGAGAATGGATACACATATATGTATGGCTGAATACCTTTGCTGTTCACCTGAAGCTATCACAACAGTAGTTTTTTGTTTTTTTTGTTTGTTTGTTTTTGTTTTTAATGCTACTGAATGAGAATCCCATGTCCCAACAGGCTGGCTTTCTCATCAATCATTGAACTCCTTGGGTTCCATGGGGCCTGTTCAGTGTGACAGAGAGCAGGGGCCCAGCTTTGGTAATGGGGTGGAGAAGCCCGTCCAGGGTAGGAGCATCATCCAAAACAGGCCAATCTGGTGGCCAGCTTTATGCTTAGGTCCTCAGGATGGACAGGAATTGCAGGGAGAGGACAAATTCCACCCCCTTCAGCCCCATCTCCCTATTCTGTGGCCTTAAAGTCAGACATAACCTGGCTTGAATTCTAGCTTTCTCACACAGAAGTCACTGCACCTCGCTGCATCTCAGATTCCTTATCCATGAAACAGGTTTCACAGAGTTGTCTGGAAATTAGTTTAAAAAAAAAAAAATCCATGGTTGAGCATTTAGGACTATAAGGAAGTAAAGAAGAAAGAGGGAAGACAAGGAGAAATGGATTGAGTTCTAGAAAGCCCTAACAGGAATGATGAGTACAGACTCTCTTTATTTTATTCAATCTTATTAATAAGGACATGGATTAAAACCTGGACACTAGAGGCCTCCCTGATGGTGCAGTGGCTGAGACTCCTCACTCCCAGTGCAGGGAACCTGCGTTCAACCCCTGGTCAAGGAACTGGATCCCATGTGCTGCAACCGAGACCTGGCTGCTATATAAAATAAATAAATATTTAAAAAAAAAAAAAAAAACAGACACTAGAATTTACCTCCTCCATTAACGAGCCTCAATATGAGCAATGTCTTGAGTAATATAAGAAAACAGTCACCCCTAGTATGGTCTGTATGCACTGAGTGAAGTGTATTACATATGATATCACATCTGCTATAAGGTTCGCTCCAGTTCAGGTGCTCAGCCATCTCCAGTTCTCTGTGACCCCATGGACTGCAGCACGCCAGGCCTCCCTGTCCATCACCAACTCCCGGAGTGTACTCAAACTCATGTCCGTTGAGTCGGTGATGCCATCCAGCCATCTCATCCTCTGTTGTCCCCTTCTCCTCCTGCCCTCAATCTTTCCCAGCATCAGGGTCTCTTCCAATGAGTTGGCTCTTTTCATCAGGTGGCCAAAGTATTGAAGCCTTAGCTTCAGCATCAGTCCTTCCAATGAATATTCAGGACTGATTTCCTTTATGATTGATTGATTTGATCTCCTTGCACTCCAAGGGACTCTCAAGAGTCTTCTCCAGCACCACGGTTCAAAAGCACCAATTCTTCAGCGCTCTGCTATAAGGCAGGTGCTATTATTAATTAACTCCAAATTACCAATAGGGATGCTGAGGCACAGAGAGAGGTTGATTAACTTGCTCAAGATCACACAGTAAGGTGGTGGTGGAGCCCAGGCCAGATAGCAGAAGTCCAGGTCCAGAGTTTAGACTTTGAGTCACTTTACTGTATCGGATGAAACACTCCTGGGCACGTTGTAAGCACAACAAGGTATGTGAGCCCACGGCCTGAAGGGTGAAAAATTAAGAAGAGGCGGCATTCCCCCTTTGGCTGGGGGACTCAGGGGTGCCAGGGCTAGAAGCTTGTGGAAGGTCGCCTGTTCCATTACCTACAGCCGGGTTCCCATCTCAGCCTACAGCACCCGTTCATCACTGGAAGCTCTCTCAGATGACTGAAGGGAGCGTTGTGGTCTTTGCTGGAACAATGAATTCTTTGTGGCAATGGAAAATATTTCCAGGAATGAAGGACCTTCCTGCAGTCTCTCAGGCTATGGGGAGAGCATGGAGCACATTCAAAGAAAAGTTAGATCTGAGCTCTTGAATCTGCCTGGAGCTGTTCACATGAACTTTATATTCTTGCCTGAGGACCTTGAAGTCACTTTCTTAAAGGAGACTATTTCTTGAGTCAGTAGGGAACTCTCTGAGAATTCAGGACACCATGAAATCTAAGACCCGTCGGTGCACTTATACCACAAATATTTATTGAAGGTCTGCTCTGTGCCAGGTACTGAACAAGATATTTAATCTTATTTGATAAGGAACTTTGATGAAAAAGAGAAACTAATGGGTACAAAGTTGAATTGTGTCTCCCTTCCCCCCAAAATATCTGTTGAAGCCCGAATCTCTACTGCTTCAGAACGTGAACTTATTTATTTTTTGCTTTTTTAATAACTTAAGTTTTATTGGAGTATAGTTGCTTTACGATGCTGTATTAGTTTCTACTATAGCAAAACAAATCAGATATATATATATATATATATATCGCCTCTGGTTTGGACTTCCTTTCCATTCAGGAGCATGTGACCTTATTTGGAAATAGATTTTTACAGAAATAATCAAATTAAAATGAGGTGGTCATCAGCATGGGTCCTAATCCAATATGGCTGGTGTCCCTATAAAAATGGGGAAATTGGTCATGGAGACAGACACACTCAGAAGACAACACGATGACTCATCAGAAGGTCAGCCACGTGAAGGTGAAGGCAGAAAAGGGTTATGTTTCTACAAGCCAAGGAATGCGAAAGACGGCCAGGAAGTGACCAGAAGCTCGGAGAGAGGCCTGGAATAGACCTGCTCCCGGTGCTTTCAGCAGGAACCAGCCTTGCTGAGCTCTTGATCCTGGACTCGTAGCCTCCAGAACGGTATGAGACAGGAAGTTTCTAGTACTGTAACAGGGAAGAACGGGATCTGATTCCAGGTCAGATGCGCTTCTTCACCCTTTGCTTTCTGTTTGCTCCTGTCTCTGCAGCCACTACAAGCGTGCGCTCTCTAGCCATGAGCATACATGGCAGCCTGCCTCCGGAACCCTGCCCTTCTGCCTGAATGTTCAAGTGCCTTTGTTCAGCTTGCAAGGAAACACCCCGACCTTGCCCATCTGGGACTGGCCGCAGGAAAGGAGAAATTAGTACATCCCCTTCCTGAGGCTGGCCAAATCAGGAGATATTTTGCAAGACTCACGGCCTTTTGAGACTTCCCTGGTGGTTCAGTTGGTCGAGAATCCAGCTGCAATGCAGGAAACTGCCTCCCATGCAGGAGACCAGGGTTCGCTCTGTGGGTCGGGAAGGTCCCCTGGAGAAGGAAATGGCAATCCACTCCAGTATTCTTCCCTGGAGATTCCCATGGACAGAGAGGAGCCTGGCGGGCTGCAGTCCATGGCAGCAACTGGAACACCACCACTGCGGCCCTTACACTTTACTTCCTCACTCTGCCTCCCTCTTGTTCTAGAAAAGAAACTAGCACCCAGGCCCCAATAAGGCGGTACCTTAAGACTCTAGTGAGCCATCTTCTTGGACACTGGCTTCCCGAATAAAGCTGCTCTTCTTGCCTCAACACTTCGTCTCCTGGTTTATTGGCCTGTTGTGAAGGGAGCAGAGCAGACTTGGACCCAGTGTGCGGGGCTGTGCTTAGTCCCTCAGTCGCCCCCAACTCTTTGTGACCCCGCGGACTGTAGCCCGCCAGGCTCCTCTGTCCATGGGATTCTCCAGGCAAGAATACTTTAGTGGGTTGCCATGACCTCCTCCAGGGGATCTTCCCAACCCAGGGATCGAACCCAGGTCTCACGCGTTGCAGGCGGATTCTTTACCATCTGAGCCACGAGTGTTGTTTAAGGAACAAGGGATTGTGGCTCCTTGGTACAGCAGCCCTAGGAACCGATACAGCATCTATTCTGTGCCTGGGCTTGCACCAGACACCTTAGCTGGGCTGCTTCAAGTTCAGCAAAGTAACTTGCCCAGAGTCTTGTAGCAACACACATGGAAATGTCAGGCTCAAAATCAAGTCTGATTGATAACCAAAGACTAAGTTCTCACTCCCATTTCGTGCATGGCAAATTGAGGCTCAGAAAATCCCTGTGATTTCCCTCCCAAACAGAGCCCAATATGTCAGAGGTGAAGTTGTAATCAGAGCCCACAGTTCCTAAATTATCCTTAATGTTAGAAACAACCATATGGGAACTACTGAATAATTATCCCCATTTCACAGGTTAAAGAGTTAAAACCCAAGTCCTTAAGATGCCTGACCAACCTTAAGGTCACAAGTGAGTGAGTGAGGCGCCGGAAGTTGAACCTACAGTTTGACTCTAAAGCTACAGTTTTCACTGCCTCACAGTTTCGTAGCAGCCTGTCTGCATGGACAAGCAGGAAAGCCTGTATTTCAAGATGCTTGAGGAACTCACCATCAGAGCCTCTTCGCTCAAAGAGGACAGGACTGTCTGTCTTGCTTCCTCTGACTTTGTTACATTCAACGGCCCCTCCTGTGGATCCCCCATCTCTTTTGCTGGGGAAACTGCTCTGTGGTTAACCTCAGCCAAGGAAGAATCTCACCAGCAACCACTACACCAGTTGGGGTACTTGGTCCTTCCTCCACGTACCTCCCATTTCAGCTGAAGCAGTCACACGGTACAGATCATATGATCCTTTCCAGAACTGCAGTCTGGAGTCAGTGATGAAGGAGAGATGAGTGTTTAAAGTGGTAGCAACGAAGCAGACGGTCCCCATAGCTCTGACCCTTCAGCCACTAGTTGCTTCAGTGAGCTCTGTTTCCTTCCCTACAATTTTTTTTTTTTCCTTTAGATGGCCAGAGTCAGTTTCTGTTGCTTGCAACCAAAGTTCATGACCTAATACAGGAGACTTCCAGGCTCCTGGTTGCTGAAAAATCCCACCACGAACTTCAGCGCCTCCAAAACCTGGAAAATGAGGCAATGCCACGGGCCAAGGAGTGCAGGACCTCTTGCACCCCTCCCCCAGCCCTCCTGAGAGCCAGCCTGAATCCGTGGTGAGGCTGCCCAGATGTCAGGACCAGGGAAATGGTGGCCAGGTCAGCTCTGCTCAAATGCGGGACTGGACAGGAAAACATGGAATTGGATCTCAGGCCAGCCACTGTTGGAGGAGACTGGTTTCCAGTTTCTTGGCTTCAGAATCCCCAGAAGAAACAAAGTCTCATTCTTACGTATATATATATAAATATATATATACGTATGTATAAATTTTTTTTTGGCTGCACTAGGTCTTCGCTGATGCATGCAGATTCTCTCTAGCTGGAATGAGTGGGGACTACTCTCTAGTTGTGGTGCGTGGGCTCCTTATTACAGTGGCTGCTCTTGTTGCAGAGCATGAGCTGTGGGCAGACTCACTAGCGGTGGCACACAGCCTTCGTTGTTCCGCCGCATGTGGGATCTTCCCAGACCAGAGTTCAAACCCATGTCCCCTGCATTAGCAGGTGGATTATTAACCACTGGACTGCCAGGGATGTCCACAGACTCTAGTTCTGTGTAGACAGCCAGCCCAAGGTCCTTCACTGGAGTCAGTTTGCAAAACAAAGCGGCCTGCAAAGTAACAGTGGGGGCAGCAGTTCCAAAGCCACAGCAGCCGCCATCGTGGCTAATGTTTAGCAAGTGCTTCTCACATTCGGGCTACTGTTCTCAGAGCGTCCTTAGAGCTTTCTTCCTCAGAGCTAACTCTTTTGTTCTTCACGACAATCCTATGATTCTTTCTGTTGGACATTTGACACCGTCATCTCAATGAATCAGCACAGAGCCCCTATTCAGGAAGGCAGCTGAGACACGGATAAGATAAACAACTTGCCTGAGTGGCTGCACTGAGTTTGAAAGCAGTGGGTCTAAACCAGCTCCAGCCCTTCTCAGTCACTGCACTTAAAACCGTTTCCTATGCCCACCTCTCTCCCTTCCTTCCTCATCTTCCCTGCCTCCATCAAAATGAACCAGGAAAAAAAGGAAGGCCCTCAGGCAGATATTCCTGGGTTCAAAACCAAGTCCTACTGTTTATCGTCAGTGTGACCTTGGGCATGATAGATCCCTTTCCTGAACCTTAGTTTCCTTGTTTGGAAATTCAGGAAAATCAAGCCTACTTGATATAGGTTTTGTGACAATTCAGTCAGATCATGTGTAAACGCCTGGCACAGTGCCCAACACACGTGCTCACCCATCCCAGGCAACCTGGCAGCAAAGACGGATGGGCATCCATTACTCACCCGGCAAGTAGGGGAGGCAAAGACACACAGTGGAAGGGACAGTCTTTACCACCCTCATGCCCGTCAGCCTCTCGCCAGCTTCGGGAATAGGATATGCATGCACGTGCTCAAATCAGACCACAGGGTGAGACTGTTGCCAGTGAATTTGAGGTCCTTGCTTCATCACAAAAGAATCTGGAGACGAAGTGACAGGTAAGAATATTAATGCTTAGAGACAAACATGCTCCACAGATAGAGTGGGCTATCTCAGGAGGCGAGAGAGAACCTCAAAACACAGTGTCGTTAGTTTTTATGTGCTGGGTAATTTCATAGACTAAGGAGGCTCAAGGTCTACTGGAAGTTGAATCTTCTGCCATTTTGGACCTAGTTGGTTCTAATCAGTTTTTGTCACGTCCTATAAAAAGCAGAGACATCACTTTGCCAACAAAGGTCAGCATAGTCAAAGCTATGGTTTCTCCAGTAGTCGTGTGTGGATGTGAGAGTTGGACCATAAAGAAGGCTGAACACTGAAGAACTGATGCTTTCAAACTGTGGTGCTGGAGAAGACTTTGGGAGTCCCTCGGACAGCAAGGAGATCAAACCAGTTCATCCTAAAGGAAATCAACCCTGAATATTCATTGGAAGGACTGATGCTGAAGCTAAAGCTCCAATACTTTGGCCACCTGATGCGAAGAGCTGACTCACTGGAAAAGACACTGATGCTGAGAGAGATTGGGGGCAGGAAGAGAAGGGGATGACAGAGGATGAGATGGTTGGATGGCGTCACCGACTCAATGGACGTGAGTCTGAGCAAGCTCCAGGAGACAGTGAAGAATAGGGAAGCCTTGCATGCTGTGCGGCCCATGGGGTTGCAAAGAGTCAGACACGACTGAGCAACTGAGCAACAACAATGGCCAGGTCATTCCTTTAAAGGCTGTGCTCTTCCCTCCTGTTTCTCAACTTGAACAGTCTAAGACGAAGGGTAACTCTAGAGAAGGAGGTTCTGACTGTGGAGAAGTACCCAGTGGGGCTCTGGAATGCTGGTCATGCTCTATTTCTTGACTTAGGTGATAGTTACATAGATGAGATTTATTTTCTAATTATTTATAAACAGTGTCTACATCTTGCATGTGCTTTTCTGTATGTATTTCATAGTGAAAAAATTAGACGCTAAGCCTAACAGAACAACGCTATAGAGTCTAGGCAGCTTGAGAGCCGAGGCTGGGTGTGAGACTGGTACCCAGTACTAATCCCACTCTGAAATGCCTGCCCCATCCACACCCAACTCACCCAGTGATTTAGAGCTTTATGAGTTGCTCTGAAGATGGTCTGGTTTGAATCCTGACTCTGCTACTTGAATCCTGACTCTGCTACTGGCTGCTACTTACTCTCAAACGCTCTAATCCTCATGTCAACATCTACAAAATGGGGAGAGAATCATGCGGTTATGAGCATCAAACGAGCTCACTGTAGAGACCATTTAGCGAGACCATGTACCCGAGAAGCACTAGCTGCCAAGTTAGGCAAAAACATGAATGGACTGGCTCCTTTGACCAAATGGTGGCAAAGGCAGGTTTCTGCTGGGTCTTGGCAGTGATGAAACTAACACATGGGGCTGCATTAAGATTGCTTCTCTCCATTTCCATCTCTTTTTCTCTCTGCACTTGAGTCTTGTTCTCACCAACCAGTTGTTTTCCATGATATTGGAAACTGGCCAGCTCCAACTCATGTCTTCCTAGCTTTATGTCCAGAAAGAAAGGAATAGACTTTCTTCTCTTGGTTAAATGAGCAAAAATCCCAAGGAAGGGCTCTGATTGGTCATCTTGGGTCACATGCCCTCCTCTGTGACCAACATGGCTGTGACTGGCTGCCCCAACAGAGTCATGTGATTGGTAAGGAGAAGGTCTTCAAACACGGGAGGAAGCAATTTGCAAAAGAACAAGGGGCCATTGCGTAGACGCAGCAGCGGTGTGTCAGCCAACCGCCACGCACCAAAGCTAATTAGAGGTGAACTCCAGCCTGATTGGACCTTTCTTTGAGAGGCCTGCCTCCTCCCAACACAATCTCATTCCAAGTGAGTTCTGATAGTAATATTACTATATTCATCTTTTGTGGGGAGAGCATGTTTCCCAAACCTGCCAATCAAAGCATCATGCTCCCTGGCCATAGGATCTGGTTCAGAGCTAAGCCAATGAGAGCTCTACCCAGGAATATTATTGGAGTTACCTGGAGGAATTGTTTCCTCTGCCATAGATGCTAGGCTGTTAGAATGTTTTTCTAGACTTTCCAGTGACCATCTTGCCCCACCAAGGGAAGGATTTTTCTATGAGTGAAACCTACCCAGAGCAAAGCTGAGCCTAGTGATAGAGGGGGGTTCCTAATCATATTATTTGAGTACCTAGACCTGGCCATGCCTGAAAATCAACTTTCCTCTAGACTTTTCAATAGTTACTTGTGTCAACAAATTCCCTTTCTTTGTTAAACCATTTTGACTGTGTTGTTTCATTTGTAGGCAAAGGAGCCCTGGATCCAGTCTCATCCTACTGTCCACAAGGCCACGTGTCATATCCTTTAATATCCCTCCTTTAAATAAGCCAGCTCCCCAGAGGATTCTGGTAACTCCTCAGCCCTTCCCCCAAGACCCAGTGTTCTCTGAGGCCTAGTTCATGGTGAACAGTGTCAGATTTGTGATCTACAAAGAAGAGAATTTAGCTTCAGGACTAGAGATGAGGCTTCAGGCACTCGGAGCTTCATGTGACAAAAGTTTTATTACAGTGAAAAAGGGATGGAGAAAGCCTCTGTGATGACACGTACATCAGAAGGGGCAGAGAGTGCCCCACTCACTAGTCTGGGCAGGGCTTGATACACTTTGTCAGTTGGTTACTAACAATAGAAAGGTATTACCAGACCCACACCCACAGTTCAGTTCAGTTCATCGCTCAGTCATGTCTGACTCTTTGCGACCCCATGGACCGCAACACACCAGGCCTCACTGTCCATCACCAACTCCCGGAGTTCACCCAAACTCATGTCCATCGAATCTGTGATGTCATCCAGCCATCTCATCCTTTGTCGTCCCCTTCTCCTCCCGCCTTCACTCTTTCCCAGCATCAGGGTCTTTTCCAGGGAGTCAGCTCTTCACATCAGGTGGCCAAAGTACTGGAGTTTCAGCTCTAGCTTCAGTCCTTTCTACGAACACCCAGGACTGATCTCCTTCAGATTGGACTGGTTGGATCTCCTTGCAGTCCAAGGGACTCTCAAGAGTCTTCTCCAACACCACAGTTCAAAAGCATCAATTCTTCAGTGCTCAGCTTTCTTCACAGTCCAACTCTCACATCCATTCATGACTACTGGAAAATCATAGCTTTGACTAGATGGACCTTTGTTGGCAAAGTAATCTCTCTGCTTTTTAATATGCTGTCTAGGTTGGTCATAGCTTTTCTTCCAAGGAGCAAGCATCTTTTAATTTCATGGCTGCGGTTACCATGTGCAGTGATTTTGGAGCCCCCAAAAACAGTCTCTCACTGCTTCCATTGTTTCCTCATCTATTTGCCATGAAGTGATGGGACCAGATGCCATGATCTTAGTTTTCTGAATGTTGAGTTTTAAGCCAACTTTTTCACTCTCCTCTTTCACTTTCATCAAGAAGCTATTTAGTTCTTCTTCACTTTCTGCCATGATGGTGGTGTCATCTGCATATCTAAGGTTATTGATATTTCTCCTAGCAATCTTGATTCCAGCTTGTGCTTCCTCCAGCCCAGTGTTTCTCATGATGTACTCTGCATAGAAGTTAAATAAGCAGGGTGACAATATACAGCCTTGATGTACTCCTTTTTGGAACCAGTCTGTTGTTCCATGTCCAGTTCTAACTGTTGCTTCCTGACCTGCATATAGGTTTCTCAAGAGGCAGGTCAGGTGGTCTGGCATTCCCATCTCTTGAAGAGTTTTCCACAGTTTGTTGTGATCCACACAGTCAAAGGCTTTGGCATAGTCAATAAAGCAGAAATAGATGTTTTTCTGGAACTCTCTTGCTTTTTCAATGATCCAACGGATGTTGACAATTTGATCTCTGGTTCCTCTGTCTTTTCTAAATCCAGCTTGAACATCTGGAAGTTCACAGTTCATGTACTGTTGAAGCCTGGCTTGGAGAATTTTGAGCATTACTTTGCTAGCGTGTGAGATGAGTGCAATTGGGTGGTACTCTGAGCATTCTTTGGCATTGCCTTTCTTTGGGATTGGAATGGAAACTGACCTTTTCCAGTCCTGTGGCCACTGCTGAGTTTTCTAAATTTGCTGGTATCTTGAATGCAGCACTTTCACAGCATCATATTTTAGGATTTGAAATAACTCAACTGGAATTCCATCACCTCCACTAGCTTTGTTCATAGTGATGCTTCCTACAGCCCACTTAACTTTGCACACCAGGATGTCTGGCTCTAGGTGAGTGATCACACCATCGTGGTTATCTGGGTCATGAAGATCTTTTTTGTATAGTTCTTCCGTGTATTCTTGCCACCTCTTCTTAACATCTTCTGCTTCTGTTAGATCCATACCATTTCTGTCCTTTATGGAGCCCATCTTTGCATGAAATGTTCCCTTGGTATCTTTAATTTTCTTGAAGAGATCTCTAGTCTTTCCCATTCTATTGCTTTCCTCTATTTCTTTGCATCAATCACTGGGGAAGGCTTTCTTATCTCTCCTTGCTCTTTTTTGGAACTCTGCATTCAAAAGGGTATATATTTCCTTTTCTCCTTTGCCGTTAACTTCTCTCCTTTACTCAGCTGTTTGTAAGGCCTCCTCAGACAACCATTTTGCCTTTTTGTATTTCTTTTTCTTGGGGATGTTTTTGATCACTGCCTCCTGTACAATGTCATGAACCTTCGTCTATAGTTCCTCAGGCACTCCATCTATCAAATGTAATCCCTTGAATCTATTTGTCACTTTCACTGTATGATTGTGAGAGAGTTGATGTAGGTCACACCTGAATGGTCTAGTGGTTTTCCCCTCTTTCTTCAATTTAAGTCTGAATTTGGCAATAAGGAGTTCATGATATGAGCCACAGTCAGCTCCTGGTCTTCTTTTTGCTTATTGTCTAGAGCTTCTCCATCTTTGGCTGCAAAGAATATAATTAATCTGATTTCGGTATTGACCATCTGGTGGTGTCCATGTATAGAGTCTTCTCTTGTGTTGTTGGAAGAGGGTGTTTGCTATGACCAGCATATTCTCTTGGCAAAACTCTGTTCTCTTGGCAAAAATATTTTGTTTTGTACTTCGTTTTGTAGCTTTGTTTTGCACGCCAAGGCCAAATTTACCTGTTACTCCAGGTATCTCTTGACTTCCTACTTTTGCATTCCCGTCCCCTATGATGAAAAGGACATCTTTTTTGGGTGTTAGTTCTAGAAGGTCTTGTAGGTCTTCACAGAACTGTTCAACTTCAGCTTCTTCAGCATTACTGGTCAGGGCATAAGCTTGGATTACCGTGATATTGAATGGCTTGCCTTGGAAAAAAATGAAACACTTCCACTCCCAAAACATACATTTTAAGACAACAGGATTAGAACTAACAATAGAACCATCTTACCAGATCCACTGCCACAACACACATTCTCTCCTACCATCTCTGTGGAGCAGTATGTGGACGAGCGCCCCAGGACAGGACATGGGGTATGTGAACTCTTAGGAGAGTCGTGAGGAAGGAGGTTTGGGTGGCCAGGGCAAGCCTCAGGAAGGATGTGGGAAATGGCTGGATCTTGAAGCAAAGGTTTGATTTGAATAGCCAGAAAGAGTGGACTGAAAGACAGCCTCGCAAGGAACAGTGTGAGCAAAGCATAGAAGCCGCACAATGCACAGCATATTCAGGGGCAGAGAGTGGACCTGCCGAGGTCAGGAATCAGCCAGGAATAGGGAAGAGGGCTGTGCCTAGTGGCAGAGGGTCCTGTGTGCCAGGCTCTGGGGCCCACTCGTGCGGTGAGACTGTTGCTGGCAGCCCATGACAGGGAAGCCTGCGCCATGTGCATGAAACGGTGTGTCCACTGGAAGTGAGCGTGGTGGGGGAAGGGGCTACGAAGGGCTGCTGGGAAGAGTTCTGGGCTTTGCTCCGCTACTACAGACCCTAAATAAACTTCTTTGGCCTTCAACAGCGTCCAACCCTGGGTGAGGGGACGCGGGGCAGTTTCAAGTGGTACTAACAGATATTCACTCACTCACGCACTCATTCATGCAAAATACCATACACTAAGCATTACCAGGCCCCCCTGGTGGCACAGGTGGTAAGGAGTCTGCCTGCAATGCAGGAGACCCGGTTCAATCCCAGGGTCAGGAGGATCCCCTGGAGAAGGAAATGGTGACCCACTCCAGTGTTCTTGCCTGGGAAATCCCATGGATAAAGGAGCCTGGCGAGCTTCAGTCCACGGGGTCACAATGACTCAGACACGACTTAGTGATTAACACTAACACGAGTGTTAGCTTAGGTCCTAGGGACACAAGAGTCAGTGAGACACAAGACTCCTGGCCCTGCGGAACTTACCCCGGGGCACTGAGGGCCGCCTGCTCAGCAGCCATTCCACCTCCTGCCTTCAGGGAAACCTGATTTTGTCCATGCAGCAATGTGCTCAATCAATGCCGGCAGGAGTCGTCTCGGCTCAGGGCCCCGTCCTTTACAGGGCGCCCATCTGGCCTCTCCCAGCCATACCCCTCCTGACGGAGAGAGGAGTCTACAAGGCCAAGAGGATGTGCCCATCTAGCCCACACTGTGGGTACCTGGTACCTCAAAATTCCCCGTCCAAACAGCCCCAAGCCCACTTCCAGCCTGCTGGAGTGAGTCCCTCCCCTGACCCACCTTCTAAGAGTGCGGCCACTGCCCACATTCCTAGGTTCGATGAGCGGCGTAAGGGCAGCTGTTTGCAGGAGGGAGGCAGACAGGGCTTGGGTGTGTGGGAGTCCTCGTGTGGGACGGGAAGGAACCAGGGCCGGAAAGAGAAGGAAGAGGGCCAGTGAGCCAGAAGCCACATCCTGGCCTGAACCTCTGAGAAGCTGGAGGATTCTAAATTCACACCTGATCTTCCATGTTCTTTGAAGGTGTGTCTATTTGGAAGGTTAAGACATGGTTTTTTTTTTTTCTTATCATTCTATGTTCTTGCCCTGAGCTCCACAAATGTTCGGACTGGCCTGTTCCTGGCTGTGGGGATCTGAGCCAGTCCCCCTTGCCAGATTCCTTGCTTTCCCAGACTCCTTTGCAGCCAGGAATGATCAAGTGATCCAGACATGTGATCCCAGCAAAGGGCTTCTGGAAAATCGTTTCTACCTTGATCATGGAAGAGAAACCTATGAGGAAAGGCTCATGAGCAGAGCTTCCTTTTTCTCTTTTCTGCTTTTGAACACAACTGCTTAAGAACCATCTCTGGGGTGCAGGATGACACAGTGAAGGCCAACAGCCAGCATGCGAGGACGATGAAAGGTGTAAAGACCCTGGGTCTTGTCGTGCACGCTAAGTTGCTTGCGTCATGTCTGACTCTTTGCAACCCTATGGGCTGCAGCCTTCCAGCCTCCTCCGTCCGTGGGCTGCTCTAGGCAAGCATGCTGGAGCGGATTGCCATGCCCTCCTCCAGGGGCTCTTCCTGACTGCGCTCAAGTCTCTTACGTCTCCTGCGTTGGCACTAGCAGCGCCTAGGTCATGGAGCTTAGGGGCCCGCTCCGGAGCCAGCTGCCTCTGGATTTTATGCTGCACCAGTCATCAGCGTCATCATGGTTTTGGCCACACTTTGGGCAGTGTGTGATACAGCAGTGGCCAGCCATCCTAACAAAACGTTTGTGGTTTTTAATTTGTTGTTTGTATTTTTGCCCATGCTGCATAGCTTGCAGGATATTAGTTTCCCAAACAGAGATCAAACTCAGCCCCTGGCAGTCAAAGTACAGAGTCCTAACCACTGGACCACCAGGGAATTCCCAGAAACATGCTTTCTAAAGACTAGTGACAGAAATCAGTCTGGCTGGAAGATCATCAGTCTGGCTGGTGACATCTTGCCAGTCTGTGGGGAGGACTCCCCACGGGTGAAGTCAAACCGGAGGAAACTGAGAATTCTTTGGTATACCTGCATGCTACTTTTACTATTATTGTCTTTAAAAAAATAATCTCATGTTGCCTAATGGTTTAAAATGAACTACAGCACTATTTAGGGTTTCTCTGGTGACTCAGTGGGAAAGAATCCACCTGCCAAGGCAGGAGAGCTGGGTGTGATCCCTGGATCGGGAGGGATCCCTGGAGAAGGGAATGGCATCCCACGCCAGCATTCCTGCCTGGAAAACTCCATGGACAGAGAAGCCTGGTGGGCTACAGTCCATGAGGTCGCAAAAGAGTCAGACATGACCTAGCTACTGAATGACAACATACCACTACTATAAATAAAAAGCCAAGATGACTTGCTATTATAGAAAGCAATAAAAAGATTTTTTTAAAGTGAAATCCATGCTGAAAATAAAAAACTCTAAGTGCCTTGTGGTGTCCCACATTGGAGTCTGGGACTGTTTAAGAGGACATTAGTAGAATAACCAATGGGACTTCCCTGGTGGTCCGGGGGCTAAGAACCCGCCTTCCAATGCCGGGGACATGGATGCAATCTCTGGTCTGGGAAGATCCCACATGCTGGGGAGCAACTAAGCCTGTGTGCCCCGACTACTGAAGCCCGAACACCCTAGAGGCTGTGCTCCAGAACAAGAGAAGTCACCGCAGTCAGAAGCCCAGGCGCCAGAACAAGAGAGTAGCCCCCAGTCATTGCAACTCGAGAGAGCCCATGCGCAGCAATGAAGGCCCAGTGCAACCAAAAACAAATAGATAAGTAAATGTTAAAAAAAAATAAAAGTGGAAGTCGCTCAGTCGTGTCCAATTCTTTGTGACCCCATGGACTATACAGTCCATGGAATTCTCTAGGCCAGAATACTGGAGTGGGTAGCCTTTCCCTTCTCCAGAGTATCTTTCTAACCACAGGATCGAACCCAGGTCTCCCGCATTGCAGGCAGATTCTTTACCAGCTGAGCCACAAGGGAAGCCCTGGGGTGGGGGGGCGGTGGGGGAACCAATAAAGTCTATACTTTAGTTAATGGTAATATACCAATACTGTTATCAAGTCCAAACTTGTACTGCTCACCACACAACAGGTCAATAAACCAGAAATAAGCTGTTGGGGCAAGGAATAGTGACTTTATTCAGAAAGCCAGCAGATCAAGAAGATGCTGAACCAGTGTCCTGAAGAATCATCCTCCCTGAGTTAGAATTCAGGCTTCTTTTACACTTAAAGGGGAGACGGTGTGGTTGGCTGATGCCAGCTTCTTGGTGTCAAAATCCTTTACTTTTGAAGCTGTTCACATAGGTCAGGTCAGGATGTTCTTGTAAACCTCCAGCAAGGCAAATGCTATTCTCTGCTCTGCAACTTTTTATCTCTCTGTGAATGGAAAAGTGTATCTTTGAAGATCAGAGCCTTGAGAATGGGCTAGCCTGTGCATTTCAGGCCATAGGCAACATTCTTAACTGGAAGCAAGAGCGAAAGAATACAAAGGTTAAAGTAAAAGAAACAGATGCAATACAGAGTCAGGCTTGTTCTCCCCTATTACAATATTGGTCTCTGTCTTTAAAAAAATGTAGCATGGTTATATAAGATGTTAACACTGGGGAAACAAGGTGAAGGGTTATATGGTTCTTAGGTAAGAATTCTGTACTGTCTTTGGAACATTTTGTCAATCTAAACTTCTTTCCTTCCAAAATAAAAAGGTTATTAAATAAATAATGCAGTGCTTAAATCCTAACTCAGTATTCTGGAGAGCCAATGGCTCTGAGCTGAGGCCTGTTCTCCCTTCCTTAAACAAAGATTAGCAGATGTTATAGGAGTACAATGGTATACTATTCTGTCTTAAAAAAGGAGAAAATAATCCCACTTGTAACATGTGTGCACCCGGAAGACACAGTGCTCAATGAAATAAGCTAGACACAGAAAGACAAGTATTGTATGATCTCACGTGGGTGTACAATCTAAAACAGTCAAACTCACAGAAGCAGAGAGTTAGAATGGTAGTTTCCAGGCATGGGGGGGCGGGGAGGAAGATATGAGGACACGTCGGTCAAAGGGTACAAAGTCTTGAATATACAAAATAGACGACTGCAAGTTCTGAAGATCGAACACACGGCACGGTGACCACAGGCAACAATGTGAAAGTGAGTTGCTGGGTTGAGTCCCATTCTCTGCAGCCCCACAGACCATAGCCCACCAGGCTCCTCCATCCAGGGATTCTCCAGGGGGTTGCCATTTCCTTCTCCAGGGGGCCTTCCCGAACCAGGGACTGAACCCAGGTCTTCCACATTTCAGGCAGATTTTTTACTGGCTGAGACACCAGGGAAGCCCATATAGGGAACAATATTGTACTGTATACTTAAAATTTGCCAAGAGGATAGATATGAAACCAAATCTTCTCAACACACACAGAAACTATGTAGGCATGATGGATTAAATGATTTAGCTTGAATGGAGTGATCTTTTCACAAGGTATACATATATCAAAACATCAAATCGTATACCTTAAATATATATAATTGTCTATGTCAAAGATACCCAATAAAGTTTTTTTAAAAAAAAAAAAGAAAAAGAAATATACATACCTTTTGTCTGTGAACCTGTGAGTCACAAAGAAAAATGGTTTAAATAATGGCCTTGATTATTAGTGTATGAGAAACAAATAAAAATTGTACCTCAACAACAACAAAAAGATTCAATAGTATCAAACTGTTCTCAGTAGAATAAGGATTGAAGGGAATAACTTTGTCATGTGGGACTCAAGGTGATTTAACACAAGTTCATGTACCTGCAAAAGACACCTCATGTATCACCAGTGGTAAGAGTCTCAAGCACTAGAAAGTATTAGATCAGGGGCAAGTACAAACATTCTTGGATGAGAAGCAAGCAGGGGTCATCACTCATGCCTCTGTGTAAGAGATAAAGCAGAGAACCACAAAAGTATTACCTAACACAAAAGAACAGTGGGGGAAAATATTAACCCAAGTGACTTTGACCCTAAATGACTGCCATTCAGCTTAGCCAATTCTAGTTGATGGTCCCATTAACAGAAAGATGTTTAGTTCTTCGGGTCAAAGACGCCTTAGAAACGCAAACAAGAGATAAGTCGGCAACATAGGAGTATCCATGGTAACGAGAAACCACCCACAGCACCCTCCACCCTGACTCCCCTCTGCAGGTGCGTCCAGCCCTTCCCCACGATACCCGCTTATTTCTGAGCGTCGTTAGGAAAGAAGTGACCGTAAACGATCTTCTGCGTCATTCAGTCTCAAGTCCAACACGACAGCATCATACGGATATTCTACAGGAAGGGATACGGGGCTGCTTTCAGTGACATCACCCCCAGAATTCAGTACCATCCAACAAACACTCGTGCCAGGCCAGCCCCCACCCACATCCTGGAAGGACAGACATCAGTGGAACATAGTGAAGGAGTCTCGTTCTGCTGCAGAGCCATCCTCTAAATATCTTTGAACCTGTATTGATGTTTGACCCTATGGGATGGCAAGACACAGAACCGATCAGATCTGGGATCAAATCCTGGCTCTGCAATCATGTAGCTTGATGCCCCTGCCCAAGTTAGTTAATACCCGCCACCCCCCTCCTCAAGCTTCAGTTCCTTCCCATGTGAAGTGGGGCTAATAACAGTATAAACTGCATAGGATTAAATGATAGAAAGCATACATGGGACATGAAGAGCTAGCCACAAGGATAACAGTCTCTGAACAACGTCCACGGCAGTTTCTATAATTTCTGGGAGAATCAAATCCAATTATCTGGTTGCTGCAAACCTAACTGATCACCCAGGGAACTTTTTAAAATATAAATCCCTAGGCTTCCACACACCTGAGAAATTCTAAATTGGGCCAGTCTGGGGCAGCGCCCAGGAACCTATGCTCCATGATATACATTTACAGTGTTTTACAGGGCCTCGTCTGTAGTAGGCCCTCAATAAATACAGGCCTCATCCCTGGCCTGGACCATTGCAACAGTCTCCTAACCACTCACCTGTGTCCACTCTCATCCATGTGTCCACCTCCGGAAGCCAGTGGAATCCTTCGGAAACGTGAAATCATGCCACATCACTGCCCCCAAACCCTCTACAACTCCCCACTTCTTACCGAACAAAAGTCACGAACAAGGCCCTACATCAGCAGCTCCTGGGCACACACTAGAAATACCTAGTGAGCTTATGAACAATACGTAGGCCTGGCCTAACCCCAGACCAGCAGAATCAGAATCTCTAGGGGTAGGGCTCAAGTGGGGTCATTATACCACTTAGAGGACACCCAGTTACAATGGAACTTCAGATACCCAGTGAATAACTCTTTGGTATAAGTACGTCCTGGGAAATATGGGGACATATTTATACTTAAAAAGTATCTATTTCTCGTCTATCTGAAATTCCAGTGTAACCGAGTATGCTCTATTTTCATTTGCTAAACTGGAAACCCTAGGCCACACAATATCCTTTCTAAAAAGCTCACAGTGGGGCTTCCCTGGTGGCTCAGTGGTAGAGAATCCGCCTGCCAATGCAGGAGACCCAGGTTCGATCCCTGGTCAGGAGGATCCCACATGCTGCGGGATCGCTCGGCCTATAAGCCACAACTATTGAGCCTGTGCTCTGGAGCCCAGGATCGCGACTGCTGAGCCCAGATGCTGCAGCTACTAAAGTCCCGGTGCCCTGGAGCCCATGATCTGCAAGAGGAGAGGCCGCTGCCGCAGGAAGCCAGCCCACCGCGACTAGAGAGTGGCCCCCACTCAGCACAGGGAGGAGTGTGTGCAGCAACGGAGACCCAGCCCAGCCAAGGGCAAAGAAATGAATTAAATTATAAAGAAAGCTCACAGTGAAACGGCCCCCATCACCTCTCATCTATTCCTCTCCCTCGAATCCCTCCGCTCCATCCTTCTCCTTTAAAGAGTCAGCCACCTTCCCCGTCTCTACAGCTTGCAGTTGCTGTCTGCCTGGGATGCCCTGTCTGGGTCAGACACCAGCAAGCCTCCCTGACCTCTGCAAGAGCACCCTCTCCCAGGGTTCCCCTCGCCCTGCCTTACTGTGTCTTTGTAGCAACCACACGACATGGTGTATTATTTGTTTGGCTGTCCATCTCCCTTTCCCCACAAACTAGACTGTCGGCTCCATGACTTGTTGGAGACGCTTTGGTTCTTTCCTCGCTGTCTCTGCAATGCCTAGAACCCTGCTGGCTACTCAGTAAATTCGGGCTGAATTAGTTAATGGGGGATGAAAAGACTCTTCCTTCCAGCACAACTCCCTAAACATGCCTGCGGGAGGAGCTGATAGATATCTCGGCTGAACCGGGTCTTGCTTGTGGCACGCGGGATCTTTAGTTGCAGCATGCGAACTCTCGGTTGTAGCCATGCAGGATCTAGTTCCCTGACCAGGGATCGAACCCGGGCCCCCTGCACTGGGAGCGTGGAGTTTCAGCCCCTGGAACACCAGGCACGTCCCAGCCCCAGTAGAGGTATCTTTTACTGAGAATGAGGGCAGCTGATGTTTACTGAGCTTGTTCTGTGTGCCAGGCAGCATTCAAGGCGCTTTACCTGTGCATGCTCATGATATATGCTTCATTCTCATGACAAACCTTGTAGGAACCATAAATATTACATTAGTCGCTCAGTCACATCTGACTTTTTGCGACCCCATGGACTGTAGCCCGCCAGGCTCCTCTGTCCATGGGATTCTCTAGGCAAAAATACTGGAGTGGGTTGCCATTTCCTCCTCCAGAGGAACCATAATGATCCTCATTTTAAAAGAGGAGGAAAGTGGATTTTTCAACAGCAAACCTCAAAAACCTCCAGTGCCTACACCAGAGGGACAAATGTACTTTCTCTACGTTCCCTTCCTGTACCCTGGATTCTGGGTCAGGTCCCGTGTGCTGTTCATTGTTGGGGTGAGGAGGAAGCTGGGGTCAGGGGTGAGCACTGCGCAAAGCTGCAACTGCTCCAATGTCTGGAGTCAAGAGCGTTTGACACAGCGTTGCTCTTGAACTACAGGCAGGGCAAGGCTGTTGGGCAGAGTGGTGCCTGGAACCACAAAGCCAATCTGTTAAAAGAGACACTGAGCCCAGGAGGGCTGGCTGGAGGTTTTCTGTCCATGTTCACGTCCATGTAGTTATTAATTCTGCAACTGACAAGGCTCGTGTGCTCAGAGATATACATCCCATGCGCCCGAGGGGTGCACGCCCATTTGACCCACACAATGGCCTCATAGGAAGGGAGAGCTATTATTCTTTGTCCTGAGTGGCCAGTGAGATGAGGAGACAGAAGCCTAGAACATTCCACAAGATGCATGAGTCACAGGCTTCTTGGAGGCTGGTCTCTGACCCTGATCAGTGCCTTTCCCATTCACAGCACTGGGCTGTCTTCACCTGGAATAACACCAACAACCTTGCGGCCACAGTGACTCACTCTGGCTCATCACTGGTACTTCACGGGCAGGAGACAGATGGGCCCTCGGCGGAAGAGTTTCTCCCCTGTGGACAGAAGCTCCGTAACAGTGGGATGATGAAGGAGGCTGGGTCCTGCCCAGGTAAAGAGATAAAAGACCATATATTCCTCATTCTCAAAGTCAAGCACTCACTGACCACACATGCCCAGAAAGGCTCTGTGGAGGTCAAAAAGGGAGAGGGGATCACCTCATAGTAAGTGATATCAAGCACCCATAAGCCTCTTCACCAGAATCCACCTTGGCTGAAAGACGAGCAAGGACACGTGAGAGGATCCTGAAAGTGAAAGTCATACTTGCTCAGTCAGGCCTAACGCCGGGGACGGTAGCCCACCAGGCTCCTCTGTCCATGGGATTTCCCAGAGGAGAATTCTGGAAGTGGTAGCCATTTCCTTCTCCGGGGGTCTTCCCGACCCAAGGATAGAACCCACATTTCTCACATTGCAGGCAGATCCTTTACCATCTGAGCCACCAGAGAAGCCTCAGAGAGGATCCTGAAATATACCAAATACAGACTCAGAATCAGGCAAATCAAAATGATTGGCCAAAGAAAACCCAGAAAAAATGCCCCATAAAAGTAATTCAAACTACCACGAGGAGGCAACTTAGCAACTCTTTCTGAGTACTGTACTCTTTGTTTTCCTCCTAATGAACACCTCACTTGTTTAACTACTTTCTATCTTTGTGGGAATTCTTTTCTGCACAGCCGAAGGGCCAGGGCCTGGTCACGGGCTGACCTAGTGGCTGGGATCTGGTGCTCTCACTACAGGAACCTGGCCTCAGTATCTGCTCTGGGAACCCAAGCTCCGCTCCAAGCCACTGCAGGCCGAGGCCACCCGAGATCACTGTGGCTTTCGCACTACCTTGACCTGAGCCTCAGTTTGCTTTCCTGTAGAATAGATGTGATGAGAATTCACAGGATTGCTAGAGGAATGCGGTCGATTCACACGCTTCTGGGCTCCAAAATCACTGCAGATGGTGACTGCAGCCATGAAATTAAAAGACACTTACTTCTCGGAAGGAAAGTTATGGCCAACCTAGGCAGCATATTCAAAAGCAGAGACATTACTTTGCCAACAAAGGTCCGTCTAGTTAAAGCAATGGTTTTTCCAGTGGTCATGTATGGATGTGAGCGTTGGACTATAAAGAAAGCTGAGCACCGAAGAATTGATGCTTTTGAACTGTGGTGTTGGAGAAGACTCTTGAGAGTCCCTTGGACTGCAAGGAGATCTAACCAGTCCATCCTAAAAGAGATCAGTCCTGGGTGTTCATTGGAAAAACTGATGTTGAGGCTGAAACTCCAATACTTTGGCCACCTGATGCAAAGAGCTGACTCATTTGAAAAGACCCTGATGCTGGAAAGATTGAGGGCAGGAAAAGAGGATGACAGAGGATGAGATGGTTGGATGGCATTATCAACTCGATGGACATGGGTTTGGGTAGACTCTGGGATTTGGTGATGGATAGGGAGGCCTGGCATGCTGTCGATCATGGGGTCGCAAAGAGTCGGACACGACTGAGCGACTGAATTGCACTGAACTGAGCACATTCTTATATCATTCTGAACCAACTACTGGGTTCAGAATCATTCCCAGTCCCTGCGGCTGGGCACCCAGCAGAGGACTGACTCTCCTGGCTTTTAAATTCTAGTGGGGACGGCAAGCAATGAACAGAAACAGGAAGATAAACCAAAACAACTTCACAGAGTGAGAAGCACTGCAATCGACACAGAACAGAACGGGAAGCCTGGAGTGGGATTCCCCAGGCACTTAAACAGTACCTGGCACATAGTAGGTGTTCAGAGCTATTTGTTCTCTGACTGAACGTGCTGGGTGGACGGGGAAGATGCCACCCTAGGGTGGTGGTGGGCGGGGGGGGGGGGGGGGTGGGGGGGGCGGGGACGAGGGGAGAACCGGCATGGGAGCCAGGGTCGCAGCACCAGGCAGTTCAGTTCAGTCGCTCAGTCTTGTCCGACTCTTTGTGACCCCATGGACTGCAGCACGCCAGGCCTCCTTGTCCATCGCCAACTCCCGGAGCTTGCTCAAACTCATGTCCATCGAGTCGGTGATGCCATCCAGCCATCTCATCCTCTGTCGTCCCCTTCTCCTCCCGCCTGCAGTCTTTGCAGCGCCAGGCAGAGGAAACCTCAAAGGCAAAGAAACAGAAGGGAAACTTGACAGCATGGGTAGATCTCAACGCTCTGTGAACTTCACAGGGCTGTCTACCTAGGCGGGAAGGCGGGGTCTGTGGCCGGCTCTTTGATTTCACATCATCTGCTTTTGACGATTCCCCCCGATGGCCGCGCGGCTCTCCGCGTGGGGGGACCGAGTCCGGCGAGCACTCTCCGCAGCGCCGAACCCGCGAGGGCGCACGGGCCCACGGAGCGAGACTGGCGCGGGGCTGGCGGGTCACTGCCTGAGCCGGGCAACCCGGGCCACGCGCCGGGGCCGGGAGCCCGGAAGCACCGGGAGCGCGCGGGGCGGGGCGCCGGGCGGTGGGAGCCGCGCGCGGGGCGGGGCCGGAGCGGCCCGGCCCGCTGGCCCTCGGCGCGCCGCCACCTTCAGGTAAGGGGCGCGCGCTCCGCGCCGCCCGGCCCGCGGGCCCGCTGCCCCCTCCTCCCCTCCCCCGGCCCCCGGTGCCAGGGGCGCGGCGGCGGCCCGGCGCCGACCGGCCGGAGTCAAGGCCGCCGGGCGGCTTCTTGCTTTCCGTCCGAGCCGGAAGTGCGCTTAGAGCCTCACGCCCTGGCCGCAGATGGGGAAACTGAGGCCGGGCCTCCCCTGGTAAATGAGGACTCTGGTCCGGGCCAGGGAGGGGACGGTGCTTGCCCAACCCAAGGTCACCCCGGGTCGCCGGGCTTCCCTTTGGCTCACGGGGCCCCTCGGGCGCTCCTCATCCCGCCTTCTGGCCCCTGCAGCCCTCTGAGCTCTCAGGAGACACTTAAACTGGGAGGGAGGCGAAGGTGTCGAGAATAAACTCTGGAGAAAAGGCCCCAGGGTCACAGGGAGCCCAGGTGGCCTCCTCCTGACTCCTGTTGTTAGAGGAAGGATGAATTTCTACTGATTTACTCACTTTGGGGCGGATTTTACACCTGGGTAAGCTGAGGCTCAGAGAGGAGAGAACTTCCCCAGGACCACTCGGCTGAGAGGGACGTCAGGATAAGAACCTGGATTCTCCGACTCCAGAGCCTGACGCAGCACCTGGCACAGAGGAGGGCTTCACACGCACACACACACACACACACTCCTCCGGTCTCCTCTCTGACACACACACACCCCTCCGGTCTCCTCTCTGACACACACACACCCCTCCGGTCTCTCTCTGCCCTGCTCAGGGTGGCGCAGGAAGGCAGGACCGCAGCCCCGCTAGACTCCAGGCCTTGGTCTGGACCCCACTGCCTAATGCGGCGTAGGAGTCAGCAGTGAGTCCTCTGTTCACCAACTCCGCCTTCATTTCAGGGCAGAAACATGAAGCCCTTTAAGCTTTGGGGGCGTCCACCAAATACATATTGAATGCCTACGCTGTGCGGTTTAGGCACTGAGAATACAGCAGTCAGCGAGGCGAGAGCTGCCCTGGGGGGTGGGGGTGCATTGCAGAGAGTGGAGCAAACCCTGCGCTTCAGCCTGAGCGGGAGGAGGGATGAGGAGGAGAAGTCTGAGAAGAGGGCAGGAAGGGATGAAAGCTCACAGCTCCCAGTCCTGCCAGGCCTTGTTTGGGAGGCTTGGCCAGCCTGAGCTCCCCCAACCCCACCCCTAGGGATTTGGGGAGGAGGGGCTGGGTGGGTAGAGGGCGGCCCTGAGCTGACCTCAGAGTCTGGAAAGCTAGCTGTGTGACCTTGGGCGCGTCATTCTGCCTCCCTCGGCCTGTTTTCTCGCTGCACGGCAGGAGTCACGATACTTCACAGCATTGGTGGTGCTGTGCTGAAAGGCTTCGGAAATCGTAAGCAGGGTCCAGGTTGTGGCTCACATCAGAGACCTTGCCAAATCAGGCGTGAGCCAGGGTGTATTGTTTATTCACAGTGTTTATTTAGAGACTCTAATGACCCTGTGGATAACCTGTGAGTACTCTCCGTAAAGAAATGTAAGAGGCAGAGGGAGGGTGGCCGAGTTGAAGGCCGGGAGCCTGAGCTTCCCTGCTTTGCTGTCTCAGGAAATAGAGCCTGTGTCGCGGTCCGCATTTCAGCTTTCAGGACCCTTGCGGTCACATGTACTGCATCACACAGAGGTGGCTCAGGCCCTCAGTCTGCAGCTCCCGGAGTCATCCTGAACAAGCTAAGTGACCTGTCCGTGCCTCGGTTGCCTCACCTGTAAAATACCTGTCCCCAGGGTTGTCATGGGGACGAAGAGGCCAAAGCCACGAAGGGCCCTGAGTAGAGCTGCCACCCTGGGATCCTTTCCAAGGCCTGGGAGCGGTTGGATGGCACAGTTGGCTGCCTTGGTTGCCGTGGCCAAGCAAGTACCAGAATGGCACCATTTAGACACTGGGGGTACAGCGGTCGGTAAGACACATGCTACCCTGGTTGGGGTGGCAGGGAGGGAGGTTCATCAAGGTCACAGCCTGGAGAGTTTCTCATGAGCCTGAAATCATCTTTCCCTGCACTGGTACCACGAGGCTGCAAGTGGCTGGATCAGCCTCCCGGGCCCACACATGTGGGACCTGAGAAACGTCATTAGGTATTTATCCTCACTCTCTCCTTTAGGACCTGATGGTTTTGTAACCATTGCTGTACATTTTAAACTGCGGTAGCAGATGAAATGGGGCGGGGGGGAGGGCCTCGCTGCCTTGAATATGTTACAACGAGCAGAAGGGGGCTAAAAAGGGTATTGAACCCACTTGCCACTTTGCCACCCTCCTCTTGACAGCCAGACCCATCCGATTGTACCACCCTCTGCTCAAAACCCTTCTGCGGCTTCCTACTTTCTTAGGGTGAGGTGAAGTCGCTCAGTCGCGTCCGACTCTTTGCGACCCCGTGGACTGTAGCCTACCAGGCTCCTCCGTGGGATTCTTCAGGCAAGAATACTGGAGTGGGTTGCCATTTCCTTCTCCAGGGGATCTTCCCGACCCAGGGATCGAACCCAGGTCTCCCGCATTGGAGGCAGGCGCTTTAACCTCTGAGCCACCAGGGAAGCCACTTTCTTAGGGTAAAGAAAAAGAGCAAAAACCTCAGCACGGCCCTGAAAGTCCTGCCGCCTGGGCCCCACCTGCACCTGGCCTCCTCCTCCAGCTGCGTCTCAGACCACTCTATCAGCAGCCCTCTGTGCTCGAGCGCTTTGCTGCCTCTGCCTCAGGGCCTCTGCACGGGCTCTTCTAGACTGCTTCTCCTCCCTCAGCTCCCTTTTTCCAGGGTAACACCTCATCTGTCAGATCTGATCCCAACCTCGACTGGCATTCCAAGTTCCCCAGGCCACAGGACTTCCCCAGGTATGCGGGAGGTTTATGTCAAAGTGTAATTATACTTGTGTATAATTGTGTAAGATATCACTGGAATTAATGTCAGCTTCCACCCGGTCACACACCCCCACCTCCAGCTGTAACCCTCGTGATTTCTGGGACCGCTCGGAGTTTGCTCTGAGATGCTCAGTAATGAAATCTCTTTGGGAGCAGCTCTTGAGCGCACATGTGGACTTGCTTTATCTAAAATTCTGTTGTCCTTCATCAAAAAAGAAAAGTTGCAGACGTCACCTCTTAGTTGTGAGGGTAGGTGTTCATTCATTCTTTCACCTGCCCTGCCAGGCACTGCTCTAAGAGACATCGGGGAATGTGACACAATACCCACTGCCCGCACGGAACTTTCTCCAATGAGGGACCAACCAACCTATCCTCCGCTGCCGGGTGGTCGCACGTTGCATTAAGAAAAGTCACACAGGGCAGTGGTGGCACCTGATAGCTTACACCTGCGTGAGGAGGAGCTCTGCTGAGCAGGTGGGAAAGCACAGGTGTCCTGGGCATCATCCACTGTCCCCCGACCATCCTGGGTGGGGAGACAGGCATGTAGGCAACCAGCCTTCATGCCTGAGAGGAGGTGAGGCCCCCCGGAGAAAGCATGAGCAGCACTTCAGAGGCGGCAGCCTGGACAAATCCAAGAAGCCTCGTGGCAGCCCCTCAGACCCCTCAGTAAAACGGAGCTGGATTTGGGTCTTGGGGAGGTGTATATCCTGGTCCTGCCATTTGCCACCTGTGTAGCCCTCCCCTCTCTGAGCCTCAGTTTTCTTATCTGTAAGATGGGGACAGTGTTAGTCTCTTCCTCGTAAGGCAGTGGCGAGGCTGAAATGGGATCGGGAGGGAAGTCTGCAGGAGCTCTCACTGATCTGTTTAACTTATGGCTGCACTGGCTCTCCCCGGCTGCCTGCGGGCTCTCCCCGGCTGCCGTGAGCAGGGGCTGGTCTCCACGTGTGCTGTGTGGGCTGCTCACTGCAGTGGCTTCTCCGGTTGCGGAGCGCAGGCGCGAGGGGCACGGGCTTCAGCAGTTGTGTGCAGGCTCAATAGTTGTGGCACGCAGGCCCAGTTGCTCCTCAGCATGTGGGATCTTCCTGGAGAAGGGGCCAAACCTGTGTCTCCTGCATTGGCAGGCGCTCTCCCAACCACCAGGCCACCAGGGAAGTCCCTGACTTTATTTTTAAGCTGTGCTTTCGAAGAAGGGGGTTCCTCTGGCAGCTCAGATGGTAAAGACTCTGCCTGCAATGCTGGAGACCCAGGTTTGATCCCTGGGTGGGGAATATCCCCTGGAAGAGGACATGGCAACCCACTCCTGTATTCCTGCCTGAAGAATTCCATGCACAGGGGAGCCTGGTAGGCCACAGTTCATGGGGTCACAAAGAGTCAGACACAACTGAGCGACAAAGGTTTTCACTTTCACTTTGAAGAAGGGCATTATTTGGAGATGAGGATCCACACCAAGAAAAAAAAACAGCTTGAGCTGCGTCCCGAGGTGGAAACCCAGCATAGGCTGCAAGGCGCAGCGGCTCAGCTTGGGAGAAAGCTGGCTAGAAGAAAGGGAGTGGGGAAAATAAAGTTGAAAAGTGGGATCTTTACTGAACCGAACTTGCGTCTGTTCACTCGCACAGACCAATCTACTGTCAAGCTGCTGAGACCTGTTGTGGTGAAGGAAAAAGTGCAGCATTTAGTATACAGTGGCAGACCAGGAGTTCAGGGCTGCTGCTGCTAAGTCGCTTCAGTCGTGTCCGACTCTGTGTGACCCCATAGACGGCAGCCCACCAGGCTCCCCCGTCCCTGGGGTTCTCCAGGCAAGAACACTGGAGTGGGTTGCCATTTCCTTCTCCAATGCATGAAAGTGAAAAGTGAAAGTGAAGTCGCCCAGTCGTGTCCGACCCTTAGCATGGACTGCAGCCCACCAGGCTCCTCTGTCCGTGGGATTTTCAGGCAAGCGTGCTGGAGTGGGGTGCCATTGCCTTCTCCGGAGTTCAGGGCAGCCGTTCTCAAAAAAAACCCAGATTCCCTGATGGGTTTCAGGGAAGCGTTTTGTTTTTGTTTTGATGCATAGTTTGTTGTTAGTTGCTGGTGTATAGCAAAGTGATTCAATTATACGCGTATATACATAACTCTTTTTCACATTCTTTTCCATCGTGGCTTGCTGCAGGGTACTGAATACAGTTCCCTGTTTCATACAGTAGGCCCTTGTTTATCTGTGTCTGTGAGTCTTTCTGTGTCATAGCGAAGGTCACTTGTGCCATGTTTCAGATTCTACATACAAGTGATATCACATAGGATCTGTCTTTCTCTGACTGACTGGCTTCACCTAGTATGACAGTCTCTAGGCCTCCCATGTTGCTGTAAGTGGCATTGTTTCATTCTTTCTGATGGCTCAGTAGTATCCCACTGTGTATATTCAACGCATCTTCTT
Source organism: Capra hircus (assembly GCF_001704415.2). Taxonomy (NCBI): domain Eukaryota; kingdom Metazoa; phylum Chordata; class Mammalia; order Artiodactyla; family Bovidae; genus Capra; species Capra hircus. Next base: position 3,077,693 of record NC_030809.1, on the reverse strand, counting down.
CATCCATCCATCTGTTGTTGGGCATTTAGGCTGCTGCTTTGTCTAGGCTATTGTAAACAATGCTGATATAACATTGGGATGCATGTATCTTTTAAAATCATAGCTTATTCTGGATATATACCTGTGAGTGAGATTGCTGGATCAGATGGCAACTCTGGTTTTGGTTTTAAGGAACCTCCATACAGTTTTCCATAGTGGCTGCGTCAGTCTACAGGGAAGCATTTTCTCTTTCAGGGAAGCAGTGTTAAAGACCAGCTGAAGGAGGGGAGTCCCAGGCTGTGTGATCAGTTTGTGTACCAGTCTCTGGTTGGTTGATGGTGAGGTAACAGGGTGTATCACAGGGGTTAGTATTAGCAATCCTCAGGCTCCAGGAGGTCTGGGGGCTATGTTCTCGTGGTCATCGAGTAATTACATCCTTCCATCTGATAGTGGTTTTATCATCTGTAAAACAACTCAGGGAATGTGTATCAGACACTGTTATCTAAGGACTTCAGGGAAGAACTAAAGATTCTTTGACTGCCCTATGACTGTTTAAATTGTTTAAACACTGTTTAAATTGTTACCGGTTCTCCTGGCCAAACTGCTACTTTTGTCATGACACAGTCCTTTCAATCATTAATTCTTGGCTCCAGGGGAGGCCTGGAAGACTATAGCTTTTCCGTAAACAAGAGGCAGGCAGAGGACATGGGGGAGAGGGCCTGTCACATAGAGGCCCCCTAGGTCCTGCGCGGTTCAAGATGGAGCAAGTGAGATTCTCATTTGGCAGTTTTCAGATTGTGTTTGAAATCTTTTGGGGCACCTCAGTGTATAAAGTAGACCAAAGAGGAGCAGTGTAGGCTGTCCTTGAGCTAAGACCCAGGTGCCCTTTTAAATCCCACATCACTTATGCAGCAGCCTTTCCGTTTACTTGTCAGGGCCTCTTTCTCCTTCCGTAAAACAGAGATCATAGCAGTGACCTTATAGAATTATTGGGAGGAAACGAGATGGAAGAGGGGCATATGGCTAACATTTACCAAGTACTAATAGTTGTAATCTTTTAATTAAAAAAATTAGTTGTGATGAAATAGAACATAAAATTCACCCTCCTAACCATTTTTGGCTGTGCAGTTCAGTACCATCAGGTATAATCACGTTCTTCTGCACTCCATCTCCAGACCACTTCAATTTGCTAGTCTGAAACTCTGTACCCTCTAAACAACTTCCCCACCCGCTCCCCAATCCCTGGCAACCCCTGCTTTTATATTCTAGTTCTGCAACGTTGGTCACTCTAAATCGCTCACATAAATGGAGCTATACAGTGTTTGTCTTTCTGGGACTAGTCGATTTCATTCAGCATAATGTCCGCAAGGGTTACCATGTTGCAGCGCGTTAGAACTTGCTTCTTTTAAGGCTGGAAAACGTTCCATCGTATGTATGTAACACACTTTGTTCATCCTTTCATCCACCCATGGCCACTTGGCTCGCCTCCACCTTTTTTTGTTGTTGTTCAGTCACTGAGTCACGTCTGACTCTTTGAGACCCCACGGACCGTATCATGCCAGGTACCTCTGTCCTTCAGTATCTCCCGGAGTTTACTCAAATTCTTGTCCATTGAGTCTGTGATGCCCTCCAACCATCTCACCTTCTGTTGCCCCCTTCTCCTTCTGCCTTTAATCTTTCCCAGCATCAGGATGTTTTCCAGTGAGTTAGCTCTTTGCATCAGGTGGCCAGAGTATTGGAATTTTAGCTTCAGCATCAGTCCTTCCAATGAATATTCAGGGTTGATTTCTTTAGGATTGGCTGGTCTGATCTCCTTGCAGTCCAAGAGACTCTCAAGAGTCTTCTCCAGCACCACAGTTTGAAAGCAGCAATTCTTTGGTGCTCAGCCTTCTTTATGATCCAACTGTCATATCCATGAGTGGAAAAAACCACGGCTCTGACTATACTGATTTTTGTCAGCAAAGTGATGTCTCTGCTTTCTAATACGCTGTCTAGGTTTGTCATAGCTTTCTTTCCAAGGAACAGGAGTTTTGTAATATCATGGCTGCAATCACCGTCCATCGTGATTCTGGAGCCCAGGAAAATAAAATCTGTCACTGCTTCCACTTTTTCCCCTTCTGTTTGCGATGAAATAACAGGACCAGATGCCATGATCTTAGTGTTTTGAATCTTGAGTTTCAAACCAGCTTTTTCAGTCTCCTCTTTAGTTCCTCTAAAGGCTCTTTAGTTCCTCTCCTTTCTGCTGTTAGAGTGGTATCATCTGCATATCTAAGGTTGTTGCTCTTTCTCCTGGCAGTCTCCGATTCCAGCTGGTGCATTTTGCCTGGTGTACTCTGCTCCACCTTTCAGCCGTTGTGAAAAATGCCGCTGTGAATACGGATGTGCACATACCTTTTTGAGACTGTGCTTTCGGTGCTTTGGGGATGTAAGCAGAAGCGGCATTGTTCGATCGTTTACTGTTACAGTTTGAAGGTGGACATGGATGGCTGCCCCGGTGTCTTCTCTTGCCCCTCAGAGTAGGAGAGGTCCCTAGGACCCTGTGGACCAATTTGAAAACCAGTGAGTCAAATGAACCATTGCAGACTTTGCCGTTTCTCCCCCTTCCTTGCCAGGCAGATTTGCCTCTCAAATTACATTTTAGTTACCCCTAGTGGAAACCATCCTTCATTCAGCAAATGTTCATCGGTTTCTACTATGTTCCGTGTGGGCAAAGGGAGGTAGACAATAAGCCATAAACAGAAACGAGGGAAGGATATAGTGTGTCAGGTAGTGAGGTGTGCTTTGGCCCAGGCGGAGGAGCCAGTTGACAGGGACTGGGATGAGAGGCTGAGGGTGGCATGGTTTCCCTGAGCTGTGAGATTTAAGCAAAGACCAGAGGAGAGAAGGGAGTTGACCGTGTGGTCATCTAGGGGAAGAGCATTTCCAGCAAAGGGAACAGCCAGTGCAAAGGCCTTGAAGTGGGAGTGCACCTGGTGGGATCCCCTGGCAACCAGGAGGAGGGTGTGTCTGGAACCAGGTGAGTGGAGGAGCCGGGAGGAGAAGGGCAGGGTGCACATGGCCCGGTGGCCACTGTAAGGAGGCTCTGGGTGAGAAGGGAGTAGCTGGAGGTTTGGAGCAGGGAAGGGACGCGATCTGACTCTCATTTGAGTGGAGCTTTCTAGATGCTGTGGGCTGGATAGCTAGGGGTAAGGGCAGAAAGAGGTGGGAGAGGAGGCTCCTGCCAGAGAGATGACGGCAGCTTGTACTCTGCTGGGAGTCAGGGAAGAAGGGCGCGATGATAAATGAGGACGAAACACCCGAGAGCCTGGCGTCCACCCTTGAGCACACTGTCACCCTTCCCGCCCTGCCCCAGCACCCCACCCCTCCTCCAGGCTCCCGAAGCCGGGGTGGGCTGGGAGCTTGCCCTCCATGCCAACGCCCTCTCTTTCTTTCCAGTCTCTGCTGGGATTGTCCAAAACCCTCCGGGTTCTTCTTGTTGAGACTGTTGCCTGGACACCTCCTGAGATGGTGCAGTTACCACCGACCTCCGGTTTAACTTCCCGATAGAGGTATACAATGAATGCGTTTGTCTCCTAAAATGCTGAGAGTGGGGAGTAAGCTGGGCCTGCCTAGGAGCCCCACTCGAGGACCATGTCAGGACTGTCTTGGTGTGTGTGTGTGTGTGTGTGTGTGTGTGTGTGTGTGTGTGTGTGTTTCCATGCTGAACTACAGTCTTCAGAATTTCCTGCTTAAGAACAGTACAGTAGCTCTGTTTGTTACAAAGGAATTCTTTGGCCCCATGCTTTTGCTTCTCCTTGGGTCCAGGATAATTAGTCCTCAGCCTTCCTCTGACACTGTAGTTATCTCTCTAGTAATGGTTATTTTTAAAACAGATGTATATATTACTCATTTATTTTTTAATTCGGCTGCCTGGGGTTTTAGTTGCAGCATGCAGGATCTTTCGTTGCAGCATGCAAATTCTCAGCTACAGCATAGAACGCTGGCTCTTAGTTCCCCAATCCAGGATGGACCCCGGGCCCCCTGCATTGGGAGTATGGAGTCTCAGCCCCTGGACCACCAGGGAAGCCTTGCTGATGGTTATTTCACTGTCCTGCAGACTCATCTAAAAATTCACCTGTGGCCACTTAACTCAGAAAAAGAGGAAGAAAGAGAGAAAAAGAACATCACACCCCAGCTGCACCGGGCTCCCCTACCCCGCAGTCCCCCCCCCCCCCCGCCCCCGCCAACACACACACACATATCGAAATTTTTTTTTTAAAAAGGCCACAGTTGGCTCGCTTTTAAGAAAAACAAAAGAAGTGCATTCTTGCATGATATCTTTTAAAGACTAGGTCCTGCAGAACTTCCCCAACCAGGGATTGAACTTGCCCCCGCCCCCCAGTTGTGGAAGTGCAGTCTTAACCAGTGGACCACCAGGGACGTCCAAAGGCCTTAGAGTTTTAATGATGATTTAAGGGCTCCCCTGGTGGCTCAGTGGTAAGGAATCCACCCGCCAGTGCCCGAGACTCAGGTTTGATCCCTGGGTCAGAAAGATCCCCTGGAGAAGGAAATGGCAACCCACTCCAGTATTCTTCCCTGGAGAATCCCATGGACAGAGGAGCCTGGCGGGATACAGTCCCGGGGTCACAAAGAGGCAGACACGGCTGAGCGGCTAAGCAACAACAACCAAGGGCTTTCAAGGACGATGCTGACCACATCTGCTTCTCTCCTCAGTGCTCACCGTGGGGTTTTGGCCGCTACGAGAAATCCCACCTCATTATTTACGGCATCCATCAAGAAATGTGGGTCGAGCACCTCTGTGGGTGCCTGTAGAACCCAGGCCAGATGTTTGGGAGTGGCCATCTCCCCCTACTCCTGACAGATAGCCCAGCCTGTGTTTCCTTTGGTGACTGATAATATGGCCTGTAAGACAAAAGTCGTGACCACGTTGCGGTAAAACACATTCCCGTTCCAGGCTGGCCGCCTGCGTCCACTCAGGGCCACGCGTCCCGCCGTGGACCGGGGCCTCCCCGGGCGCCTCCCCATGTGCGTGTCGTTTCCCTGAGTGGCGGGGCTCTCCTGGGGCAGAGGTAGACTTTTCTCAGCGTTCCTTGGGGTCTTCGTGTCACCTGGGCAGGGACAAGATCCCCAGGGAGTCGGGACTACTTCCTGCATCAGTGATGTGCTGAGCCCAGGGTGGTGCTGGACGGGCCCTGTGCACGTGAGGTGGCCCCGGGCACAGAGGCACCTCCAGCCCTGACCAGCAGGGTCTTTTGCTTACTGCAGGAATCCAGCACCCTTTCACCCTCTCAGAATCAGTCCAGCTTCTCAGACATACTTGAGACTCTCGGTTCAGCTTTGGACTGGATCCTGATCCCTAACCAGACCAAGGAGTGGAGGCCACTGAGGACCAGTATACACAATTCAGGTGGCACCCCCTGCCTCCAACCTCAACTGCCACCACACCTCCTTGGTTGAAAGAGTTTGGGGCCCATCCCATCCGACTGGCCAGTCTGTGGAGTTGGAACCTTGGGCTCCTCCATCTCACCGTCACGGATGGCTGAGAGTTGCCCTTGTCCATCTGGTTGATTATAAGACCTGCTGGTCAAAAGAATGGGACTTAATCGTGACCTCACCCACACTGGCTCAGCTGGGCCACGTGTGGTCAGGGCTTTGTGAGATAAAGCACTCCCCTTCTAGTGATCAAAAACACAACAATTTTTAATTAAAAAAATTTTTTTTAATTATTAAAGCTCTAATAGAGACTTCCTTGATGGTCCAGTGGTAAAGAATCCACCTTGGAATGCAAAGGACTTGGATTCAGTCCCCGGTCAGGACGACCTAGCATCCCAAAAGCCACAGATCAGCTAAGGCCACCTGCCACAGTCCATGTGCCCTGGAACCTCTGCCCCACAAGTAGAGAGTCCACACGCCACAGCAGAAGCCCCTGTGTGCCACGGCTAAGACTGGACTCAGCCAGACAAATAGGTAAATATTCTTTTAAAAAGCTCTAATAAGCTTGCAACAGAAGAATGTTAGAAATCCAGAAAGAATAGAAACCAATTACTTCTAGGCCCACAGTCCTGCCACTGAGTGAAAAGGATCATTAACGTTTTTTGTTGTTTTTTTTTTTAAGTGGAGGATATTGCTTTACAATGTTATGTTGGCTTCCGCCATACAACAACTCGAATCAGCCATAAGTACATGTATATATATCCCCTCCCTCTCAAGCCTCCCTCCCACCACTGTAGGTCATCAGAGAGGGCCAGGCTGGGCTCCCTGTGTTATGTAGCAGCTTCCCATTAGCTGTGTGTTTTGCATATGGTAATGTGAATGTTGGTAAAGAAGCAAGGTCTGATGCTATAAAGAGCAATATTGCACAGGAACCTGGAATGTTAGGTCCATGAATCAAGGAAAATTGGAAGTGGTCAAACAGGAGATGGCAAGAGTGAACATCGACATTCTAGGAATCAGCAAACTAAGATGGACTGGAATGGGTGAATTTAACTCAGATGACCATTATATCTACTACTGTGGGCATGAATCCCTCAGAAGAAATGGAGTAGCCATCATGGTCGACAAGAGTCCGAAATGCAGTACGTGGATGCAATCTCAAAAATGACAGAATGATCTCTGTTCATTTCCAAGGCAAACCGTTCAATATTACAGTGATCCAAGCCTATGCCCCAACCAGTAACGCTGAAGAAGCTGAAGTTGAATGGTTTCTATGAAGACTGTTTAGAACTAACACCCAAAAAAGATGTCCTTTTCATTATAGGGGACTGGAATGCAAAAGTAGGAAGTCAAGAAACACCCGGAGTAACAGGAAGATTTGGCCGTGGAGTATGGAATGAAGCAGGGCAAAGGCTAATAGAATTTTGCCGAGAGAACGCACTGGTCATAGCAAACACCCTCTTCCAACAACACAAGAGAAGACTCTACACATGGACATCACCAGATGGTCAACACTGAAATCAGATTGATTATATTCTTTGCAGCCAAAGATGGAGAAGCTCTGTACAGTCAGCAAAAACAAGACTGGGAGCTGACTGTGGCTCAGATCATGAACTTCTTATTGCCAAATTCAGACTTAAATTGAAGAAAGTAAGGAAAACCATTCAGGTATGACCTAAATCAAATCCCTTACGACTATACAGTGGAAGTGAGAACTAGATTTAAGGGACTAATCTGATAGACAGAGTGCCTGATGCACTATGGACGGAGGTTCGTGACATTGTACAGGAGACAGGGATCAAGACCATCCTCATGGAAAAGAAATGCAAAAAAGCAAAATGGCTGTCTAAGGAGGCCTTACAAATAGCTGTGAAAAGAAGAGAAGCGAAAAGCAAAGGAGGAAAGGAAAGATATTTCCGTTTGAATGCAGAGTTCCAAAGAGTAGCAAGGAGAGATAAGAAAGCCTCCCTCAGTGATCAATGCAAAGAAATAGAGGAAAACAACAGAATGGGAAAGACTAGAGATCTCTTCAAGAAAATTAGAGATACCAAGGGAACATTTCATGCAAAGATGGGCTCCATAAAGGACAGAAATGGTATGGACCCAACAGAAGCAGAAGATATTAAGAAGAGGTGGCAAGAATACACAGAAGAACTGTACAAAAAAGATCTTCACGACCCAGATAATCATGATGGTGTGATCACTCACCTAGAGCCAGACATTCTGGAATGTGAAGTCAGGTGGGCCTTAGAAAGCATCACTACAAACAAAGCTAGTGGAGGTGATGGAATTCCAGTTGAGCTGTTTCAAATCCTGAAAGAGGATGCTGTGAAAGTGCTGCACTCAATGTGCCAGCAAATTTGGAAAACTCAGCAGTGGCCACAGGACTGGAAAAGGTCAGTTTTCATTCTGATCCCAAAGAAAGGCAATGCTAAAGAATGCTCAGACTACTGCACAATTGCACTCATCTCACACGCTAGTAGAGTAATGCTCAAAATTCTCCAAGCCAGGCTTCAACAGTACGTGAACCGTGAACTTCCAGATGTTCAAGCTGGTTTTAGAAAAGGCAAAGGAACCAGAGATCAAATTGCCAACATCCACTGGATCATCAAAAAAGCAAGAGAGTTCTAGAAAAACATCTATTATTGCTTTATTGACTATGCCAAAGCCTTTGACTGTGTGGATCACAATAAACTGTGGAAAATTCTGAAAGAGATGGGAATACCAGACCATCTGACGTGTCTCTTGAGAAATTTGTATGCAGGTCAGGAAGCAACAGTTAGAACCGGACATGGAACAACAGACTGGTTCCAAATAGGAACTTGACATGGAACAACAGACTGGTTCCAAATAGGAAAAGGAGTACGTCAAATAAGCAGGTATTGTCACCCTGCTTATTTAACTTATATGCAGAGTACATCATGAGAAACACTGGGCTGGAAGAAGCACAAGCTGGAATCAAGATTTCCAGGAGAAATATCAGTAACCTCAGATATGCAGATGACATCACCCTTATGGCAGAAAGTGAAGAGGAGCTAAGAAGCCTCTTGATGAAAGTGAAGGAGGAGAGAGAAAAAATTGGCTTAAAGCTCAACATTCAGAAAAGTAAGATCATGGCATCTGGTCCCATCACTTCATGGGAAGTAGATGGGGAAACAGTGAAAACAGTGTCAGACTTTATTTTGGGGGCTCCAAAATCACTGCAGATGGTGATCGCAGCCATGAAATAAAAGACGCTTTCTGCTTGGAAGAAAAGTTATGACCAACCTAGACAGCATATTTAAAAGCAGAGATATTACTTTGCCAACAAAGGTCCATCTAGTCAAGGCTATGGTTTTTCCAGTGGCCATGTATGGATGTGAGAGTTGGACTGTGAAGAAAGCTGATTGCTGCAGAATTGATGCTTTTGAACTGTGGTGTTGGAGAAGACGCTTGAGAGTCCCTTGGACTATAAGAAGATCCAAGCAGTCCATCCTAAAGGAGATTAGTCCTGGGTGCTCATTGGAAGGAGTGATGTTGAAGCTGAAACTCCAATACTTTGGCCACCTCATGCGAAGAGTTGACTCACTGGAAAAGACTCTGATGCCTGGAGGGATTGGGGGCAGGAGGAGAAGGGGACAACAGGGGATGAGATGGCTGGATGGCATCACTGACTCAATGGACATGGTTTTGGGTAGACTCCGAGAGTTGTTGATGGACAAGGAGGCCTGGGGTACTGCGATTCATGGGGTCACAAAGAGTTGGACGTCACTGAGCGACTGAACTGAACTGAACTGATGTTGGTAAAGAATCTGCCTACAATGCAGGAGATCCCGGTTCGATTCCTGGGTCAGGAAGATCCACTGGAGAAGGGATAGGCCACCCACTCCTGTATTCTTGAGTTTCCTTGGTGGCTCAGATGGTGAAGAATCCGCCCATCATGCGGGAGACCTGGGTTTGATCCCTGGGTTGGGAAGATCCCCTGGAGAAGAGAAAGGCTACCCACTCCAGTATTCTGGCCTGGAGAATTGCATGGACTGTTCAGAGTTGAACATGACTGAGTGACTTTCACTTGCATACAGTAGTGTGTATGTCAGGATCATTAACGTTTTGATGTATTGCCTTGTGGTCTTTATGCTCTGTGAAACATTTTTTAGAAACATAGCTGGCATCGTATTGTGTGTCCCATGGTGTACTGTTAACTACTTCCTTGGAAAACAGATTCCCTTCGTTTGTGGGGCTTGCCAGTCTCTGTGATGGAAATAGCCCCTCTGTGGCCCGTTTCAGGCTCCCAGCATCACTGAACGCAGAGCTGGGAGAGGTGCCAGTCTGAGCTGACATCAGCACACCATATTAGGATTTAAAATCATAATCCATCGGGGACTTCCCTGGCAGTCCAGTGGTTAAGACCTCTGCTTCCCACGCAGGGGGTGTGGGTTCGATCCCTGGCTGAGGAGCTAAGAGACCACATGCCTCCAGGCCACAAAACCAAAGCATAAAGCAGAGGCAGTATTGTAACAAATTCATAGACTTTAAAATGGTCCCCATCAAAAAAATATTTTTTAAAAAAATCTCTTCATTCTGATCTTATAGTCAATACACAGTCATTGTTGAAAATTCATAAAATTTAAACATATAAGGAAAAGATTAAAATCATACAGAATCTGCAGCCACCAACCCCCACCCGCCCCGCTCTGTCCCAGTATACAGACAGTCACTGTCAGCCACCCTGATGTAGTCCAACAGTCCCCTCCAAGCAGGTAGAGACATAAACAAAATAACTGTCTTCAGAGCTCGAAAGCAATACGTCTCTGTGACACTGGGGAAATCCAGAAAAGTCTCTGGTACCCCACCGTCCAGAGACCCCTGTGATGACTGCTGTAGACATTTTACTTGTCTGTCTTTTTAACATGGTTGGACTTGTGGCTTGAATCTCCTGGTTTATAGTCACACGACATGCTTGTGCCTCGTAGGAAGGTGACATCCAGGGGAAGGGTGTTACGACTGTTAATTGATTAAAAACCCTTTGGAGGGTTAAGAGTTTGCCCTTCCACCGCAGGGGCCTGGGTTCAGTTCCTGGTCCAGGAACTAAGGTTCTGCATGCCACACTTCATGGCCAAAAAGAGGCCTTACAGAAGCTTGAAGAGGCAGAAAATATTCTGGCTCCTTGAACACAGAAAATGGCCTGTTAGGATAAAGCTCAGATTACTTGAAGTTTGGGTCGCTGAGCATCTTTGGGCATGCGTGGGCTGAGCGTTATTTGGATCGCTGAGCATCTTTTTGGTTCTTCAGAAGCACCTTCTCTCCTCTCCCGCTGGGCTCTGGGATGTCTCTGGGTAATTCCAGATGCTGGGCCCTTGTTGCATCTGTCTTCCTCATCTGATGCTCGAGGGGAGGGTAAGAAGAGGAGTGCCTTTCCAGGGAGAATAACCGGGAAAATCTAGCTTTTGCTTACGCCTCAAAATTCCCTCATCACTTGTTCATGTCACAGGCAATTTCTGAGCACTCACTCTGTGGCACGCAGATGGCTGGGCTCCAGAATCCTGGTACGGAGGAGATCCTGGGCCAGCCCTCTGCCGCCAGGCTAGCCAAGCAGCAGGTGCCGCACCCGTGGCTCAGGGTATGAAGACTTGGAAACGACAATTCATGCCAAGAGCCAGGCAGCTCTCGATGAATGATCGATGCCTACAGACCTGGGGGGCAAAGGCCAGAAGTAGGGTGAGGGCTCCCCTGAGCCCCGGGGCTAACCTCCCTCTTTCCCACGGGCCTCCTCCCGGTCCCACACCCTGTGGACCCACGGGCTGGTTTTTCTGGTTTGTTTCTCCAGGGCAATTTGCATATTTCTTAAAGAACTTCCAAGAAGCTGGACAGCCTGTTTTCAGACTTAGAGAGAAGGGAAGCCCAAGGTTGTTTCTTGAAATCTGGGTAAGTATGATATAAGGTTTCTTTCTCTTCAGAACCTTGGTCATTGCTTAAAATGATCTTTCTTTTTCAGTGTTTTCTTTCTGTTTTCTTTCCAACTCCTTGTATGGAATAGAATGATCTTAATTTAAATGTTTTGAGTTTACATATTGTCTGTCTCACTGCTACAGTGTAGCTGCACGGTGGAAGGTGGTTGTCTATGTGTCTTAGTCATTGCTGGGTCCCCAGCGTGTAAGACAGCACCTGTACATATTTATTGTATTTATCTGGTACGTGTGTGTGTGTGTGTGTTAGTCACTCAGTCATGCCCGACTCTTTGCGACCCCGTGGACTGCAATCCACCAGGTTCCTCTGTCCCTGAGATTTTCCAGGCAAGGATACTGGAGTGGGTTGCCATTTCCTTCTCCAGGGGATGTATGTATTTGGTAAATTAACTGACTGATTTGGAGTGGAGGTGAATATTTATTTTGGGTTTATTTTAACCTCAAGTTCTCAAATTCTATAGCAATGCTCCACTGCTTTTTTCTTTTTAATTGGTTATGGACTCACAGGCAGTTGCAGAAATAGCGCTGAGAGGCCCAGTGTGCCCTCACTCGGCGCTGCACATGGCCCTAGCCTTCACAGTCAGGCTGGACTCAGCTGGGCGAACTTGGTCCCGCAGGGTGTAGCCCCTGGCAGCTTCCCCTCAACCTCATTTCTTCCCTCCCTGCCTCTACACCCACCCATTGTCCAAGCCCTGGCTACACTGAGCATCCTTTTGGTTCTTCAAAAACATCTTCTGTCTTCTCTGTTTGGGACTGACACGTTGTCTCCTCTGCCGAGAACATTCTCTTCCCACTGACCCCGGCCCGTCTGAGGTCACCTTCTCCGGGAAGCCAATTCTGGACCCACCTCTGTGTGTCTGGCTGTCTGGGTTTCCTCTGCTGCGGCATTTACCCCGCTGCTTCACCGCCGTCTGTGTACCTGTCTGTGTCTGCCACTGTGCTGTTCCTCCTCCTAGATCGCCTTCCCCGGCCCGTCTCAGCTCCTGCAGGCCTCTGCTGGAACGGCCCCTTTCGCCTGATACCACTGCCACCCCCTCCTTCCTCATCACTTCATACTCCCCTCACCCTGTGCTCTTCCCTGGCAGTCACTGAATATTGAACTGAATATTTATCTGTTTATCTGCTTACTGACTGGTTACTTGGGCTTCCCTGGTGACTTGGATGGTAAAGAATCCGCTTGCCGTGCAGGAGACCCCAGGCTCTCAGTGCAGGTCCAGTCCTCAGGTGGGGAAGAGCCCCTGGAGGAGGGCATGGCCGCCCACTCCAGTACTCCTGCCTGGAGAATCCCATGGGCAGAGGAGCCTGGCAGGCTACAGTCCATAGTGTTGCAAAGAGTCGGGCACGACTGAGCAACTAACACTGTCACTTATTGCTTATTTATTTAGTGGACTATTAAGAGCTTGGACCATGCATTCCATTCCTCTGAGTGAAAAAAGAGTTCCACCACTTAGTAGCTCTGTGATTATGGGCAAGTTACTTTAATTATTATGATTATGACGTATCAGTATAGTATTGCCTGTCTCCCTCCTGAATGTGAGCCCCTTGAGGGCAGGGAATTTGTCAGTTTTGTCCCGTGATCTGCCCCAAGGCTGCCCGGAACAGGGCATCCTGCATCATATACCCTTCTTCATTCATCCAGCAAGTAGTGACTGAACACCAACCATATTCCACGGCTGGCTCAGAAGGCTATGGGTACAGCAGTGAGAAAACACCCAGGGGCCTGCCTCAAGAAGCTTGCATTCTACTTACGTACACAAGTAAACAAATAATCTAAAAATATATTGCTTAAGACGGAAGTAAGTATTACAGAAATAGAACAGGGGTACTGGGCTAGAGAAGCCGAGTAGCTTGGCCTAGAGGAGGTGACATTCGGGCTGAAGCCAGAATGATGTGAAGGACAAATGCCAAGTGTCCTGGGCTGGGAGGACAGCAGGTGCAAAGGCCCAGGGGGAGGACCAGCTTGAGTATCTGAAGAGCGAAAAGACAGCCAGTGTGGCTATAATGCAGTGAACACGGTGGGCATGGGGTGTACAGGCTGGGATTTAGAGGCAGGCAGAGGCCAGATCAGGACTGTGGAGACCACCGTGAAAGGACTGGTCTTCATCCTGGGGCGATGGGAGGCCTCTGGAGGACTTTAAGCAGGTGGGTGCCATGACCGCTGTATATGACAACAAGGCCGCTCGGGCTGTTGTGCAGAGAATGGGTTTATAGGGGCGTCATGAGTGTATTTTGTTGAATGGATGGACGAGTGGATGAATGGATGAATTTGGCCTGAGCTGAGTTCTTTGGGCGCTCAGCACACCCTCTTCCCTGCCGTGGTTAGGCAGGCCAGCTTAGGATTCTCTGATTAGAAGGCTGTTTCTTCTTGAGCCGAGAACTAACAAGGGGTTCCCCAAATACAAGCCCAGTAAAATACCATCGTGGGCTCCTCTGGCTAGGAGCAGCAGTTACTCCAGCCTCCAAATGGCACGTGGTGGTGTTGATTAAAGGTGGTAGGGATCGCCGAGTCTGCGATCCGCTCATCATAGTTCGTGGTTTGCTCCTCTCCCCTTTGTTCACGGCCGTGGTCTGTGCTGATTGTCTGAGCCAGGGAGTTCAGTTCAGGCGCTCAGTCGTGTCCGACTCTTTGCAACCCCATGGACTGCAGCACACCAGGCCTCCCTGTCCATCACCAGCTCCCGGAGCTTGCTCAAACTCATGTCCAGCAAATCAGTGATGCCATCCAAGCATCTCATCCTCTGTCATCCCCCTCTCCTCCTGCCCTCAATCTTTCCCAGCATCAGGGTCTTTGCCAGTGAGTCAGTTCTTCATATCAGGTGGCCAAAGTATTGGAGTTTCAGCTTCAGCATCAGTCCTGCCAATGAATATTCAGAATTGATTTCCTTTGGAATGGACTGGTTTGATATCCTTGAAAAGCTATGACCAACCTAGAGAGCATATTGAAAAGCAGAGACATTACTTTGCCAACAAAGGTCTGTCTAGTCAAAGCTATGGTTTTCCCAGTAGTCATGTATGGATGTGAGAGTTGGACCATAAAGAAGGCTGAGTGCCGAGGAATTGATGCTTTTGAACTATGCTGTTGGAGAAGACTCTTGAGAGTCCCTTGGACAGCAAGGAGCTAGGGAAATCCACTCCAAAAGATCTTGAACCTGGTTTCCTGGAGCAACCATTGGAGGCCAGTCTTGCTGGGTAACATTGGGCAAGGTCTTAACCTGTCTGGCCCTCAGTTTGTCCATCTGAAATAAGGGGAGGAGAATCCCTGTGCCTGATGCAGAAGAGAGAAAATGAGGTTTGGAACCAAAGTGGTTTGATTTTCATCACATACTTAAACTGTGTGACCCTGGGGAAATCACTTGACCTCTCTGAGCTTATAGTTACAGGAGAGACTCATAATGCCTCATGTGCTACTTAACCTTACGTGGTAATTGTAAGAATTAAATGGATTTACAGTGTTTCGTAAACTGTTAACCTGCTGTCCAGATGTTGGTTTGTGGCTTTTAACTAGCTCAGAGTTATTTTGAAAAACAGGTGCCATGTTAGTCGCCAACAGACTTTTAAATAATCCCTCCGTAGATGTAATATTTTGAAAACAAAAGATTTTACTGCTCAGCTGGATGAGAATGAGTTGTGAGCCAGAGTCAGTGTGCATATGGGTATTAAGCTAGAAATCTCCGGGCAATAAGACGAATGTATAAAACGGAGATGGTGCAAAACAAACAACAAAAAACGAGATGGTGGGTGAGATGTCTGGCTAAGAGGTCTAGCTTTGGGTTCTGTTCTGCTGTTTTCTGGCATATCCTCCTCCTCTGAGCCTGTTCCCCCAGGAACAGGGAGAAAGTGGACACTGTGTTAGTACCTGGCTCATAGAGCCGGCTGAGACCGTGTGTGTGAAAACTGCAGCCTGGGGGCCTGGCATCCAGCGACGGCTCCCTTTTGTTGCCTCTTACTCTTATTCATGCCCCTTTGCTGTGTGCCAGGCACTGTGCTGAGCATTTGTTTGTTTGTTTGTTGATAATTTTATACATTTATTTCTTTAACATTTATGTAGTGTGAGCCCAGTGCCAAGTTCTGTTTTTTCAGTACTTTATAAATGCTGACTTGCATGGCGGTGTTCCTCGTTGCTTGCACAGATCTTCCAGACACATACTATTATAGCCCATTTGTAGGTGAAGGAATCCAGGTGCAGAGAGGTTGAGCTTCCCCAAGTCCCACACCTAGGAGAAGGAGCCCCTTGGATTCACACCGTCTGTCTGGTCCTGAGCCTGCATCTGTGTCCGCGGTGCCTGTGGTTACGGCTGGCTACCCTCCTGGTCCTCGCTCCCAGGGCCCTTGCAGGCCTGGCTTGGCTTGGTTTGTCCCTACCCCTGCCTTCCCTCCATCCTCTTCAGCCGCTGGCAAAGAACAGAGTAGAGGGAGGGGCAAGGGAGGGCAGGGGGACCTTACTCCCTCCCCGCCTCTCTTCCGTGGCTGCGCTGGGCTTCCCTGTGGCATGCAGGCCCCTCTCGTGCACCGCAGGGACTCTAGAGAGCTCGGGCTCAGAAGTTGCGGTGTATGCGCTTAGTTGCCCCACAGAATGTGGGATCTTGGTTTCCCAATCAGGGATCGAACTCACGTCTCCTATATTGGAAAGCAGATTCGTAACCAATGGGCCACCAGGGAAGTCCCCCAAATACACAGATCTTCAGTGTACAGTTCAGCGGATCTTAAACCCGCCACCTGGATCAAGACACAGAACATTTTCATCACCTAGAAGCCTTTCTGTATCCCTTCTGAGCCAATATTCCTCCCAATGGCAACCCCTCTTCTGACCCTTCTCGCTATAGATTGGTTTGACCTATTCTTCAAGTTCATATAAACATAATTCTACAGTATACAATCTAGCAAATGACTGCTTATCATAAAGATTCACTCATGTTGAAGTCTGTGCGTCAGACTTTGTTCTTTTTTCATTGCCGTGTAGCATTCCATGGTGTGACTAGGCATAGGTTGTCTGTTCTACTGTGAGTGAAAGTGTGGGTGGTTTCATTTAGAACTATTACGAATGAAGTTTCTCTGAGCATTCGTGTACATGTCTTTTGGGGGACATGAACCCTCATTTCTCAGGAATGGAATTGCTGGGGTGTAGGGAAGACGTTTGTTTAACTTTAGTGGATAAAATGAGACCATTTTGCCCATGGTTGTACCAAGTTACACTTTCACCAGCTGCATATGAAAGTTCTATTTGCCCCTTACTCTGCTAGTATTATAGGTCTTTTTTAATTTTAGCCATTCTGATAGGCGAATGGACTTGGGCTTTTTTCCTTTTAAAATTTGTTTGCTGGGTCAGGTGTTAGTTGCAGGATCTTTAGTTTCGGCATTCGAGCCCTTGGTTGCAGCATGTGGGATCTAGTTCCCCAACCAGGGATTGAACCCAGGCCCCCTGCACTGGGGGAGTGGAGTCCGAGCCACTGGACCACCAGGGACGTCCCTCACTGGAATTTTTCATTTCCGCGTCCTCAGTGGCTAATTCACACTCCCGCCAGTATGCTTGCAGGTTCTGTCTGTCTTTTTCCTTCGTCGACACTTGGTGTTGTCAGGTTTTTAAGGTTAGCCATTCTAATGGGTGGGTAGCCTTGTCTTCCTGGGGTTTTTATTTTTGTTTCTGTGATTCGTGATGATGTTGAACACCTCTGCATGTGCTTATAGACCACTTTTGTGAGGATACGTGATATCTTTTGTGAAGTATCATCTATTCAGGACTTTTGCTGATCTTAAATTTGCTTTGTTTCTTTTTCTTAGTGACTTGTAAGAGTTGTTATCATTCTGGGGATACTCAGCCTTTGTGATAAACACATTTGAAAATACCTCCCCCTCCCCCACCGCCCAGTCTCTTAAAGATGGTAAATAGAAGTTTATCATTTGAATGAGGGCTGATTTATCCATTTTTTCTTTTATGATGGGTAGTTTCTGTGTCCTGTTGAAGAGGCTTTGCCAACCTGCTGAAAGCAGTCTTTTCACTGGGATTTTTCCCTGCAGGACTGGAAATGGCCGCAAGTGACGGGTCGGGCCCGAGGCTGCCCCGGGTGGCTGAGCCGGGTGTGGAGGGGGAGCCACATCTGCCCACGGGCCGGGAGCTGACCGAGGCCAACCGCTTCACCTACGCCGCCCTCTGCGGCATCTCCTTGTCCCAGCTCTTTCCAGAGCCCGAGCAAAGGTGAGTGCTTCTATCTCACGGAGAGATGGTCGTGCTATTTCAAGGAGATGACTTCTGGCAGCCAGGCAGCCTTCCAGGTGCTACCAGACAGTGCAAAGAGGAGAAAGCCATTGTCCTTGCCTTTAGGGAACTCACAACATCGTAGGGGAACAGCAATCCCTCATTCGGTACCCACCCATTTATACCTTCGCAAGGCATTTAAGGGGCGCCTGCTGTTTCACCAGGCGCCGCTTGAAGCACATGGAAAGTGGACGTGAATAAGATCAACAGGGCCACCTCTGCCCCTGCACTCGAGGACATCCCCTAACAGCGGGACAAGATGTCTGTGCATTCAGTGAGCACGGACTGTGTACTGAGGATTGTGCAAGGCCCTGTGGAGAAAGCAAAGAAAAGCAAGGCCTGGCTCCTGTTCTCCTGGTGCTTACAATCAGGGGGCTAAAACCAGGCGTCTGGGTTTGTGTGTGTGTGTGTTTAATTTTTATTTATGCATGTATGACTGCCGGGCCTCCGTTCCCACGCACGGGCTTTCTCTGGTCGCAGCGAGCGGGGGCTTCTCCCCACTGCGGCGTGTCTTGCCTGGCCTCTCTTGCTGCCGAGCACGAGCTCCAGGGCGTGCCGTCTTCAGCAGCTGCAGCGTGTGCGCTTCATTCCCCAAAGTGGAAGGGAAAGTCGCTCAGTCCTTCCGACTCTTTCTGACCCCACGGACTATACATACAGTCCATGGAACTCTCCAGGCCAGAATACTGGAGTGGGTAGCCTTTCCCTTCTCCAGGGGGTCTCCCTGACCCAGACATCAAACCCAGGTCTCCTGCACTGCAGGCGGATTCTTTACCAGCTGAGCCACCAAGGAAGCCCAGGAATACTGGAGTGGGCAGCCTATCCCTTCTCCAGGGTCTTCCCGACCCAGGAATCAAACCGGGGTCTCCTGCATTGCAAGCAGATTCTTTACCAACTGAGCTATGAGGGAAGCCCTGGCATGTGGAATATTCCAGGACTAGGGGTCGAACTGTGTCCCCTGCATTGGAAGGCGGATTCTTAAGCACTGAACCACCAGGGAAGTCCCCAGATGACTGGTGTTAAGAGTGAACGGATGGGCTAAGTGCCGCGATGGGGGATAGGTTCAATGAGACTCGGTGTTTGGAGTCAGAGAGTAGAGTGGCTAAGAGCGTGGGCTTGGCCTTCAGGGATTTGCCGGGGAGAGTTTGGAGGGCCGGAGGAGGGTTGTTGGAAAGCTGGTGAAGTTGTTTGGAGAAACCGGGACAGTGATCCAGAGGTGGAGGAACAAAGGTGAGGCGGCCTCTTCTGGGGCTGGGGACAGCTTGGGTGCTGTGGAGGGGGAGACGGAGGCCCCACACTGGGGCGGAGGGCCTCGGAGCATGCAGATAGTGTTGCTGGGGCAGGAACTGAGGGGTTGTGGGAATAGGAAGTAGCAAGAAGGTTTCGCTTCTGCATTATTTCCAGGAGCCGCGCCCCCTCAGTCCCAGCGTGGACCCCTGTGAGTAAACTCCTCTGCGCCTCAGTCTTAGCTGGGCTTTTTTTTTCTATCTTTGTCATTCTCACTGGACCAAACACTTGCGCGTATTCATCTCCTTGGGGGTCACCTCCAGGAAGCCTTCCCAGACCCTCCTCACCTGCAGGATGCGTGTCCTCCTGTCTGTCCAGTGACCTGTCCCCATGGCCACCGTCACGCTGCACTGTAGCTCTTCCCATACCTGCCGCCCCACTCCTGTCCCTGGAGGGCAGCAACTGCCCTGTTCATTGCTTGAGTTCCCACTGCCTTGCACACAGCGTGGTCTAGCAAAGACAGTAGAGATTTGTAAAAGGAGGGAATGGATAAATACTGACTCTGTTAGCACAGGAGACAAACCACGGGATTTGAACTTAGATCTGGGTTCAAATCCTACCCCTGCCACTTTCCGATGACGTGTGACCCCTGGCAGGTTATTTAGCTTCCCTAAGCATCAGTGTCTTCATCTGTAAAGTGGGGCTAATGACGCCCACCCTGCAAGGTAGTTACCAGAGTCAAATGAGATAATATAGGTAAAGCAGTTAGCACAGTGTGGCCCACAGTAGGCGCTCAATAAATGTTAATGCTTACCACCTCTGTGACTTGCTTTATTTGTTCACTTTCCTTATCTATAAAATGAACTGGAACTTACCCCTACCAGTCAGAGAGCTTTGGGCTGTGAGTAACAGGACACGGCACTGAAAGAGATTTACATAAGAGGTTTTTCTCACTTGATAAGAAATCAAAAGGAAGAGAGTTCCAGGGTTGATACAGTGCCTCAAAAAGCCTTTGGGATGGCTTCTCTGTAGTTCCCCTGACCTCCCTCTCCTGATCACAGAATGGCTGCTGCAGTGCCGTACATCACACCCTCACAGAATAAGACTCGAGGCAAGAAGGGGGAGGACAAGGATGCTCTGCAGGTCTCTCTCATTAGGGAGGAGCGCTTTCCCAGGATGCCCTGCAAAGGCTTCCCCTTTTATGTCATTGGTTAGAGCCAGTCAGATACCCTAGCCTTGCCTGGAAGGGAGGCACAGAAAAACTAAAGACACTTGTCATTCTCTGTCTCCATCATGGGAGGGGGCTTCTACTGGCCCAGAAGGGGCTGGGGAATCACTGCTGCTGAGAAGCAGCCATCCATCAGAGAGGGTGATCCTGGGGAAGGAATGTGTGGATGGCCCCTGCAGAGCCTGGTACAGAAAGTAAAGAAAGTGAAGTCACTCAGTCGTGTCCAAATCTTTGCAACCCCATGGACTGTAGCCTGCCGGGTTCCTGCATCCATGGGATTTTCCAGGCCAGAGTACTGGAGTGGGTTGCCATTTCCTTCTTCAGGAGATCTTCCCTACCCAGGGACTGAAGCCGGGTCTCCCGCTTTGTAGGCAGACCTTTACTGTCTGAGCCAGCAGGGAAGTCCTGGTTTCTTTCTTTCTTTCCTTCTTTCTGGAGGTGAGAATTTATCTCGTTGGGTATTCTGTTCCCAAACAAGCAAGGGTCCAGCTCCTGCAAGGGTCCAACTCTCTCTCTGCTCCAACCCATACCTGTGCCATACATAGGAAGCTCTTATCTTTCCAGAAGCTCCCCCAATCTGATAAATCCCTACCTGATAAGCTGGTAGATACACGGGGGAAGAGCTTTGCGTACTTTGTTCACATAAAGAAATATTTATGAACCTGAACTGTGTGCCAGACCTGTGCTGGGCACACCTCCACCTGGGAGGGTGCAGGGAGGAGTTATTGTTCTGTGTGCCCCCAACCCCCAAATCCAAATCTGGTCTTAAGCACACGAGGGGGTGTTTCCTTCCTGAAAGTTGAGCGCGCACGCACGCGCGCGTGTGTGTGTGTGTGTGTGTGTGTTACGTCACTTCAGTCCTGTCCAACTCTTTGTGGTCCTGTGTAGCCCGCCAGGCTCCTCTGTCCCTGGGGTTCTCCAGGCAGGAACACTGGAGTGGGTTGCCATGCTGCAGCGCAGCGTGTGCACCCCTTTCCACGTGGCTGATCTCGGTCACCTTAAGACCCAAAACACACTTTGGGAGGGGGCGGTCTCTGCACTGGTTCAGCATGGCCTCTGGAGTCCGAGACTTGGGGACTTGGACCCTGGAAATGCCGCTTAAGCTCTGTGGGTCTGAGTATCATCCTTGTTTCTCAAATGGAGGTAAACAGTGCTCGCCGCCCTTGTGGGGCTGTATCCGGAGTCAGCGAGCCCGTGCATACGGAGCGCCAAGAGCAGGAGCTGGCCGATAGTTGCTCTACAGTCGCCGTGACTCCTCATCGCCACTGACTGTCATATGTTTTGACTGGGGCTTCCCTGGTGGCTCAGATGGCAAAGAGTCTGCCTGCAATGCAGGAGACCCGAGTTCAATCCCTGGGTCAGAAAGATCCTCTGGAGAAGGGGATGACTACCCACCCCAGTATTCTTCACCAACCCCATTAGAAGCATTTACCAAGACCCTGCCATTCTGCAGTGCTACTTCCTTATGTAATAGGCTGCTGCACTGGCGCGTCACATATGTTCTCTTCCATTTGTTTATATGTAGGGCTTTGTTTACGTAGGGCTTTACATCTGCCAGTTTTGTTCTAAGCGCATGACACCTATTAACTCAGCTAATCCTTACGACAACCCTATGAAATAGGTTTCATCCTTCTCGCCAGTGTTTCCAAGGCCCAGAGAGGCTAGGTACCTTGCCCAAGATCACACAGCTCACGGCGAAGCTGGATTTGATCAGAGTTCACGCTCTTTACCCTTCCACTCGTGAGATGCAGTGCTTCCCTGCATCTGTGGACACAGGGCCCGGCCACACCGCTGCCCCAGCCCCGAGCCCTTTCTGCATACATGTTGACGCAGAAATGATGCGCGATCCACTTAGCCATCCCTGCCTCCCATTCACACCCACACATCACCCCAGGGTAATTCCAGTAATTCCAGCGGGGCAGATCATAATAATTGTAGTAGCAGTAGCTAACATTTATTGAGGGTTATCGTGTGCCAGGCGCTTTTATCTTGTGACTTAATCTTTCTGGCCAATCTTTGAAGCAGCCCTGTTATCATCCTCAATTTACAACAGAGGAGAATGAAGCTGAGAGAAGTGAAGGAGGCCGTGGAGCCAGGACTCTCCCGGGGGCCAGATTTGGGCTCAGCCCTCTTCACGACCTCCCTTGGTCGCTTTGTAAATAGTGATGCTGTGACTTCCCTGGTGGTCCAGCGGCTAAGACTCTGCACTGCAGTGCAGGGGGCCCAGGTTCAACCCCTAGTCAGGGGACTAGATCCCACATGCTGCGGCTAGGACCTGGTGCACCCAAATGAATAAATATGTTTTTTTAAAAAAAATGTAAATGAAATAGTGATGCTAACCAACATTATCTACTGCATGCCAAGCCTTGCTTGGGGTGCTTTATATGTAGCTTCTCATTTAATCCTCAAGCAGTTCTGTGAAGTCGGTCTCTTACACTCATTTGCAGATAAGGAAACTGAGGCACAGAGAGGTCAAGTTACTTTCGCAGCCTCACTCAGCAGTGAAGGACGTTTCCACCGGCCGCTGAGGGGGCTGCTTGCGTGGCCTGGGCCTGCCTCAGCTGCAGAGAGTCACCCTGCCCAGGGTTCTGCCCCCTTCCTGGGGCAGCTGTTGTCCGATGACTCTCTGATGTGAGGGTATGAAGGCCCAGCCCTCTCGCCCCACTGGGGGACATCTCTCACGGGTCACCCCATCGTCAGATCTCCCCACAGGGTCAGCTGAGACTTCTCTTGAGACTGTACCGGGGTCCAGCCCCGGTGGATCCAGGGTGATTCGAAGGTGGGGACGGAGTCGGCGTCTTTGGAAAAATACATATTTAATCACAGATATAGAGAGATTAGAAATGGATAGTGTAGTAGGAAGATCAGTGGAGAAAAAGAGGCTGAATAACTTGGATTACGTGGAATAGCATCCATGCTCCAGATGGGAATTCAGCCAGAAAAACGGGAGCAAGAAAGAAGCAACATGGGGGAATCAATCTTTCCGGAAACTGATCCGATTTCTTTATTTTTGGGTTTGCTTATATACGTTTTGTTACACATAGGGATGAATACAGAGTCACGTGGGGGTCAGCAGTCCTGACCTTTATCAAAATCAGGTGCTTCACATAAATGTATAAAAAAGGTACATCATCTTCTGGCCATGAGTGAGACCTGCTGACATTTTATGATCCTTTCTTTCTGATAACCAAAAATCTTATTTTTCCCAAGGGTGTTTTCTCTCAAACCAGGCACCACCCTCCAAATAAAGCTGCATTCCTATAGGGTGAGGGTGTAGTGAGTTACAATCAAGAAAGGAATTTATTTAACCCAAGGTTAACATGATTAGTCTTAAAGGTTAATACTTATTTCTCCTATATGCTTAAAGGTTAACACTTATTTCTTCCTATATGCTAGTTATATTCATTATAAGTGTAGGGAACATGGAGATTTAACAGCAAACATCAGCCCAACAGATGAAAATACTTTCACCAATGCTCCCCTTAAGATCTATTTAGTCTTAAGATATGATAAAGTTACATTCTTACATAGCAAGGACACAGTGATTTATAACAAAGTACAGTGATCTATTACAAAAGAGAAAATCCATTAACTCAAAAAGTCTAGTATTGCTAACCTTAAAAACTACTGTATTTCCTTTGCTATATTCCAAATACATTGATTAATATATTCCCAAGTGCCTAAGGCTATGGAGGCAATCATTGACTCAACAAGAAGAAAAAGCCCGATGCTAATTAAGACTCTCAAAATACTCCAAAACTCTCTGTGCTGTTTACAGTTGAGAGGTAGTAAACAATCATGTGCCTAGTGGCAGCAGTATGGATAATCCTGTCACACAAGCTGGTCTGTCAGCGGAGAGGTTTGACCTGAAACATCCTTGTCCCACCCAGAGCAGGGAATTAGCAGCAATTATTGACACAACAAATGAAGAACCCTTCACCAATATAATTCCTAACCAACTATACTAATAATTTCTAACTCCCCAAAATAATTTGCCTTTAGTAAGTCTAAAACATCTCGTGCCTCTCAGGTTGGGAGGCTGTAAACAATCACATGTGGCCGGACAAACCTATACAGGTGGGCTAGATAACCTTCAGAGGTGTCCGTAAGCTGAAACACTCTTGTCACGCCCAGGAATTTTTATTGCCTTGGAGCTGCACGTTTACTCCTTCTCCAAGAGAAACGGTTATGGGGGAGAGCCCCCCGTAAAGTCAGAGGTGTAGGTGAGAGCATAAAACAGACTCTGGTTTTGGGGTTAGGTGCTCGGGAACAGGGGGTTTCCTGAGGCTTGATCACGCCTTTGCGTATGCCAAGGCTCCTTCCTCATGACCTTTGCCATGGGTGGAGTTCCTCACCCTGGCCCCCGGCAAGACTGGATCTCAGCTCCTTCCCGCCCACCGAGTTCTTCATCCTCCCTGCCCATCCACAGGTGTTGACCCCGAGGGAATCCCCAGTAATCATTTCAGAGCTACTTCCTGGGGACCTGGGCCAAAACAGGGGTGTTCCCAGGATTTGAACCTGAGTCCTGCACCCACCTGCACGGGCCCAACCTGCACAGAGCTGCCTGGGCTTTGACAGCAGCGGCTCTGAGGAGTGGGTTGGGTGCACTGCCTGGGATCCATGGAGACCAGAGCTAAGCAGTGCCAGTGGGGAACCTCCTAAGGTCACCCCCACAACCAGGGAGCTCAGCTTGTTTCTGGGAAACCTTTTCTCAGAACTTGTCTAATCACCTCCCGTCTGACTCCTGCTCCACATCCCAGTGGTAGCTTCAAATCAAACCCTGATGTGGGCTCTGCCGGGGTCCCCAAGACGCCATGAAAGTGAAAAAGTGTCAGTCACTCAGTCGTGTCCGACTCTTTGTGACCCCACGGACTGTAGCCTGCCAGGCCCCTCTGTCCCTGAAATTCTCCAGGCAAGAATACTGGAGTGGGTTGCCATTCCCTTCTCTAGGGGATCTTGCCCACCCAGGGATCAAACCTGGGTCTCCTGCATTGCAAGCAGATTCTTTACCATCTGAGTCACCAGAGAAGTGGCCCCCGAGATGCCATGGGCTTCCTGCATCTCCTGGGGTCCCTTCTGCCCTGGAGTACCCCATCCATCCCCCACCCAAGGACCCCTGTGGGACTCAGCTCAAATACTCACTATGGACAGAGACCCCTCAGTGATGGTGGCATAACTTCCTCCACACTTTGTCCACCCCCGCGGCGGCCAGCGTGTTTCTAGAAAGCATGTCCGTGGCTGTTTCCAACAGCAGGAGGTCTCCGTCTGCGGGAAGCCTTTTCTGGTCGCTGCCCCTCGCCTCCCAGGTGGATTCGAGGCCCCCTCTCTGGACTCATCGGGGCTGGATTCCTGCCTCTGTCCTAGTGTGTCCCACAACACTAGATCAGTTAGTTCCGTCTGGGTCTCTACCTCCCAATGAGCTTCTTATCCAAGACCCATCTTGCTCATTTTTTATTTCACAGCCCTCGGGGCAGGCTGGGCTCAGGGTGTTTGGTTAGTAGCTAACGGCTTGTTGCCCTCATTCCTATGGTTTATCAGCTCCTTGTGGTTAAAGTTTTGGTGGAGTCAGCTCAGACCCGCTCTCCTGAAATCGGGTTTGGCTCTCTCGCTATATTCCATGGGCCACAGTTGCCCTGGTTTTTTGTAGATGCCAGCTCTTCACATCCCTTGACATGTCTCGTCTTGTGAGTTGCACGGTCCAGGGTCTCAGCGGCGTTTGTCTTTCAGGTCCTTCTGCACAGACTTTGTGGTTGGCCTGGTGAAGTGGCTGGACCTGTCTGAAGCCGTCTTGCCTACTATGACTGCTTTTGCCAGTGGTCTGGGAGGCGAAGGAGCAGACATGTTTGCTCAGGTTTTGTTGAAGGACCCCATCTTGAAGGATGACCCACTGGTGATCACTCAGGTACACCCACTGCCCAGGTAGCAGCTGCTGGGGAAAGTAGACAGCTTCCTCTCAGAGTCACCCTGAATATCACTGCTAGTTGTGTGGGGGGAGTTCAAAGGTTAAATGTTGCACCTCATATCTGATGATATGATGATCATAGCTAGTGTTGAATTATCATTATCAAATATTTACTATTGATTTATTACTTAAACATTGCTTCTTATATGCTAGTACCTTTACTCATATGGACTCATTTAATTCTCAAAGCAATTTTATGAGGTAGTTAAAGTGATTGTCCGCATTTTGTAGATGAGAAAATTGAGGCACGGAGCGGTTTAGTAACTTGTTCAAGGTCACACAGCTGATTTGAACCTTGGCCATCTGACTCGAAAGCCCGTGTCCCTAGCCATTAAGCCACGGTGCCTCTCTTTGGAAGCGTCAGCTTTGCTGTGTGCGCTTGGGCATGTCACTCACCTGCTCTGCGTGCACTGAAGCAGGCAGACGCTTGACCCGGGCTCTCATCTGACTTGCCGTCCTTCGCCTGACTCCCTGAAGCTCTCACACGCTTGTTTGGTTATGGGCTGGCTTGTTTCTCTGGCTTGCCACTCAAATGCAGGGCAAAGGCATCTTGTCTGCCTTGTGTTCCCACCTATTGTTAAGAGTCAGAAAATATATGTCCAATGAACAGGCTGGTTACATATCAACCTATTGCTAATTCCTGTTACTTTCCCCTCAGGACCTTCTGAGCTTCTCACTCAAGGATGGTGAGTTGATAGTTCCTAAGTTCTGTAAGTTGTGGGCACGTGTCTCCCCCGCAGCCAGGGAAGCCAGGGTTAGGTGCTGCCTCTGTGGCCCCATGCTCGTGGCCTTTTCAGAGCAAGAAAGGAAAGGGAAGCCAGTAGCGCTGGGGGGCCGGGGAGCTCTCCATTCACGCCAAGCGCCAGCGGCGTGGTGCTTCTTGTGGTTTTACTGATTGCTCACCACACCCTCTCACCTTCTCAGTAGCTCTGGAACCTGGCTCTTGTCCTCCGAGGTCTATTCTGCTGACATCAGGGAGAAGGAACACAGAATTGAAAATGACATTTCAACAGCCTCTGCACCATGTAATAAAGGAAAGTTTCAGGGACTTCCCTGGTGGTCCAGGGGTTAAGAATCGGCCTTGCAGTGCAGGGGACACATATTCAATCCCTGGTCAGGGAACTAAGATCCCACATGCCACGGGGCAGCTAAGCCCACTCGCCATAGCTAGCGAGCCTGCACACCACAACGAAAGATCCCACGTACCACAGCTAAGACCAACTCAGCCAAATGAATAAACGCTTTTTATAAACACGAGAGGTTTCCACCGAAACTCTGGCTCGTGGGCAGTTGGAGGGGTAAGAAGAGGAGGAAGAGGAACAGAATTTCACAAATAGGCTTAGCAAACGCAGGAGCACTGGCAGGAGAGAACGCTCAGAGGAGGGTCACGGGGGCCGGAGCCCAGCGAGCTCTGCACGTTCGCAGGGTCCCAGGCGGTTCCCATGGCGTTTACAGTCTGAGAAGCGCAGCTCTGAGGCTCAGACCCCAGCATGGCCCTTTTCCAGCCACGCAGAAGGTTCACCTCTGTATCTCAGAGCTGAATGGGGACCACCCAAGGGTGATCTGGCCCAGCCCCTGCTTTCAGGCGGGCACAGCCTGAAGTAACATGTCTTCTTTTAAAAAAAGATTATTTATTTATATTTGGGTGCGCTGGGAGACTTGGGTTCAATCCTTGGGTCAGGAAGATCCCCTAGAGGAGGGTATGGCAACCCACTCTGGTATCCTTGCCTGGAGAATCCCCAGGAACAGAGGAGCCTCGCAGTCGCAAAGAGTCAGACACGACTGAGCGGCTGAGCACAGCACTGGCTCTTACTTGGGGCTCTCAGGATCTTCGCTGCATGAGGGGTTCTTAGTTGCAGCATGCAGGATCTAGTTCCCCAACCAGGGATCGAACGTAGGCCCCCTGCGTTGGGAGCGCAGGTTTAGCCGATGAGGCCGCGTGGCCGAGCTGTGGTCTGAGGGTGTGGTGGAGTTGGTCTGAGAATCCTTGGTAGAATCCCTTTTATTTTTGCAAAATGAAATGAGGGAATATTCGATAGTCCTGGATGCTCTTAGAATGAGGGGTGGTTTGCCCGGAGGTCTGGGGCGCAGGTTTCTGGAGAGCAGGCTAGCCGGTTAGCACACACACACTCTCACGTGCTCATCATGGTAACAACAAAGCGCCGGGTCCGAGCACTTGCTGGGAGGCTAGGCAACTGCCAGGGGCTGTGCAGACTTGGAGTCCTCCCTGCCCCCTGAGAGGTGCTGGGGGCCCCTGTTCCTATCTTGCGGGTCAGGGTCCTCTTGGGTGAGACTCATATTTCCAAGAGGAGCGACTGGGGCCCAGAGAGGGGAAAGGGCTTTCCCGGAAGCACATGGTGGCAGGTGGTCTTCTGGTAGGAACCAGGTCTCCAGCCTCCCGGGCCAGCCCTCTGTCCCACGGTCTTATCACGAGGGAAGCAGCTCCTGTGTGTGCCAGACTCTCCCTTCTGTCTCCCAGAGCCACGTGTATCCGAGCCCACCACCTGCCCGCACCTGCCAATCACAACCCTCTGAGTGCCCGTGAGCACCCCAGGACACCTTAACTTACCGCCCTTTGCTGTGGGTGACCTTGGCCTGGCTCTCACAGAATAGTTAGAGTGGGTTTGAATGGCCTGTCTGTAATAGCATCGTCTGGTACTTCATGCCCTCCCGGGGGCGTTCTCGTAGGCAGCCTCTAAACTGGCATTCAGTTCAGTTCAGTTGCTCAGTCATGTCTGACTCTTTGCGACCCCATGGACTGGAGCATGCCAGGCCTCCCTGTCCATCGCCAACTCCCGGAGTTCACTCAGACTCATGTCCATTGAGTCGGTGATGCCATCCAGCCATCTCATCCTCTGTCGTCCCCTTCTCCTCCTGCCTTCAATCTTTCCCAGCATCAGGGTCTTTTCAGTTGAGTCAGTTCTTTGCATCAGGTGGCCAAAGTATTGGAGTTTCAGACTGGCATTGCCTGTTAAATTTCTCTTGAGAGTTCCCTCCACTTGCTAAGCATCTGCTCATGCTGGTGACTGCCCCTGGCCCTTGTGAAGCATTGTTTCACAGCATCCTCATCACCATCTTTTCGTGTGCACGTTCCCAGTTCACAGATGAGCAAACTGAGGCTCAGAGAGGTAAAGTAACAGGTCTAAGCTGTTAAGTGGCAGAGCCGACATTCTGAAATAAGTGCTGTTAACAAAAACCTCAGAATTTCCCCGTGGGAGTTGGAGGGACGCAGAGGCATCCCCACGGGAAGATAATGATCCCTCGAGTCTAAGCCAGCTTCCCAGGTGGCGCAGCAGTAGAGAATCTGCCTGCCAAGGCAGGAGACTCAGGAGATGCAGATTCAATCCCTGGGTTGGGAAGGTCTCCTGGAGGAGGAAATGGCAACCCACTCCAGTATTCTCACCTGGAAAATTCCATGGACAGACAGGTCCGTGGGGTCACAAAGAACTGGACACCACTCAGCAACTGAGCATGTATGTCTAAAGAATACCAGTCTCTCATAGCATCTGAGGGGTACCTTTGGTTTGTCTCAAAGCCTCTCCAGATGCTGGCATCTACAAATAGGAGCACGGTCAGTGACACACCAGGACCCCCAATGGGAGCTGGTGGAAGGGCTCAAAAGTTCCCCACAAGGCAGAGGTTGGTAGCCCCTCAAACCATCCAGACGGCCCTCATCGGACACAGGTGGGCCCCAGAGAGATGGCAGGTTCAGTTCCAGCCCCCCACAGTAAAGCAAGTCACGTGACCATATGTGGTTTTCAGTGCATCTAAAAGTTATATTTACGCTATACTGGAAAAGGTCAGTTTTCATTCCAATCCCAAAGAAAGGCAATCCCAAAGAATGCTCAAACTACCACACAATTGCACTCATCTCACACACTAGTAAAGTAATGCTCAAAATTCTCCAAGCCAGGCTTCAGCAATACGTGAACCGTGAACTTCCTGATGTTCAAGCTGGTTTTAGAAAAGGCAGAGGAACCAGAGATCAAATTGCCAACATCCGCTGGATCATTGAAAAAGCAAGAGAGTTCCAGAAAAACATTTATTTCGGCTTTATTGACTATGCCAAAGCCTTTGACTGTGTGGATCACAATAAACTGTGGACAACTCTGAAAGAGATGGGAATACCAGACCACCTGACCTGCCTCTTGAGAAATCTGTATGCAGGTCAGGAAGCAACAGTTAGAACTGGGCATGGAACAACAGACTGATTCCAAATAGGAAAAGGAGTATGTCAAGGCTGTATATCGTCACCCTGCTTATTTAACTTCTATGCAGAGTACATCATGAGAAACGCTGGGCTGGAAGAAGCACAAGCTGTAATCAAGATTGCCAGGAGAAATATCAGTAACCTCAGATATGCAGATGACACCACCCTTATGGCAGAAAGTGAAGAGGAACTAAAAAGCCTCTTGATGAAAGTGAAAGAGGAGAGTGAAAAAGTTGGCTTAAAACTCAGCATTCAGAAAACGAAGATCACGGCATCTGGTCCCGTCACTCCATGGGAAATAGATGAGGAAACAGTGGAAACAGTGTCAGACTTTATTTTTGGGAGCTCCAAAATCACTACAGATGGTGACTGCAGCCACGAAATTAAAATACGCTTTCTGCTTGGAAGAAAAGTTATGACCAACCTAGACAGCATATTGAAAAGCAGAGACATTACTTTGCTGACTAAGGTCCGTCTAGTCAAGGCTATGGTTTTTCCAGTAGTCATGTATGGATGTGAGAGTTGGACTGTGAAGAAAGCTGGAGCGCCAAAGAATTGCTGCTTTTGAACTGTGGTGTTGGAGAAGACTCTTGAGAGTCCCTTGGACTGCAAGGAGATGCAACCAGTCCATTCTGAAGGAGATCAACCCTGGGATTTCTTTGGAGGGAATGATGCTGAAGCTGAAACTCCAGTACTTTGGCCACCTCATGCGAAGAGTTGACTCATTGGAAAAGACTCTGATGCTGGGAGGGATTGGGGGCAGGAGGAGAAGGGGACAACTGAGGATGAGATGGCTGAATGGTATCACTGACTCGACGGACGTGAGTCTGGGTGAACTCCGGGAGTTGGTGATGGACAGGGAGGCCTGGCGTGCTGCAATTCATGGGGTTGCAAAGAGTCAGACACAACTGAGCGACTGAACGGAACTGAAAAAAATCCAATGGACAAACTTTAATCTTAAAATGCTGTTGGAAAAAAATGGCACTGAGACGCTGGATGCAGGGTTGCCATAGACCTTCAATTTGTAAAAAACAAAAAAACACATTATCTGCAAAGTGCCATCAGGGTAAAGCGGAAGCCTGTAGTTGAGAAAATGATGCCCAGAGTGGGAGTGCCTACTGTTTTCATGTCCAACTCTGTCCTTATTAACGAAGAACCAAGGACCAAGACGACAGAGGATGAGATGGCTGGATGGCATCACCGACTCAATGGACATGAGTTTCAGTAAGCTCCGGGAGGTGGTGATGGACAGGGAGGCCTGGCGTGCTGCAGTCCATGGGGTCGCAAAGAGTCGGACACGACTGAGTGACTGAACTGAACCGAAGAACCAAGAACTGGGAGCACTGAGGGATCTGCCTGCCTGGTGTTAAGATTCATCGGCAAGTTGCTGAATGTCTCTGCCTCCGTTTCCTTGGGCATCAAATGGGAGCCACAGTACTCTTTACCTCATAGGGCGGTGGTGAGGACTGAGTGGAATAACCCAGGTCGAGTGCTGAGAATACAGCTGGTGCTCAGGACGCAGCCCCTGAGTGCTGAGGGGCCGTGGTGGTCACGGGGAAATGGGAAGCTCCCAGGAACCAGGAGACCTGGACTCTCATCCTGTCTCTGAGACATTTGTGATGTCAAGTCACTTAACTTCTCTGAACTTCAATTTCAAGCACAAAGAGGCAAGAGCTCAATGCTACTTCAAAGCAAAACAAAACTATCTTTGGTCCTAAGAACACAGTCAAGGATCTTGTAAGGAGAAGGTCCGTGTCATAGTTGGGCCAGTTGTTCAAGGCCTTTCTCGTAAGCTCCATGAGGGCAGGGCTCTTGTCTGGCTTCTTCACCGTTGTTTCCCAGTGTCTGCAACGCTGGTGGACAGATGGTGGGCGCTTAGTGTTTGTTGGATGGATGGACGGATAGTCGAATGGATGGACAGAAGGAAGAATGGATGGTCTTGGCTTAGAGCGCAAGCTTAGGCACTAGCAAGGTGGTTTGTCTGAGCTGTAGGGTTAAGCCATCTTTTTCTGCAGAGACTGAGGGGGTGGGGCACGGAGCACAGAATAAAGCTGTCTGTCTGTGTGGCTGTGTTTCTCTGGGTGTGAGGCAGGGTGGTTAGTCATGGAATCAGCCCAAGGAATCAACACGAAGAGCTGCATGTCTCAGAACTTCCTGGAAGTTTGACCTTTACTGACGACGTTGGGATCTTAGTCACGGAACGATGGCCGTCTTGGCAGCGGTAGGGTGGAATTTCTTTGCACACTAACCATTTTCTTCTCCTCACCCAGTAACAACCCACGAAGTCTCTGGCCCACCTAGCTGGAAAAATCAGCCTTTCGTGTGTTGACGGTTAAACTGAATCTGAGCTCACTAAACTGGGCTTTCACAGTGGCGGCGCTGCAGACATCGGGGACTGGATAATTCTTTGTTGTGGGGCCCCGCTGTGCCTTCTGGGAGGTTTAGCCACCTCCCTGGCCTCTTCTCACTAGACGCCAGTAGCACTCCCTGACTTGGGACAACCAGAAATGTCTCCATACTTTACCAGATGTTCTTGGGGTGGGGGTGGGGAGCACAAAAACGCCCCTAGTGGAGAATCACTGGTCCAGGACCCACAATGTGGCCAGGTGGGGCTGCTTTACTAGTAGTTGGTGGTCTTTCTAAGTGATCTAGGAGCTTCCCTGGTGGTCCAGTAGTTAAGAACCTGCCTTGTAATGCAGGATTCATGGGTTCAATCCCTGGTGTGGGAACTAAGATCCCACAAGCTGCCGGGCAGCCGAGCCCACTCACCACCACAGACCGCGTGATGCCTCAGAGACCCTGAATGCCACGTCTAAGATGAGACGCAGCCTACACAAATAAACAGATAGAAGTTACCCAGTTGCTCTCCTAGGTCATGTAACACAGATGGTGAGTGACTGCATCGTGTAATATATAATCCTTAGAGCAACTGCTGGAATAGATAACTGTTATCTCCACTGGGAGGAAATTAGGCTCAGGAGGTTAGGTAACCAGAGGTGAAATTTCAAAATAAGTTTCAAATTCCATTTAAGGCAGTGAGTCTCATGGTGAATTATGAGCCGGAGACAAGCTGAATCATGGTTCTCGCCCTCTGTACCCTGAATCCAAAGATAGCATTGGCTCCGGGCGATGGGACCCAAGGAGGTGCAGCTGCAGGAGACAGAACCACCTTCACCGCAAACCCGGCTCCACTTTCTGACCCGGTTTTTATGACTGAATTGCAAAACCTACCTTGCCGATGAATCAGAAAAGCCTGAGAAGTTGTCATCTATCGTGTTGGAATGCACACATTGTCACCTGGTGGCCCGGGTCTCCGTCAGGATCCTCAAGACTCGGCAAGCTTGTTATCAGTATTGAACTGATTGACCCATTCAGCCAGTAAGAACTGAGCCCCACTACGCATGCCAGGCCCTCTGCCGGGCGCCAGGAGGAATCCTCCCCAGGGCCGATGCTCATGGAGTGCCTACTGTGTGCCAGCCCTGAGCAGAGTGCTTTTATAATTTTTTTCAGCCCCTCAACAACACTGGGAGGTAGATGATGCTGCCCCCTGCCGCCTCGTTGTACTGACGAGGCCGCAGCAGCCCAGAAAGGGAAATCAGCTGCCTGAGGTCACACCAATGGGGAGAAGGAGGGCAGGAGTTGAGCCCAGGCATCGTGGTTCCAGAGTCTACCCTTATCATCGGCCATGCGGCCTGTGGGATCTTAGTTCCCTGACCTGGGATTGAACCCACGCCCGCAGCAGTGGAACCTTGGAGTTTTAACCCCTGGGCCCGCCAGGGAAGTTCTCCAGAGTGCAGTCTTAACTGCTGTTCTCCTTCCCACATGGAGATGAAATGATAGAACCCTCGTCCTTACAGCTGCCTTTAAGGGGATGCGCTGAGGCCAGAACCAGGAGTGAGCACGCTGTGAGGCAGGATCCCGAGGAGTGGCCAGACAGGGCGGCCTCTCAGAAGGTGAAGCTGGAGGAGGGTCTTGGAAGAGGCCCCTTGGCTCTCACTACCGCTGGCCTTGAACTACGCTTGTAGCCACCAGAGTGTCCTTCATTGTCCCCCCAGAACGAGCCGCGAAAAGGCAGGAGTCATGCCCGGAACCATCTGAGGTCAAGTCCTGCCCTGAGTCGGGCTGCATCTTAGAAGCCCCACCCCTCCAGCCACGCTCTCCCCACCAGTGTGAACACCCTGACTTGTAAGTCAGCCCAGCGCCCAGGGTGGGGGCCCAGGGAGAATGGGACTGGAGGTAGGTGTGCTTTCTTTGTATGAAAAAAAATTCACTGAGGGTGAAACTGGGCATTAATATTCCAAATGCTATATGACCTGTACGGTTAGAAAAGTTAGGGGGAGGCCTCCCTGCTTGTCCAGTGGCTACGACCCCACGCTGCCAGTGTAGGGGACCGGGTTCAATCCCTGATCAAGGCAAGTCGATCCTATATGCCGGATGCCACAGCTAAGACCCAGCTCAGCCAAGTAAATGAATAAATAGAAAATAAGAAGAGGAGAGTTGGGGGAATTCCCAGAAGTTCAGTGGTTAGGACTCAGCACTTTCATTGCTGGGACCCAGGTTCCTTCCCTGGTTGGAGAACTAAGATCCCTCGAGCTGCATGGCACAGCCCAAAAGGAAAAAGAAAAATTGGTCCATCAAGGGATGGCAGTGTGGTGGGCTGGGTAAGTGGTTGTATGAGCGTGGCCTGAGAGCGACCTCGGACCCTAAGGGAGCAGTGAGACAGGTCCCCAGGCTGACTCAGCAGCTCACAGCCTCACCCCAGCAGTCCCTGCTTCCTAGCATCTAAGGGTCTAGGAAACATGGCAAATTACCATAAAAAGGGTGCTATCAGATACCCTTTCTCGGCCACAGTCCATGGCGTGGCAAAGAGTTGAACAAGACTTAAGTGACTAACACTTTCACTTTCTAGCCACCTTTATCTGAGGACTAATTTATAGAGCCACGTGTGGCTCAGACGGTGAAGAACCCGCCTGCAGTGCAGGAGACCCAGGTTTGATCCCTGGGTTGGAAAGATCCCCTGGAGAAGGGCATGGCAACCCACTCCAGTATTCTTGCCTGGAAAATCCCAGACAGAGGAGCCTGGCGGGTTAAAATCTCTGGGATCACAGAGTCAGACACGACTGAGCGGCTAAACTTTCACTTTCACACTGGACCACTTACTCCTAGGTGCATGGCCAGGTCCATCACATGTGTCTTCTCATTGCATCTCAACAAAAGCCAGATGAAAAAGATCTTCTTGCCCCCATTGTACAGATGAGGAAACTGAGGCTCAGAGAGATCAAGAAACTTGTCCGAAGCTGTTCAGCTATAAAGATAATCAGATGAAAATTCAAACACCAGTCTGCATGGCAACTGCCTGAGTTTCTGCCTGAGTTCCTTTCCTTTGGTCTTGAGGGCAGCCCCCCACCCCCAAGAGAAGGGCTTGGCAGTGATCTCTTCCCAAAGGTCTGGGTTGCTGCTCTCCGCAGAGAGGCGAAGTCAACCCCAGGCTGATCATTCGGGCTCCCAAACTCAGCCATACTGAGTGCAGAGGCTGGTTCAGTGCCTGGCGATGGAGGCTGTACTACTGAGGTTGCACCCCAAGGAGGTGCATGTGGCTGTGTAGGGAGGGTGGGGCTTATCATGGTGCCTGGGGTGCAGCTGGCATTTAGTGCCAAGCTTCATGGGGGCTGTTCATCCTTTAATGCACAGCACAGTGTTAGATGGTGACGTTCAAAGTGCAGTAGCTTCTCTGTTGAGATAAGGGTGAGAGAAGGAGCCCAGGGGTGTGAATTCTAACCCTGGGTCTGTCCAAACACACTAGGTGACTTTGGACTTGCCCCTTGCTCTACCTAGGCCAGAGGGACCAGTTGGACTCCAAGGGTGGAGACTGGGGTGGGTACTGGGGCTGCCCAGCAGTTGAAGGCTGGTGTTAACTCCGACTCAACTCAGGGCAGAGTTCGTGTCCCCCTCCAAGATTTTCCAAAGAATAGACTGCCTGGGTGTTGGGTCATTTGTATGTGTGCCTGTGGCCCGTAGCCTAGGGCTGTGTGTGGGATGGTGTGGTGGTGGTGGTGGTTCAGTCGCTAAGTCACGTCTGACTCTGCAAGCCCATGGACTGCAACACTCCAGGCTTCCCTGTCCTTCACTGTCTTCCTGGAGTTTACTCTGATTCATGTCCATTGAGTTGATGATGCCATCCAACCATCTCTTCCTCTCCCACCCCCTTCCCCTTTTGCCTTCAAACTTTTCCCAGCATCAGGGTCTTTTCCAAGGAGTCAGTTCTTCACATCAGGTGGACAAAGTACTGGAGCTTCAGCTTCAGCCTCAGTCCTTCCAATGAATATTCAGGACTGATTTCCTTTAAGATGGACTGATTTAATGTCCTTGTAGTCCAAGGGACTCTTAAGAGTCTTCTCCAACACCGCAGTTCAAAAGCATCAATTCTTCAGTGCTTAGCTTTCTTTATGATCTCACATCCATACATGACCACTGAAAAACCCTTGCTTTGACTATACAGACCTTTGTCGGTACAGTTGTGTCTCTGCTTTTTAATATGCTGTCTACGTTTGTCATAGCTTTTCTTCCAAGGAGCAGGTGTCTCTTAATTCCATAACTGGGAGGATTAGCAGCCCCGATTGCAAGCCTGTCGGGTGGCTCCTGGCATTTTTAGGAGCACCAGGGATGCTGGTTTCCTTCCCTGCCGAGGTCGCAGGAGGAGTCTTCATCATACTGCTGCTTCCAGGCATGAGTGCCCCAGACCTTCTGAGATCGGGGGTTTGCTAGTTAGAACAAGTGCAAAGGCCCTGGGGCAGAAATGAGCTTGGCTTCTTGGTAGGACAAACACTGGTGCGTGAAATAGGGGCCAGTAGAAAGTGAGGTGGGAGAGGGCGGTAGGAAGAGGTCACATGGTGTACAGCCGTGCAGACCACTGGGGAAAATGTGGGTTTTATTCCAAGCGCTTTGTGGAGTTTCAGGTTGGGGAAGAGAAGCTCCCACACTGGTGACTTTATCTTTCAAGCTGCTGTGTGGCAAATAGAGTGTAGGGGCAGGGGTGACAGATGGGAAAGCGGGGAGATGGCTGGTGAAGCTGTGGCTGTCGTGGTGGCCGTGGCGAGATGGGGAGCTGTGCTCAGACTCAGGATACGTCTTGGAGGGGCAGCTGTCAGTGTTAGCTGGTAGGTTGGGTGTCAGGGGAAGGGCAACAAGAAAAATCAAGAACGATGCCCAGGCTTTTGGCCTGAGCCCCAGGTCGGGCTCTTTATTGAGACAGGATGGATTGGCCCTTGAGGAGTCAGTCAGTTGCCTGGCAAGTTGTCCTGGGTAGCCCGGGACTCCTGCCCCACTCCTCCAGCACTCACCACCTGCCTGAAGTAGAAACTCAGCTCCAAGTCCAGAAGTCTGTCTGGTCCTTGAAATGACCCTTCCACGAGGCTGACATTCCAGAGTCCCTTGCCCAAGAATACCTTGGAAGCTTTTAATCACCTGGCACCTGGCACTCTATATTCCAGAAACTGAATCAGCAGCCTTGACCAGTGGAGTATGAATTAGTGGCTGATTATCATCACTGTGATAATTGATCACCATGGCCAAGGCTTATCAATTCCCACAGCTCAGTTATGACCTACGTTCAATGGGCTGTGACCCTAGGAGTGAGCAGGGAGCTCCCTTATTCATGGAACATCAGTGGATCAGTAACCTCAAGACATGACCTGCTGGCGTCTGTCTCCCAGCACGCAGCCAGATCCGCATCCAGGGAGGCAGCTGGAGGCAGTGGGACACGCGCTGCCAGACCACAGCTCGCTCCGAGGCCGCTCGTTCCAGGGAGGCCTGCAGACGCCCAGCAGAGGAGGCTGCTTCTGCAGGGTTCATAGAGGGC
This sequence comes from Capra hircus, assembly GCF_001704415.2. Taxonomy (NCBI): domain Eukaryota; kingdom Metazoa; phylum Chordata; class Mammalia; order Artiodactyla; family Bovidae; genus Capra; species Capra hircus. The sequence continues at coordinate 3,039,601 of NC_030809.1, read as the reverse complement.
TCCTTGTGGGCCCGGAGTCCTCTGCTTGAAACTTTGTGAGATGACTCTCACAATTTCTACTTCTACCTGAGCGAAGGTGAATGACCCCTACCTGGGTCATTAATTGAACATTCATTCTTTATGCCGGGTGCTCTCCTAGGGACTAGAGAACACACAGAGTTTATACATATAGGGTTTATACTTCACGGGGAGAGAAAAACAGAAGTAAATGGACATGATGTCAGACTTGGGCAAGCTCTGTGTGGAACGAAGTACAAGGCAGAGGGGTCAAGTGATGTGTGTAGGGGTCAGGAAGGCCACTCTGGACAGGAGGCGTTGGAACAGAGACTTGGAGGAGGAGGAGGCGCCCCACAAGATCAGGGCAACGAGCCTTCCAAGTGGTGGAAACAACCCAAGGGCAAAGGCCCTGTAGCAGGAACATTCTAGAAGGTGAGGTCGTGGAGTGGGCCAGGGGCCTTGTAGTCAGTGTGGGATGGGATTCGGTTTTCATCGTGACATCACCTCTGTAAACAGCTTTGGGATGTGAAAATTTGAATCTTTGCTAATTTGCTGAAAAACGCCACCTTGCTTCTGATTCATGTTCGTAAGTTACCCATTGCTCTTCCCCAGAAGCTGTGCTCCTGTTAAATGGACCAGCTGTCGGGGGCCCTGAGTCTGGGACGTGTCTCGGGTTCGGGTCTCATGCATCGCACTGTTGTGAGCATCTCTGTGCTTGGGAGCTGAACTGACCCCCTCCTCTTTCTCTCTCTCTCAAGGCCGCTACGATGCTCGGGCCCGCGTCCTCATCTGCCACATGGCCTCCCTCCTCCGAGCACCCGTGGAGGAGCTCGACCTCCTGGAAGAGACCTTCCTCGAGAGCCTGAAGGAAACCAAAGAGGAGGACTCTGAGTAAGGGAGCCCTGGCCCTGGCCCCGCCTGTCGGGAATACAGGCCTTCCACTTCTCAGATAACAGAGTCTGGTCTGCCCCTCTTCCCGCCTAGCTGGCATCTCGGATCTCCACTCCAGTGGACTTCTGAGATGTGCACCACTTCCACCCATCGGGAAACCCTGAATAGAGAATCCTGGTGCAGCCCTGACTTGCTGTGTTGCTTTAGCAAGCCACTTTCCCTCTCTCCACCCTCATTTATAGGAGACGGGGACTGAGCAGATGATTGCTCAGAGCCCTGAGTTTGTGACTTTAACAGCCTGTGGTCTTGACACCCCACTGCACTTCAGCTCATATGGCACCTTGTCTGTGGGTCAGAGTGGCCTGGGTTCTGACACCTATTTATTTTTTGACCTTGGGCAGGTTGGCCCCCTTTCTCTAAGCTGTAATATTCTTACCTGTAGTGTAGGAATGAGAATAACATCTTCCTAGGGTTGTTGTGGAAAACAGATACAACTGTATTATCAAGTGCTTGGCCCAGGGCTGGCACACAGCAAGGGTTCCATACCTAGGAGTCCTTACCTTCCCCACATGCCCCCATGCCTGCCAAGGCTGATGGGCTTTGCTCTCTCTGTATGGTCAGGTGTGTCAAGGGAAATGTTCCTGGCAAACTTGGCCAGAGCTCAGCTCTTTGTCGAACACCCTAGAGGATCTAATCCCAGAGTAATAGATCAGTCCCAGTCACAGCCGACCTGCATGCTCCTTGCAGTCAGGCACATCTCCCACCCTGAGTTTTGTTCAGCCACGAAGGCTTTCTTGGAGCAGCCAGACTGTACCAGTTCAACCCAGCTGAGAATTTAGCTTTGAAGCCACGCTCAGAACTGGATCCACCCTCCCCCGCCCCCCAAGTTTGTAGGTCAAAGGGAGGGGGTTGTTTCCTTGAGAAAGAAGGAAAGTTAATCTGTCAAAATAACCCCAAAATAGCCTTGTTTTGACTCCCAGAGCTGTGTCAGTAAAGAAAGACCTGGACCCAGGCCAGTGATGGTGGTCTCAAGGGCTGCCCAGCACCTTTGGATATATTGGACATTTGTACCATTTCAAGTATGCCTTGAAGTGAAAGAAACTCTTGAGTATTGTTTGGATATCTGTTGTCAGAAAGAAACATATTACTTAGAGGTTCTGTTCCAAGAATACCAGTCATGCCAGATCAGGGACGGTGAAACAGAGCCCAGCTCTGCCACTTACCAGCCGTGTGATCCTGGCCAAGTTATTTAACTTCTCTGAGCCTCAGTTTCCTCACATGCAAATGGGGATAATAATAGCACCCTCTTCAAAGGGTTCGTGTGGGGCTTAAATGAAGTTTCTATACCTAAAGTGCTTCGAGCAGGCCTTGCAGAGTTGTATGTATGTGTTTAGTTGCCAAGTCATGTCTGACTCTTTGTGACCCCATGGACGCAGCCTGCCAGGCTCCTCTGTCCATAGGGATTCTTCTGGCAAGAATATTAGAGTGGGCTGCCATGCCCTCCTCCTCCAGGGGATCTTTGTGACCCAGGGATTGAACCCATGTCTCCTGGCAGGCGAGTTCTTTACCACTGGCACCACCTCAGAAGCTCTGCACAGAGTTACTAGATGATAAATATCAACGTTTGCTATCGCACCAAAAGAATTGATGCTTTTGAGCTGTGGTATTGGAGGACTCTTGGGAGTCCCTTGGACTGCAAGGAGATCCAACCAGTCCATCCTAAAGGAAATCAACCCTGAATATTCACTGAAAGGACGGATGCTGAAGCTGAAGCTCCAATACTTTGTCCAGCTGATGTGAAGAGCCGACTCATTGGAAGAGACCCTGATGCTGGGAAAGATTGGGGGCAGGAGGAGAAGGGGACGACAGAGCACGAGATGGTTGGATGGCATCACCGACTCGGTGGACATGAGTTTGAGCAAGCTCTGGGAGATGGTGATGGACAGGGAGGCCTGGCATGCTGCGGTTCACGGGGTTGCAAAGAGTCGGACACAACTTAGAGACCAAGCAACAACATTGCTGTTATTTCATTGTGGGGCCATTTCCTTGGAAAAATACTCCACAGGTGTCATTTTTGAAACTAAATTTTAGGGACTTTGGTGACCTCTAGGTTCCATCTGTGGTCTGTGGAAAAATCTAGGACCCAGGGACAGCCAAGGGACTGGTCAGCCAAGCAGCCTGGTGCTCTGTCTGACTCTGCTGCCAAGTCTGTGTGGCCCTGGGCCCATGGCTTTCCCCTCTCTGGCATCAGCACCCGTGTTTTCACCTGTCCAGGAAGAGGGTCGAATTGCGTGTAGGTGTCTTTTAACCCTGAGGTTTTGTGTTTCTGCAAGGTGAGCTTCCTGGCACCCCAGGGCGATCCTTTGCAGCCGGGGTTGAGGGTGCGATGCCCCACCTCTGTTCTTGGGGCCTCGCTGAGCCCTGCGCCCATCCGAGCTTCCCCTCCTGGCTGGGTGACCTCACTTTCCTATGCCCTAGCTTCTTCATCTCTAGCGCAGGGATAGTAATAGTATCTCCGTCACAGGGCTGTCCAGAGGGCTAAATTAATTCATTCTTATCAAAAGCTTGGAACAGTCCCTGGCACATAGTAGACAGCGAATGCCAGGCTGGAGGTTGATACGGAGCCCATCATAATAAATGGTCAACATCTGACCTTTATTGAGTGCTCTCTAGATGCCGGTACAAGATACCATCTCGCTGGACTTTCACTGCAGTCCCCTGAGGCTTTGGCAGAGGAAGAAACAGAAGGTCAGAGGGTGACGTCACTTGCCCAGGGTTGCCCAGGTGATCGGAGACACCATCCGATTCAGCTTCCTTATTCCGTCTGAACGCCACTCACTGCACCCCCTTCGGGTGTGGCTGGGAACCCCCAGTTTCCACCTTAGTTCTGAAGAAGGCAGCAAAGATCATTCTTCTGTGGGCTTTCTGAGCTTTTACTCGGAATGTGTCTCTAGACTCCCCAGAGATAAGCACCCCCTCTCTGTTGACTGCAGAAAGTGATTAAAAAAAAAAAAAGAAAGGAAAGGGTGGACTTCCCTCGTGGTCCAGTGGATAAGAATCCACGTGCCAACATAGGGGACCGGGTTCTGCCCTTGGTGTGGGAAAACGCCACGGTGGATAAGAATCCACATGCCAACATAGGGGACCGGGTTCTGCCCTCAGTGTGGGAAGACTCCACAGTGGATAAGAATCCACGTGCCACCACAGGGGACCAGGTTCTGCCCTCGGTGTGGGAAGACGCCACGCACGGCGGAGCAGCTAAGCCCATGCGCTTCACTGAGCCCCCTCCAGGGCCCGAGAGCCACAGGCACTGAGCCCACGGGCAGCAGCCACTGATGCCGGTGCTCCTAGAACCTCGCACCTGGGGTCCGCAGCAGGGGAGGCCGCCGCAGTGAGAGGCTGTGCCCGCGTCTGGAGAGTAGCTCCCCGCTCTCCAAAACTGGAGAAAGCCCGCTCGCAGCAACGAAGACCCAGCGCAGTCGTAAGGAAATAATTCTGGAAAAATGAGAAGGGTGACGATGAGGACAGAAAAGGGGAAGGAACGCCCTCTCAGATAAGGTGGAAGATAAGGTGGCCGTGAGGGAAATTTCTCTGTGGAGCCGTGAGATGAGCAGCATGGTTGTCTTTGCTCCCCACAAGGTAGCTGTGACTTCAGCCTGGGCTCTAGCCCTAATCTGCGTTTTGGCTTCAGCCTTTGATGGCTCAGCTGGTAAAGAATCCGCCGGCAATGTGGGAGACCTGGGTTCGATCCCTGGGTTGGGAAGATCCCCTGGAGAAGAGAAGGGCTCCCCACTCCAGTATTCTGGCCTGGAGAATCCCATGGACTGTATAGTCCATGGGGTTGCAAAGAGTCGGACACGACTGAGCAGCTTTCGCTTCTGTCTTTGGGAGGCTGACCTGAACTCCAGCTCAAGGTCACTTCGGGCATCCCAGGTGGTGAGTGTGGCCATGGTGCCTCAACAGCAGGCAAAGTCAGGAATAGGAGCAAGGCTTCGTTTGGATTTAGTGTCGTGCTCTGAATTCTCACTCCCAGTGTAGGAAGCATCGTGGATGTGACTCACAGCCAGTGTCTCCTCTTGTTTAAATTCAGTCAGGCAGGGACCTCCCTGGGGTTTGTTCTAATATCCCGGAAGTTTCATTCTGGATGGTGACTGGCCTGAACTCTGGCTAAATATTTTCTTTAGCCAAAATGTATGTGCCCTCTGGTTTTCATAGACGTGGACGATGAGCGGGAGAATAGATCACTGCAGTGAGATGTTCACCTCCAAATCTTTCTTTCCGAGGAACATCTTCTAAGCCCCATCCAGGTGCCACTCCCAGAGCCAGCTACTGAGGCTGGAGTGCAGGAAAGGTTTGATCTATGTCCTGAAGGCTCACCCCTGCAGTTCTCAAACTTGACATAACCAGAGAGCTTGTTACAAGTAATTTCCTTACCTAGGAAGGAGGGCTTTTAACACCTCCCCGCTGGGGCTTCTGATGTGGTTGATCCAGAGCCTAGCCTTTGAAAATCAACGGTCTAGATTCCAGGCTAATACAGCCCAGAGGGTTAGGAAGGTCTGGGGTAGGGGCAGTCAGGCAACCTTGAGGCTTAGGGCATGCTTCCTGGAGGAGACGACTCTGGAGTGGACAGTGATGTTTAGCCAGACAGAGGAAGGTGAGAAGGTCCTTGGCAGCCAAGGGGCAGCAGGAACACAGGACTGAAGCTTAGAAGGTGTGCCTGCAGGCACTTTAGTGTTTCTGGAGGGTAAAGTGTAAGTTCGGAATTGATGAACCATGAGGCAGGGGCCAGGTCGCAGGGGGCCTGAGTGTCCTACTGGAGAGGTGACCCCGTCCTCAAGGCAGAGGAGGAACTAGGAGGGAGGGAGAAACAGAGGCAGACAGTCACGGTTATATTACTCTGCTTGACATTGGTCACCTTCTGGGGCTATCATCATTTCCAGTCCCGAAGTGAGAAAACTGAAGCTTAGAAAAATCAGGTGAGCCGGTGAGCTCGTGGCAGAGCTGGGCTGCCCCTAGTTTGCAGAGCGTTTCCCAGGCAGCATTTGTTGAACCAGATACTGCTGGTTGGTCTGCAGAGCCAGCTGCTCATGGCCCCTGTGTGTTCCTCTTGTATGTTCTCCCAGCAGCTGGAATTCCTCCTCAGGCCTTGAACTCTGCTGAAAGCAGCTCATTTCCAGCCTTCCTGTTTGCCCCGAATGGTGCTAGCACTTCAGGGCCAAAGTATATCTCCAGCCTGCGTTGAGGAAGTTATCATAACCATGGAAAGGATGATGGGAGCAATCAGCACACAGTGATTGCAGCATGCCAGTCACCTGTGTGGACGCTTGTTTAGCCCTCCCAATGCCCCTGGGAATTCAGGACTGTTATTATCCCCTCTTCATGAATGAGGAAACTCGGACAGGACGAGTTATTTGTACCTAATCCCGAGGTTAGTGAGTGGCTCTGTCCACCAGGATAGGCTAGGCAGTAACAGATGACCTCTGTGTCTCAACGGCTTACAGTAAGAAAAAGGTGCCTCTCTTTCAGGCTGGCTGTGGCTTTAGTCCACACTGGACTTTAGTCCAGGATGACAGAGTGACCTTGGTCAACAGTGTTGCTGGTCTCGGGGCAGAGCAGAAGGGGTCAGGCAGGAAGTGACACAGATCCCTTCCACCTACTGGCCAAAGCGGGTCATGGGGCCACTCAGCTCAGCAGGGCAGAGAAGGATCATTTTTCCTTAGGGAGGACAAGTGCAGGGCATAACTGAACATCTGGAGAACACTGAGGCCCACCACAGCAGAGGGAGGATCCAAGCCTAGTTTACAGGGTTTGAAACCTGACTGCACAACCCAGGCCCTTCATCACCATCGTGTAATGATCAGTGCGTGTGGTTCAACCTCTTCCCGCACATCTGAGGGCGTGAGTTTCAATCACAGGAAACCAGCACCTGTGATCACGGAGAACTGGTTTCCGCTCAGTAGTAAAGCAACCAAGAAGTGCTGGGCTGTACCCCCAGGAGGGTAAGAACGTCTCCCTCCTGAGGCTGTTGGTTTGTAAAGATTAGATTCATTAAGGAATTCATTAAGGAATTTAAGATGGTTGAGGTGAGCGGGCCAACAACCAAAATGCATGCAGGTCTCTGAATGCCCATCTCAAATCCCACTTCTCACTAACTGGAGGATGAACTGTTTCTCGCTATTACGTGTGGTTCAGGAGGCAAGAGATGGGAAGGAAACAGTTCTGATTGAGGACCGCGTGATCCTGTTTGCCAACACACAAAAGTGCCCGCCCGCTGTCCACGCTCCGTAAAAGTCTGTCGATCGAAGGCATGAATTAAACTAAATTTAGTCCACACTGTCTTGCTTCTGGGTCCCAGGATGACAGAGTGATCTTGGTCAACAGTTTTGCTGATCTCAGAGCAGAGCAGGAGGAGACTTAGCAGGAGACTTAAATTCCTTAATGAATTGAATCTTTGCAAACCAACAGCCTCAGGAGGGAGACGTCCCTATCCCCCTGTTTACAAAAGGGGGGGCTGAATTTCGGGGAGATGGAGCTTCGTGGGAACAGCCTCCATGTGGGTCGCCATGTGCAGGGCTGGCTGTCAGGCTCTGTGTCCCAAGATTCCCTGCGCTGCTCCCCACTGCCGCTCAGAAGCCGAGTACGCTTATCCCCGAACGCGGCTGTGATACGCGGACAATAAAAAGGAAAACTGCTTCTGGGATAAGATAAGCCATTCGAAGTGCAAAGCACAGTGGCAGTCGTGTTAAAAGTCCTCAATAAATATTAACCCTCTTTCATTACCACCGTCATCTGCCGTCGCTCCAGCACCGAGTTGTTGTCCAAACTCCAGGTTCAGTTCAGAGTTCACGCTGGTGATGACTGCACCCTCCCGCCTTGTCTCCCGTCCTGCGCCTTATTGCGCCAAAGCACCGCGGGCCGAATGTCGGACAGGAAAGCCGGCCTTAGTGATGGGAAGGGTTCTCAGGATTCAGCTGACCCCAGCTTCCATCACTGCTTCCCTTTTGCTACGTTTCGTCAGGTTCAGATCTCAAGTCCGCACGGTTCTAGTTGTTGCTGCCCCAAAGCCAAGGTCTCCAGCACAGACGTTTCTCTAAGCCGTGTCTCAAGCAGTTGTTCTCAAGGGAAACTGGTTTCCACACATCACAGGGGCAGGGGGGCGCAGATGGCCGAGCGCGGGGCAGGGAAGGGGAGAGTGAGGCGGTGGGGTCTGCGACTCTAGCGCTCGTTCCGAGTCCGTCTGCGTAAAGATACCTTTGTGCTTGTTTTGCTGTGATTGTTATTACTTCTTTGTCTTTTCATTATTCAAATTGCAGCCCTGTTAGGATGGATCGGCTGGGTAAGTAGCATATCCCACATACTGGGTTTTTAGAACGTTTTCAGCTTTTTAAGACCGTCGATGATGGATGGGCCCGGGGTAACCTGGGTACCACGCTCTGCATGATAGAGCCTGTGGCACGGAGGCTAGTTTTGGGGGCTGGGGAGGAGGGGTGGCATCAAGGTTGCCCAGGCACCGCCGGCCCTAGAGGGCAACCTCTTCTCCCGCAGGTCTGCCGAGGCATCCCGGAAGAAGAAGGAGAACAGGAGGAAGTGGAAGCGCTATCTGCTGATAGGCCTGGCGACCGTGGGAGGCGGGACGGTGATCGGTAAGATGAGACGGGACCCGCGGCCGGGCCGGGTGGGATGACCCCAGGGACTGGCTTGAGGGCACGGTCATGATGGACCGCTTGCTCACTTGCGTGTTGAAAGTGCTTTGCTCTGGGGAGAGATTCAGACTGCTTGCCTCAGCTTCCTGCTCCTGTGTGGTCTGCCGCCCCCTGAACACTGTCTGCCAGCTCCCTGCTCGAGCCGCCCTGGGCTTCAGCGGCACCACTAGGCCTTCCCCCACGTCCCCTGCTCAGTGTCCACTGCAGGGGGATCAGCTGGGAGCTGCCTCCCCGCCGCGTGCAGAGGCAGTGTGTTCGCGCGCATGTCGGGGGGGCCGCGTGCTCACACCCTCCTGTCCCCCGCACGGGCGGCTGTCCTTGCAGGCGTCACCGGGGGCCTGGCCGCTCCTCTCGTTGCTGCTGGGGCCGCCACCGTCATCGGCAGCGCTGGGGCCGCGGCTCTGGGCTCAGCGGCCGGCATCGCCATCATGACCTCGCTGTTCGGCGCCGCTGGAGCCGGCCTGACAGGTAAGGCTCCAGAGCAGCGGCGGTCATGGGGGTCTGCGGCCCCGGGTGGCCCAGCCCTGTAAGGGACATGCCCAGATTCTCACCATGCCCCGGGAGACGGAGGAGGAGGAGGACGTGGCTTTCCTCTTCTCTGAGTTCCAGAACTTGCGGCAGGCTTCGGCATGGGTCTGGGGAAGGGCCAAGGCTGTGAAACTGCCCCCAGTGTAGGCTCTTTAGGGAGGGTCTTATTGGACCTCTTGTCGCCACCCGGGAAGTTTCCAGGCAGGATGCCTCAGAGATGCTTGAGCTTCCCCAGGTAAGAGACACATGGCTCCTTTCATTCACCAGCATCACCTGGGTGGGGGCGGGGAGGGAGTCTTTCCAAGCCACGTATGTCAGTAGGCCCCTCATCCCAGTTTCCTGTTCCTCTCCCCAGGTGGCCTGTAGCTTCCCACATTAAGAATCTTGCTCATGGGAACTTCCCTGTTGGTCCACTGGTTAAGAACTTTGCCTTCCAATACAGGGGGTAAAGGTTTGATGCCTGGTCCAGGAGCAGAGATCCCACATGCCTTGCAGCCAAAAACACCAAAATAATACAGAAGCAGTATTGTAACAAATTCAATAAAGACTTTAAAGATGGTCCATATTTTTAAAAACCTTAAAAAAAAAATCTTGGTCTGCTCACACCACTTTTACTAAGATGGGTGTGTCACGCTCCTGAAGTTCGTGGGCAGGAAAAGGTATAGTGCCCGCCGAATCAGGACAGAGCAGTGGCTTATAAACTTGGATTCTGAGTTTCAGCCCCAGCTCTGCCACTCGCGGGGCTCACCAGCCTTTGGAAGCCTCTTATTCTCATCTGGAATTAGGGGCGATCATGGCACCAACATTAATGAGTCCAAAAATGAGATGTTTGTTGAGGAGCAGGGCACGCAGTCGGCACTCACCGTGAGCGTGTGACTACACAGAGCCACGCTGACTAACAGTCCCCAGGGTCCCCAGTCACCCCATCCTCACTTTTGTATCTGGGTCTTTAGGATACAAGATGAAGAAGCGTGTTGGGGCCATTGAGGAGTTCACATTTCTGCCCCTGACGGAAGGCAGGCAGCTGCACATCACCGTCGCCATCACGGGATGGCTGGCATCCGGGAAATACCGTGAGGACTGGGGGCAGAAAAGGATGCGGAGCGGGCGGGTGTTGGCTGAGCCGGGTCTGCTGCTGTGGGCCAGACGCTGCCTAGGCTTTTGGCTGGGGTATGTCTCTAGAGGGTAGGTAGGAGAGCCCCATTTCTCAGAGGAGACTGAGGCTCAGAGTGGTGAGATAACTTCATGCCATAGTCTTCCCATCCGTCCATTCGTCATCCATCCACCATCTGTTTGTCTATCCACCCATCTGCCCACCCACCCACATCCATCTGTCCATCTTCCCACCCATCCATCTTCCCATCCATCCATCTATCTGTCCATCCATCCATCATCCATATAATCACCCATCCATCCATCTATCTGCTCACCCACCCACATCCATCTGTCCATCTTCCCACCCATCCATCTGTCCATCCATCATCCATCCATCCATCCGTCTATCTGTCCATCCATCCATCATCCATATAACCATCCATCTATCCATCCATCATCCATCTGTCCATCTAACCATCCATCCATCTGTCCATCCATCATCCATCCATCCATCCGTCTATCTGTCCATCCATCCATTATCTACCCACCCACCCACATCCATCTGTCCATCTAACCATCCATCTATCCATCCATCCATCATCCATATAATCACCCATCCATCCATCTATCTGCCCACCCACCCACATCCATCTGTCCATCTTCCCATCCATCCATCTGTCCATCCATCATCCATCCATCCATCCATCCGTCTATCTGTCCATCCATCCATTATCTACCCACCCACCCACATCCATCTGTCCATCTAACCATCCATCTACCCATCCATCATCCATCCATCTGTCCATCCATCCATCATCCATATACCCATCCATCTACCCATCCATCATCCATCCATCCATCCGTCTATCTGTCCATCCATCTGTCATCCATGTAACCATCCATCTATCCATCCATCATCCATCTGTCCATCTAACCATCCATCCATCTGTCCATCGATCATCTATCCATCCATTCGTCTGTCTATCCATTCATCATCCATCCATCATCTGGTTGTCTACCCATCCATCTACTCACCCACCCACATCCATCTGTCCATCTTCCCATCCATCCATCTTCCCATCCATCCATCTATCTGTCCATCCATCCATCATCCATATAATCACCCATCCATCCATCTGCCCACCCACCCACATCCATCTGTCCATCTACCCATCCATCCATCTACCCATCCATCATCCATGTAACCATCCATCCACCCGTCATCCATCTATCCATCCATCCATTCATTTATCCGTCCATCCACCCACACATCCACCCATCAGTCCATCCTTTCAGCAGCTTTACAGAGCACAGAGCACACTCTGCCAGACACTGAGCCAGGCCCTAGGAGTCCAGTGGTGAGCAGCGCAGCCATGGCCTCTGCCCCCGTGGAGCGTATGGTCCAAGGCAGGAGACCGATCCCTGAGCAGAGAATTAGAGGGGCGCTGCATCCATGGCACAATAGGGGAAGCGCAGAGTGTTTCTGGGGAGTGAGGGGAGAGTCGCCAGGGGAAACGTCTTAGGCTAAGGGCTAGCTGGGAGTTAGCCAGGCAAAGAGAGAGAAAGCAATGAATACCAAGTGAAAGGGCAGCATGCCGAAAGGCCTGTGGTGCCAAAGAGGCGCAGGGTGGCTGGAGCAGGGGGCTGGAAGACGGGGGCTTGGGGGCCGCATCATGGAGGAGCGCGTGCGCTGTGGCCAGGAGTTCGGACATCTCCTCAGAACAAAGGGAGGTTAGCAGAGGACTTTTGGCACGAAAGTGAGAAACCGGTACATTGGCCGTGTGACCTCAGGCCGTTTCCTTAACCTCTCTGTGCCTCGGCTGATTCATTTGCGAGGCAAAGCAGATTGCCCTTGCCTTTCAGGGACTCACCAAGGTTAAACAAGGTGCCTGTGGGAGGCTTTTAGTGACACCCCACAAGCATTACTTCGTCCCCTTTGCTGCTGTAATTTGAACATGTGTGATTTGGGGGACTTCCAGCCAGGGTGGCCCCGAGGAAGAAAAGTGCAAGGTTGCAAGAGCCCATGTGAGGCTCAGCAAACAGGATGAGCCAGGTCATCAGCCCAGGGAGAGAGCAGGGTGAGCCCGGGAGGCTGGAGCGTCCCAACCAGATACACACGCTCAGAGCCTGTGGGTTCCCAAGGGGGAAGCCACAGGTCTTCTGAATGACATAGCAGGAAGCAGGTGAGAAAATGCCTAGGCTCTGCTGAGAGGCTTTTCTGGGCCCCAGAGTCTTACTGGCAAGGCTCACCCCGGCCAGTCCCTGCAGAGCAGTCTCTGGCATTGACTGAGCACCTTGCACCCTGAGTCAGTCATTTCACCCAGACGCTAGGAGCCTGATGTACATTACCTCGCGTGACCCTTTGAAGCAGAGCTGTTCTTTCCCTGATCTGGATGAAGAGGAAGTCTAGAGGGGTCACGTGGCAGGCAGGTGGCCCAGCAGGATCCCACCCCAGGTCCCCTGAGCCAGGGTTCCCGGGCTCCTCTTCCTTTGTTTCATGGCGCTGTCTTTGCTACGGAAAGACCGAGATAGGAAGGGAGGACAAAGAGTCGAAGCGAAGTAGTTTGCAGCTCTGACCAGTGTGGAGAGCAAATCTGCTATGGTTGTTTTACCCCCTGGCTGAGTTGGCTACAGGTCAGAGTCAAGCTCGTTTGGGGGGTGGGGAGGAGGAGATTGTCTTCGGGGCTCTCCTTCAGCAGCCTAGTGCAGCGTGTGCCCCCGGCAGAGGGGGCGGTTATAAGAAATGCAGCCGAGCTAAACGAAGTTCTGGAGGGAATTATCACCTGCCTTCTTGACCCCAGGAAAGAAGTCTCATATCCTCACAGGCTTGCTTCTGCCTCTGATGGGAACAAACAGTTTCTCGGGTCTGTCCCTTTATTAAATAAGGTTGCACGTAATCGTGATGGTGGCCTAGTAGCTCACCGCGGAGCCAGGCGTTCTGCATGCATTGGCTCACTTAGGCCCTCACGTCGAGCCACAAAGATGGGCATCATTATCACCCCCATTTTACAGATGAGGAAACTGAGGCTGATAAGGGCTGCCCAGAGTCGCCTTGCTAGTCAGGGAACAGGGCATGGCTCGCCCGCTTTCTGTCTGGCTCCACAGCCCATGTTCTTGGCCACGGGGTGATAGAAGGCAGGAGAGCACTTTATAGTTTTCGTAATGCTTTTCACACAGCCTATCAGGTGGTCCCCATGACCCCTGTGAGTCAGATGCCCTCTTTCCATTCTGACACCTGCAGAAACTGAGGCTCAGAGGGCAGTGTGCCCTGCTGCGAGCCTTGGGACCAGGAAGCTGCCCAGCTGGGTCCAGAGCCTGGGCCAGGATCACAGCCCACCACACACACACACACACAAGCACGCATACACGCACACACATGTACACACTTCCGCGTGCATACACACATGCACACACATGCACACACGCACACACGTGTACACACTTGCACTGCGTACACACATGCACGCACATGCACACATACACGCACGCACATGCACACACTCGCACATGCATACATGCACACATGTACACATGCACACACATGTACACATGTGCATGCGCACACGTGTGTGCACACTCATACATACGCACGTGCACACATACATACATGTGCACTACACACGCGGCCTTACATACATACGCACACGTGTGTGCACGCTCACATACGCACGTGCACACATACATGCATGTGCACTACACACATGCGGCCTTACATACAAACACACACGTGTGTGCACACACACACAATCTGCCCACATCGTCTCTCGGGGCTGGCCGTCTCCTCAGTTAACCCCTGAGATGCTGCAGAGCTCTGCTCGGGTCCCTGCAGAGATGGGGAGCAGCTCCTCAGGGGTCTTTGTCAGCAGAGCTCCTTCAGTAGGGACGAGGGCTTTGGGTCGGGCAGGTCAAGGCACCTGGCTGAGCTGGATCCCGGAGGCAAAGGGAAGCTCTCTCCTCCCTCCCTTCACTCATCCTGCTTTCATGAGGCTTTGCGAATCGAGCGCTTGGCAGACAGGCTGCGGGAGAGATGGGCAGCGGGAGAGACAGGCACCAGACGAGGCAAAAATAAATGGACAATCGTGGGCCGTGATGAGAACTCAGGGCAGGAAAGCGCAGGGTGTGTGACCCATCAGAGGGCCAGAGGGGATTCCCTGGAGATAAGGCAAGCGGGCTGGAAGCTCATAGAAGGCTAAGGATGGAAGGTCGCTTGGGCCACAGGCAGAGACGCACAGGGCTCCTCTGTGCTCCCACGGCCACAAACCAGCGACTCCGCAAGGTTTACATGGTCCTCTCCCTCCCTGGCTGAGGGCTTCTTATCTGGCTGGCTCAGCCTCCTGCATTGTAAAATGATATAACATTATCCCCTGTAATTGTGGGGCTCCATTTCCGAAGCTACATCGAGGATTAAATCAGAGAGCCCATGAGAAAACTCTCAGTGCGGAGCTGCCCAGCACGTGGTACCTGCTCACTGCACGTTCCTGCAGTGATCAGGGGCTGCATCCTCAGGGTCAGGCTCCAGGCCTGGTGTGGTCTAGGTCCCCGGTAATGTCTGTGTAGGAATGAAACAGTGAACAAAGGGATAGAATCAAAGCATGTGTTTCCAAAGGGCAACATGATGAACAATGAGGCTGTGAGGAAGGCAAGGGCCAGGTCACGGGGGGCTGAGTGTCCTGCTAGAGAGGGCCACTACCCTCGAGGCAGAGGGAGGACCAGAAGGGAGAGCGGTTCTCTTCTCCTGCTTGGCACTGGGCACGTGGGCGCTGCTGGCATCACCCTTCCGTTTCCAGTCCCTCAATGAGAAAATCAGGCTCAGAAAAGTCAGGGGAGCCAGCGCGCTCATTGCAAAGCTGGCCTCAAAGCCCTCCGCCCCCAGGTTGCAGACTGTTCCCCGGTGGTGTGAATGACACGCGGCTGGTTCAGGGAGCCAGCCCGTGTGGCCCGTGTGTTGCTGTCGTAGGCCCTCAGTAGCTTGATGCCAGAATTCCTGCAGAGGGTGAGGCTAGAGCCCTTTACGTACGTCGTTGTCAGAATACTTAATTCTTACAGCTAAGGAGACAAGTAGCGATCTCCCCACTGGACAGCTCTGCAGAGTGAGGCTCGGCAGGGGATAGTGCTCAAGATAGAGCCCTGGTGCTCAAGGTCACTAATGACCTTGCTAAGGAACGCAGGGTCTGGGTCTAGAACCCCAGCCCGCCCGCTCACAGGGTAGCCCCGTGCTCCATCTGAGAGCACACCTGCTCCACTGCCAGCTGCTGTCGTGGGCAGAGCTGGTCCTCCTGTCTCTCCCATGAGGGTGAGTGGGCCTCTGCCCCTGCCTGTTGGGGACAGTGGGGGCCCCCTCCAGCCCAGACAGGAGAGACCCCATCTGCCCACGCTCTCCCCAGGCACCTTCAACGCCCCGTGGGCTGCCCTGGCCCGCAGCCGTGAGCAGTACTGCCTGGCCTGGGAGGCCAAGTACCTGATGGAGCTCGGCAACGCCCTGGAGACCATCCTCAGCGGTCTTGCCAACATGGTGGCCCAGGAGGCCCTGAAGTACACGGTGTTGTCTGGTAAGCCTCCCCTTTCCCCCCCCAGCAGCATGCCCAACGTTCCCAGGCCACACTGGTTCTATGCCTTTGCCTGCCTGAGGCCCCCAGGGAGTCAGGACCTGTGCTCGTCCCTGGGTGACCCTATCTGTGACATGCTTATGATGGTCTTCATAGGGAGGAAATAGATAAACAGCCAATCACATCATCACCTAGTGTATCAGTTAGTAACTGCTGTGTAACAAGCCACCCCATAACCCAATGACTTAAAATAGCAGTCATTTATCACAGTAGCTCAGGAGTGTTGGCTTCCTTTGGCTGACTTTTGCTGGGCCTGCTCATGCATCTGTGTGTCAGCTGGCCACCCACCGGTGTCGGCCAGCTTTGTCTGAGGTGACCAGGGTGACCAGGCTCTGCTCCATTCGTCTCTCCTCCACTCCTGGGGTAGCAGGCTAGCCCACACCCCCAGGAGAAGTGCATCAAAGGCACAAGTCCTTTTCACACCTCTCATCCAGCAGCGTCTCATTGGCCAAAGTGGGTCACGTGATGGAGCCTAGCATGGACGGGCAGGGGGCGGGGCCAGGGGTGCTGCAGCGTTATGGGCAAAGTGGGAGGGATACAGGGTGGTGTGATTGATTGGGCCATCTCTGGAATCCCACCTGTGGCAGATGTTTGAACCTGAGGTCTAGTCCACGTATCAGAAATGCGTGAGCTTCGCTTTTCTTCTGGGCTAGTGAGCAGTTTGGCAGCACTTGGCACTTATAGATCCCAAATTAGAGACTGCAGACGTTCACTCGGGCATCCAGTAGCCAGCCAGTCACTTCCCTAAGCGGACCCCCCACCCTCACCCCGACTGCCTTCATCACCTGTAGCCTTCCTCCCCAGGCATCGTGGCCGCCCTCACCTGGCCAGCCTCACTCCTCAGTGTCGCCAATGTCATTGACAACCCCTGGGGCGTGTGCCTCTATCGATCGGCGGAGGTTGGCAAGCACCTGGCCCACATTCTGCTCTCCCGGCAGCAGGTACCCGGGACTGGCTGGAGTGGGGGTGGGAGGGAGCAGGGGAGCTGACTGGTGGGCAGATGTCATACCTCAGACGAGCCTACGTCGGGGTAGCCCGGTGGCTTTAAAGGGTCTTCACTGCTCCTCCAGCTCAAGTCACAAAAGTGTCCTAGGAGAACTTCCCTGGCTTAAGACTCTGCACTTCCACTACAGGGGGCCCAGCTTCCATCCCTGGTTGGGCAACAAGGTCCCAAATGATGTGTGGTGGGCCCACGCCCTGCAAAAATATATCTTAGGACGGACCAGTAAGGGTTACTGACTGTGCCGCCCTAGCAAGGAATCAGGTGAGGACTGAGTGTCAGAGGCCTCTGCAGGTGTGGTCAGGGTCAGCCCTTCCTGCACAGATGTCTACAGAGCTACACTCCGAGCATGTCTCCAGTGGTCCAGATACCATATAAAAACCATCAGGGTTCCGTCCACATTCCAGACAGTCAGAGGCAGGAAGATACAAGTAAAAGGCCAGGAAGATCCCACATGCCTCGGGGCAGCTAAGCCGCCACATCTCTCGGCCAAGACTCAGTCCTGAGGCTGTCCCTGGCTACAGGGAAGCTGGAGAAACTTAGTTTTTGGCTGGGTAGCTATGGGGGTGGGGATGGGGGCAGAAAAGCTCAGGAGTTTGCTACCAAGAATGAAGGGAGAGTAGCTGTTGGGCAGTGACTGGCAGCCTCGACCGCAAAGTTTCTGTGGAATTGGAATATGATTCAATGGAGGGACTTCTGTGGAAGTGAATGGAGGTGGGGCAGCAAGGAGTTGATGCACGTATTGGCCCAAACACAACAGAAAGGCGTAGAGTGCGGAGGCCGGCTGGTCCGAGGAAACGCCCCTGCCCCTGCCGTCTGCGTCCACGCCTGTAGACCCTGTACAGACCCCTCTCCTGACGTTCTTTTCCAGGTTGCCCTTTCTACACGTTCTTTCGTCAGAAAGGTCCTCTGTGCATCTGACTTGGAACCCCCGTTTTTCTCTTCACCTGTTTTTCGTTATTCGGCTGCCTCGGGTCTTCACTGCATCATGTGGGACCCCTCATCCAGGCACGCAGACTCGTCGCGGTGCGCAGGCTCGGCAGCTGCGCTGCACAGGCTTAGTTGCTCTGAGACATGTGGGATCTTAGTTCTCCAACCAGGGATCAAAGCTATGCTCACTGCACTGGAAAGGATTCTTAACCACTGGACCACCAGGGCACCCCATGGACCATAACCTACCAAGCTCCTCTGTCCATGGGATTTTCCAGGCAAGAATACTGGAGTGGGCTGCCAGTTCCTTCCTCCAGGGGATCTTTTCGACCCAGGGATCGAACCCGGGTCTCCCGCATTGCAGGCAGATGTACCGTCTGAGCCACCAGGGAAGCCTTACAGGGGAATCCCTGTTTATGTTCTTCTTCTTGTGGTGGAAGTCACGTAACATAAACATACCGCTTTAACCACATCTAACTGTCCAGTGCAGCTAGGCACTAGTGCATTCACACTGTTGTGTGACCCTCACCATCATCCACCTCCCGAATTCTCCACCTCCCTAGACTGAAACTCTGACCCCGTGAAACACTGAGTCCCTGTGCCCCGTCCGCTCCACCCCCACGGCCCCTGGATCTCCCAGGGTCCTTTCTGGCTCTGTGAGTCTGGCTCTTCCAGGTGCCTTGCATGAGTAGGCTCAGACAGTGCTTGTCTGCACCTCCTGTATGTTGCAGTTCAGCTCAGCCGCTCAGTCGTGTCCGACTCTGTGACCCCATGAATCGCAGCACGCCAGGCCTCCCTGTCCATCACCATCTCCTGGAGTTCACTCAGACTCACGTCCGTCGAGTCGGTGATGCCATCCAGCCATCTCACCCTCTGTCGTCCCCTTCTCCTCCCGCCCCCAATCCCTCCCAGCATCAGGGTCTTCTCAAATGAGTCAGCTGTTCGCATCAGGTGGCCAGAGTATTGGAGTTTCAGCTTCAGCATCAGTCCTTCCAGTGAACACCCAGGCCTGATCTCCTTTAGGATGGACTGGCTGGATCTCCTTGCAGTCCAACAGTAGGTCCTCGTTAGGCTTCCATCCCGCACACAGCCGTCTAACTTACTGTCTCCTCTTCTCGTTTAAGGCCAGCATTTCACACCCCGCTCTCCTATCTAGGAACAGAACAGTTGTCCCCTTGCTCCACGTCACCCTTTGCCCTCTTCTCCATCGCATCTGGGGGTACCTCCCGCCCCCTCTCCCAGCTCCAGAAGGGCCCCCTTCACTGCGGTCATTTGCCGCACATAGGTACACGGGGAAGGAGAGACGGCTGCTGGGTAATGGTGTGAGACGGAAGGGAATTAACCCAGTGAAACACTGCCTGTCAGCCTCAGAGGAAGCCGGTTCCTGAGCAGGTGCCCTCCTGCATAAACGCCTCTCCTGATGGAGACATCAGAGCCCGGGGTCAGGAACAGCACAGCCCCCATGCATGAAGTGCAAGGCAGCTGCTGACAAGTGTGCAGGGGCGGCCGTCATCAGGGCAGCCTTTCTGGAACCGCTGTGCACACCTGTGTCCCTTCTTCCCCAGGGCCGGCGGCCTGTCACCCTGATCGGCTTCAGCCTGGGAGCCAGAGTCATCTACTTCTGTCTGCAGGAGATGGCTCAGGAAAAAGGTAAGGCTGGCTTGTTACAGGTGAAGACCCTTCCTGAGTCTGTCCCCCAGGCTGGAGGTTCCGCACCGGGGACCCAAGTCTTGTGGCTGTGTTCCCAGATCTTAGTTGAAAGCTTAAAATCGTTTGAAAAAGAAAAAATAGTTACTTAGAAAATTGCTTATTTCTTCCATATGTAAATTAGAGTGGATGTGAGATAGTCCTACAATAACGGCCTTGGTTTTCTGACGTGGGTTTTTTTAATTGATTGACTGATTTTGGCCATGCTGGGTCCTCGTCACTGCACGCGGGCTTTCTCTAGTTGCGGCTTCACTGACGGGCGTGGGCTTCCCTGTGGCAGTTTCTCTTGTTGCAGAGCATGGGCTCTAGAATGTAGGTAGGCTCAGTGGTTGTGGCAACAGGCTTAGGTGCCCCGAGGCGCGCGGGATCTTCCCAGAACAGGAATCGAACCCGTGTCCTCTGTGTCAGCAGGCAGATTGTTAACCCCTGGACCGCCTGGGAAATCCTGATGTGGGTTCTAGAGTGGGAGAGGAGGGGTGGGAGGGCTCTGAAGTTGGGGTGTTTGCAGGGCCGGTTCCCTCCGAAGGCTCTGGGGGAGCCTCACCTCTTCCAGCTTCCATTGCTGGCCGTACTCCCCGGCTTGCAGATGCGACATTGCACCCACGCCTCATCCTCATCACCTTCTCTCCTTTACGTCTTCTCTTCTCCTCTAAGGGCAGTTTCGGCGACTTCAGGGCTTCCCGCTCAAATCCAGGATGACCTCGTCTCAGGTGCAGGCACGTGTGTGTGCTCAGCCATGTCTGAGTCGTTGCGCCCCCGTGGACTGTAGCCCGCCAGGCTCCTCTGTCCTTGGGATTCTCCAGGAAAGAATACTGGAGTGGGTTGCCCTTTCCTCCTCCAGGGGGTTTTCTTGACCCAGGGATTGAACCCACGTCGCCTACATCTCCTGCATTGGCAGGTAGATTCTTTACCACTGAGACACCTGGTACCTATTACCTGTGTGTGATTTAATTACTTCTGCAAAGACAGTTTGTCCAAGTCAGGTCCCGCTCACAGGTTCTGAGCGCGTATCTCGGTGGCGGCAGGGGGCACTGTTCCACCCACTACAGACACCTGTGGGAGTGTGGCATGCCGTTCAGTGACGTGCTTTCAACGTGGAGGCAGCGGAAAGTCTGGATGCCCTGCCCCAGCCTCGGGCGGGTGAGGCCTCCGGGACTGAATGCTGGTTTGAGACAGATCTGTCAGCCGGGGCTGCCGCCCAGGGGCGGTTACAGGGGGGTGAGGTACAGACAGAGCTCGGGGCACTTGGGGTGGTCCACTGCCCTGCAGAGCACCAGCAGAGAGGACTTCTTCTCTGGATGGGGCGAGTGGCGGAGAACTATCAACGATCTTTACTCTCACACGCATTCAGTTGGTCAGAGCAAGTAACGGTCAAACCACACAAGCAGGACTTGTGTGTTAGTTGCTCCGTCCTGTCTGACTCTTTGAGATCCCATGGACTGTAGCCCGCCAGGCTCCTCTGTCCATGGGATTCTCCAGGCAAGAATCCTGGAGTGGCCTGAGCATTCCCTTCTCCTGGGGTTCTTCCCGACCCAGGGATGGAACTTGGGTCTCCCCCATTGCAGGTGGATTCTTTACCCTTTGAGCCACCAGGCAAGCTCAGATCAGCAGGGTGGAGTAGTGCATTCTATCCACAGTGGAGGGGGAGGGCAGCCAAATGGTGGACTCTGACTCTGGAGTTAGGAGGGCATGGGCTTTGCCAGCCTGAGACCTGGGTCTGGGTCCTGCCTCTGCCCAGCTGGGGAACCTGGCTTGGGTAAGGATGCAGCCTCCCTATGCGTCCATCTTTCCATTTGCAACAGGAGGTTCATGTCACCTCTGGGCAGCAGCAAAGGGCAGAGACCATGGCGGTCAGGCCACCGGCCCAGTGCTGGCTCCTGATCTCTCCTGGCCTTCAGGCTGAGGTGTCTCTGCCAGTGCAGGGGCCATGCACCCACCCCTGCTCTCTATAGTTGCTCCCCCGACCATGTGAGGTTATCCTCCTCTGTGCCATCATCATCTTGCTCCTTTCCTGGTCATCCATCCCCCAGCCCATGCAGCAGACCATCCGCCAGGCTCCTCAGTACCTGGATGTACTCAGTACTGAGTACCTCAGTACTTCACAGTTGTTGAGTCGCTCAGTCGTTTCGGACTGTTTGCGCCCCCATGGACTGCTGCACGCCAGGCTCCCCTGTGCTCTGCTGCTTCCTGGAGTTTGCTCAAATCCATGTCCATTGAGCCTGTGACGCTACCCAACCATCTCATCCTCTGCCGCCCTCTTCTCCTCCTGCCCTTGATCTTTCCCAGCATCAGAGTCTTTCCAGTGAGTCGACTCTCTGCATCAGGTGGTCAAAGAACCAGGCCACCTGGATGACGTGGTGGTATTAACAGGACCAATTCTCAATTCAGAGGAGAAAGGCATACCTTTGGCTCTAGTGAGCATAAATTACCTGTTAGCTTCAGAACATTAATACAAGCCAACTCTTCGATTCCCCTGCTGAACAGATTGGATTCATTTCCATTGACCATTTGGCCAAGGCCATCAGCAGTGAGGTCGACCGTCAGCTGCCTCTGGCAAGTGAGGCTGGAGACCGGGGGAGGAAGATGTCCTGCCTCTCCGCCTTTGCTGGTTCCCAGAGCAGCTTCCTTCCAGCCTCTTTCTGGTCACTGCTTCCTCCCCAGGACCTTCACTGCCGACCCATAGGAACTGGGGCTTTGATATCAGGCAGACCTGGATCTGGGTCCCAGGTTTGTCACTGATGAGCTGTGGGACCTCGGGAAAATCACTTAACCTCTCTGAGCCTCAGCTTCCTCATCTGATGTGGGATTTGGTACACTCATCTTGGAGAGATTAAAATGAGACTGTAAATGTGAAAGTACCTTCCACAGGTTCAGTCCAGTTCAGTCACTCAGTCATGTCTGACTCTGCAACCCCACGGACTGCAGCACGCCAGGCTTCCCTGTCCATCACCAACTCCTGGAGTTTACTCAAAACTCATGTGCATCAAGTCAGTGATGCCATCAAGCCATCTCTTCCTCTGTCGTCCCCTTCTCCTCCCCACTTCAGTCTTTCCCACCACCATGGTCTTTTCAAATGAGTCAGTTCTTCGCATCAGGTGGCCAAAGTATAGGAGTTTCAGCTTCAGCATCAGTTTTTCCAGTGAATATTCAGGATTGATTTCCTTTAGGATGGACTGGTTGGATCTCCTTGCTGTCCAAGGGACTCTCAAGAGTCTTCTCCAACACCACAGTTCAAAAGCATCAATTCTTCGGTGCTCAGCTTTCTTTATGGTCCAACTCTCACATCCATACATGACCACTGGAAAAACCACAGCCTCGACTAGACGGACCTTTGTTGTCCGCAGTTTAGGTTCCATTAGTAAACACCTGTTCCTCTAAACTCTAACATGAGGGCCTGCTACACACGGGGAACTATGGTGAGTGTCAAGTAGGTAGAAAGTGAAAGTGAAAGTCACTCAGTCGTGTCTGACTCTTTGCGACCCCATGGACCCCCCTGTATAGTCCATGGAATTCTCCAGGCCAGAATACTGGAGTGGCAGCCTTTCCCTTCTCCAGGGGCTGTTCCCAACGCAGGGATGGAACCCAGGTCTCCCACATTGCAGGCAGGTTCTTTACCAGCTGAGCCACCAGGAAAGCCCACAGTGCTTGTCATTTTACATCTACTTTCTGGCACACATATTAGATCCCAAACTCCAGGTGGGTAAGTTCTGCCTGTATCCACCATCTCCCGGGCACCCAGCACGTTTGAGAAGGGAAGGGCGGGGAACTTGACTTTGAGCAAGGGAATCAAGTGTGGGCTGATGTCCTCAAGAGCCAGGTGCAGACTCCCCCTGCGCCAGGGTCTCAGTCTCCCTGCAGCGCCCGGAGGAAAACTGGATGAGGCCGCACAGAGCAGCCACTCAGGTCCTAAGAGCCAGAGCCAGGATCTGACCCCAGGGCGCCAGGCTTCAGGGTCCTCAGCCCCAAAACTGCTGTACTTTGCCGAGGAGAGTATGGGTGGGAGTCCTCCAGAGGCCCGGGCCGGCAGGACAAAGGAAGGGCTCTCGGGCTGTCTGGAAACATTGAGTCTGGTGTTCTTGCAGCCTGTGAGAGGGGCACTGAGCTGGAAGGCGGGTCACGGTTAGATCAGGAGCCCCGCACAGGCTGAGGCGTTGGAACTGATGCTTAGATGCTCGGCCTCTGAACTGTGGGGCGAATGAAGAGCTGAGCAGGTCCTGCAGAGGGAGGCACTGGGGGCAGGGCTGGGGATCAGCCCCAGACAGCCCGCGATTCACACCCACACACACCCATGGACACATTGCCATATACTCACACACATTAACACACACACACACAGCAGCAACTCAGCCAGCCCCAAGGACCTCTGCCGCCCTCATTGTTCTCTGTGTCCAGGGCGGATCTTAAACATGGAAGGAACTAGGATGGGAAACTTCCCAAATAACAAGAGCTTGATCGAATCTGAATAGAAGCCCTGTGCTCAAAACCAGCGCAGCTGGTTTTGTCCCCACCCGATCACCTCCTAAAGGAAAAACTTGAAGCCAGAACGCTTTGAACGAGAATCGTCTCCATCAGCCTGGTGGTTTCCCCTCTAGTAACATCCCATCCCACCGTGTCCGGACAGGAGGCGAGAGAGCACCCCAGTCGCCCTTTGCCTCGCCCTGGTTAAGAGATCTCCAAAAAGGGGCTGCCCGTGGTGGCCGAGGCTTATTCCAGGCATGGGCTGCGCTCCCTTGGTGGGAGGTGGGACACGCTGGCGGGGTAGGGCGGGGCAAGGGCAAGCCAGAGCCCTTTGACCCTGTCCTCCCTGCCAGCCCCCTTAGCACCTCCAGGTAGACAGTGAGCCCCTGATACCAGGCCTCAGAGTCCTGTATTTCCCCCCTTTCACTCTGCCTTTCCAAAGAGCAAGAAGGGAACTCCTGATGGTTCGTAGAAATAGGGAGTCGGAAATGATACACGCCTGCCTGCAGAGCAGAGCAGACGGTCCTGAACCCAGAGCTGGTTGCTGCTGCGCAGCCTCCTTGGGGGCCTGGCCCCAAGGCCAGCGGGGCCGCGGAGCCACGTGAATGAAATGTGGACGCACACTCACAAAAATGGGCTCGCGCGCCTGCGTGTTGACCGGGGCCCTCATCTTCCTGTGTCCTCTTTCCCCCTTACTTCCCACATTCTCTCCCCAGCCATCCAGTGAGCCTCTGGTCTGCAGGACTTCACCGCTTACCACCCAGTCCCGGGTTCCATCCCTGAGTCGGGAAGATCCCCTGGAGAAGGGAAAAGGCTGCCCACTCCAGTATTCTTGCCTGGAGAATTCCATGGACTGCACAGTCCATGGGGTCGCAGGGTTGGACACAACTGAGCTCCCTTCACTTTTCACCCAGTCCCCACCCATCAAAGATGAGAGGCGGGCAGAGTCAGAAGGACCACACAGATGCAGGCCTCTGTGCTCAGCTGGGGACGGGGCCACCAAGAGACCCGGCTCTGCTGCTGCAGATATGCAGGCTCTGGAGTCTGGGCATCCCCTTTGAATCCTACTCCCACTACGAGGCAAGCCTCACCTTTTTGAACTCCAGGGGACTCAGGCAACACCCTGAGTAATAATAGTATTGTCGTCAAGGCTGTAAGGGTTACATGCAGGAGTGCACACAGATGCTGGTGTGAGAGCCTGGGGATTCCTACGGAGCGTTTATTTTATGCTAAAATCTGTCTTAAGCTGTATAAGAGGGAGCTGGCTTGAAATTCCCTGGAGGTCCCATGGTTAGGGCTGCACGCTTTCACTGCCGAGGACTCAGGTTCGAACCCTGGTCAGAAACGAAGAGCCCACAGGCTGCACAGTGAAACAAAAAAACAAAAAAAGGCGAGGGGGGACTCATTAGAACACCACACACACGTAGGTGACCTTAACCGTGGCCCGAGTTGAGGAAAAGCGGCCTCCCATCAGAGTGGGGGCCCCCGGGTTCTGTTTCTCCCTGCTCCTGCATTCGCCTTTCCCCCCAACCCCGTCTTTCTTGACAACCCTTCCCAAGCACTGGCCTGGGTTACTGGTGGGGCAGCTTCAAGTCCGCAGCTGCCTGTGGTCATGAATGAATTATTCACCCTTTCCCTGGAGCTGCTGTTTCACATCTAATTCATTCCAGCTCGGCTGTCTGGTTTCAGGCAGTCCTGCTCTTTAACACCCAATTAATCTTTACATGGAGAAGACCTTCTCCTGACTGCAGGAAAGCTGTCATTATCTTAGTCGGGGGAAATGTGAAAAGGGAATTACTCTAATGCAATTGAATGTGCTGATTGTTTTCTGGATTCCCTTGAGACCAAGTAATGAGATGTAGCAGTAAACCCTAGAGTCTCCCAGAGCACAGCATCCTTCAGCCAGCCTCCCCCGGCCCTCTGCTCCCACCCAGCCACAGCCCATCCTTTCTCCCCCTCCCCCAAGAAAAGCTGCCTGTGGCGTTAACCATCTCACAGCTTCATTTCCTTCCTGAGTGACGTTGCAGACAGCAGGGGGTTACTGCTCAGGGGATATGCAGCCATCCCCAAGGTATCCCTCACCTGGTCCTGCTCCTCCCTCAAGCTCAGTGTGGGCAGCTTCCTTCCAAATAGGCGTCTGGACCACGAACCCCTTGAGGGCAGGAATGGTGTGTGAGCAGCCCCTGTGCCTCCTGTATCTGGGATGAAACCAACAGAGAGTGCGCGCTCTGTAAGTGAAGTGTCTAACGTAAACGTTTACATTGTATCAGTCAGGACAGGTGAGGCTATGCCGCAGGGACGAACACGCCCCACATCCTTAGAGACGGAGCACAGCAGAGGTTCATTTCTCACCTGTGTCTCCCATGCGCTGTGGGTAGGCCGGGGCTCTGATCTTTGTAGTCACTCAGCCACCCAGGCCAGTGGAAGCTCCCTCAGGGGGAGGTTGAGATTGTGGTGAATCACACACTAGCTCTTCGGTTTCACCTGGAACTAACACGTGACTTTCACTCATGTTTCGTCAGCTAGAGCAAGGCAAACCGACATCCAGGAGAGGCCAGTGAGTATTCCCACCATGGGCTCCAGCTGGAAGACCTTACTTGGATTCTGGCCTCTAATGAATTCTTAGTTGAAACATTAGTTTCTCTATCTACAAAACAGGGACTTTCCTTTCTTCCCCTACCCTGCTTCATAGCTTGCAGGATAGAAGAACCCCCTGATGGGAAGCCAGAGTGTGGCAGGTCCTAAGGATGCTGGGATGAGAGCGCCAGAGGTTGATGGTACCCAGGAGCTCCGGCCTTGGGACCCCCACACAGACAGAAGCAGGGATGATCCCCAGAAGGTTACCCACCAGGGGACCAGAGATGAGGCCAGTATAGAGCTGGGTCCAGTCCGGCAGGGGGCAGGCTCCAGGCAGGCAAAACTCGGAGCTGTGCTGATGGTGACTGGCTCCAGCCCAGGGCCCAGGGAATCAGACATGACCTGATAAAAATGCCTTGGAGACGTAGTGCGTATGTGCTCAGCCGCGAAGTCGTGTTCAATTCCTAGCGACGCCGTGGGCAGTAGCCCACCAGGCTGCTCTGTCCATGGGATTTCCCAGGCAGGAAAACTAGAGTGGGTTGCCATTTCCTTCTCCAGGAGGTCTTCCTGATTCAGGGATTGCACCTGAGTCTCCTGCGATTCCTGCATTGGCAGGCAGGCTCTTCACCACTGAGCCACCTGGGAAGGCTAACGATGTAGCGAGTGACTGAGTGAAAGCCGCTCAGTCGTGTCTGACTCTTTGCAACCCCCTGAACTGTCCAGTCCATGGAATTCTCCAGGCCAGAAGACTGGAGTGGGTAGCTGTTCCCTTCTCTAGGGGGTCTTCCCAATGCAGGGATCTAACCCAGGCCCCCAGTTGCAGGCGGATTCTTCGCCACTGGGCCACCAGGGAGTCCCTGCTCTCAGCTTTGGTGTCCGTCACCGCAGACGGGACGGATGTCTGTGCTGATGCTTGATGGTGTCCGTTAACCCGGATCCTCACGGCCTCCTCATGGGCAGGCATCTGACTCACCATGTTCTATAGGGAGGTGGCAGAGCTGAGGCTGCCCCCAGCGCCAGGCCCGGGCCCTCAGTCCGGGTCCCGCTCCCGCGGCCGCGTCCTGCTTCCTCCCTCCCCCTTTACTCTGCGCTCAGGGCTCCGGGTCAGGCCCTGTCTGTGTTGCCCACCTCTGTATCACCAGCTCCTGGCACAGGACTTGGCACATACGAGGCACCCGGTACCCGTCAGTGGTTGATTACCTGTCAGTTGATGAGGGACTTGCAATCCATGTTTCGCGTTCTCCATGAGTGCCGCCTGCAGAGAGCAGTGCCAGCCTTTGGGTGGTGAAAGGCTGGAGCTACATGAGCACGTGGACCCCACCGGCCCTGAGACCTCGGCCAGTGGGTCCCCCAAGGCCCCTAGTGACCCAGGTCGCTCCACTCCTGGACCTCCCGGCAGGTGTGGCCAGCCAGCACATGCTCGGCGTGCGCAGGATCTGCCCGCTCAGATCCAGAACAGGACGTACGTCTGCCGAACTTCGGGCAGGAGAGGAACGTAGCCAGAATTCCCAGGTGAATGGTCCATCTGCCCACCGACAAGAGGAATTTGCTTTGGAAGTGACTGATCCTCTGACCAAGGGTATTTCTCGTCCCAGCAGGTGGCCGGGGGTGGAGTGCGGGGACTGATGCCAAGAAGGGCCACCATCCAAGCACACGAGACCCTGGGCCCCAGATCCAGTGCATTGCTTCTATGCATCCACTTTCAAAGGCCTCAAAAAAGTGGAAAGAGAGCTCAATTCAGACTGACTCATGGAAGTGGAGCCGGGAAGGGGCCACGTGAATCGAGAAATCAGTTCTGCCTCAGCTGTTTGTGCACTGATGCGTCTCTTCATTCTCAAAAGATGTGAAGGGAATTCCTTAGTGACCCTGCACGTTGTCTCTGGGCGGCGGCCCTGTCCACGCCGCTGGCAAGATGTCCCAGGATGTGCTGGCTCGCCTGTTTGTATTTTGGCTCAGCCAATAAGAGCCCGCAAGGCCTGCCGCACTCTGGGCACCTGGGCCCATCTGTGGCGTCTTCCCTGGCTCCCCCTTCCATCCTGCATCTGTAAGTCGGCCCCATCCAACTGCTTCTCCTGGAGACTTCAAGATACATGAAACCTGCTCATCACTGTCCCAGTGCCCTGCACCCTAAGCCAGGCTGAGGAGTTAAATGGGACACAGGGGCCTCCTGGGCTTGCTCGGGGCTTAACCACAAGCATTTAGTGAGCAAGCTCTGTACCCAAGGCTTCCCTGGTAGTTCAGACAGTTAAGAATTGGCTTGTAGTGCAGAGACCCGGGTTTGATCCCTGGGTCAGGAAGATCCCCTGGAGAAGGGAAAGGCTACCCACTCCAGTATTCTGGCCTGGAGAATCCCCTGGACAGAGGAGCCTGGTGGGTGACAGTCCACGGGGTCACAGAGTCAGAAACGGCCGAGCAGCTTTGATTCAGCCTGTACCCGGCACCCGTACTAAGTGCTTTGCGTGTTTTCTCTCCTTTATTTATTTATTTTTTAACTTTTTTTTTTTTTGATGTGGACCATTTTTAAAGTCTTTACTGAATTTGTTACGATATTGCTTCTGTGTTGTGTTTTGGATTTTTGGCCAGGAGGATTGTGGAGTCTTAGCTCCCTGACCAGGTGTAGACCCCACAGCCCCTACCTTGGAAGGCAACGTCTTAACCACTGGGCTGCCAGAGAAGTCCCGTGAGCTTTCCCTTAATGTGCAAACGAACCTAAGATGCGGGCGGAGATCCTTCTCTCTTGCCAGTGAAGAGGCTGGGGGCAGGGACTGCATCCACTTCATTCTTGAAATGGGGGACTTGGCCCAGGGAAGAGGCACGCTAGCGTGCACGTGGAGGGCCGGGACCCAGTCTGACGGCTCAGCCTCTTGGGGCAGTGGGTGTGACCACACAGTGCTTGTTGTTACGTTCAGCCGCTCAGTCGTGTCCGACTCTCTGTGACCCCGTGGACCGCAGCACACCAGGCCTCCCTGTCCTTCACTAACTCCCGGAGCTTGCTCAAACTCATGTCCATGGAGTCGGTGATACCATCCAACCATCTCCTCTGTTGCCCCCGTCTCCTCCAGCCTTCAATCTTTCCCAGCATCAGGGTCTTTCCAAATGAGTCAGCTCTTGGCATCAGGTGGCCAGAGTATTGGAGCTTCAGCTTCAGCATCAGTCCTTCCAGTGAATATTCAGGGTTGATTTCCTTGAGGACTGACTGGTTTGATCCCCCTGCTGTCCGAGGGACTCTCAAGAGTCTTCTGCAGCACTACAGTTCAAAAGCATCAATTCTTCGGTGCTCATTTTATCCCACAAACATCAGAAATTATGGCCTCCTATACTGAGGGTTCCAACAGATGATTTGGAGTCATCCGGTTCAGACCCCTACACATATAGGATCCCCTTGACATCATCCATCAGAAGTCTCTACTAGCATCTGCTTACTCACTCCCAGTGACGGGAGGCTTACTACCCTGCCCAGGTTGGTTAGGAACTTAGGAAGGGATCAGTTTAATCTGGAAGTCGGTGGCTTGTGGGCTGTGGAACATTAGGCCCTGCTCAAAGAGTCTGTCAAGGCTGCTCGTGTTCATGTATTTCCAGGGAGGCACTGGCACCACAGCAGAGTCCCGAGGGCTTCAATGCCTGGGTGGCCAGCGTGCCCCCAGGTCTGCGCTCAGGCTTTTCAGAAATAAGATTTTACCCATTTTGAACCCAGAGCTGATCAGCGCCCCTATTAAGCACATTCACAAGAGACAGCATTGGGAACTGAACGCTGATTCATTTCGGTCCACCAGTAATTGTCGATTTCATGCAAATGGAGCAGATGTCCACGCTCTCTGTCCAAGCTCCTGGGAAACAGATTATCTGCCAAAGCTTCTCTCTGCAGGGCGAGGGAGGGGCAGCTTCCAGGAATTATTTTCCCGGCCATGATGAGCCCTGATGCCCCCCCAGCTTCACGAACACATCCCCACCCAGGGACCTTTCTCAGTTTCCCTCCCTCCTGGGCCTCCCCCTCACTGAGAATGTTGTATAAACTAGTCCCTTGCATGAGTCTGGTTGATAATAACTGAAGAATCCAGACCCTCTGCAGTGAAGGAGCAGCCCTCTGGGGGTTTGGGGATCCCAGCAGGGGGAGGAAGCACCTCTTGTCTCCTCAATTTACATAGTAATGGGCTATCTCAGTTCTCAGCATTCCATAATGAAAACTGTTAGGGTTTTTTTCCCCTTAAATCTAAGAATTCCGTGACTAGCAAGCCTGCTTAGCCAATATCCCCAAAGTGGTGGTCTTTTAGAAAATCGCCAGGTCTGTTTTGTAGAACAGAAGGTTAGAACCTTCCTGCCTGTGGGTGGTGTGTTCCCCACAGTTCAGATTTTAATGACAGAGGTTGAGTTTGGGGGTCCCCCTGTCCCTGCCACCCCAGCGTAAGTGTCCCCATGTGAACTCTGACTTTTCAAGTCTCTAGAACGTTCTTCTTTCTTTGGTTCACTGGTACTCAGACCTGCATTTATTTATTTATGCAAAACCCATCTCCTGGATTTGCAGGACTTCTCAAGAAATACAGATAAATATGAAACATCAGGGCCAAAAGTAAAGCACAGATGTGAAGAGGAGACACAGCCAGCTGAGAAGCTCAAATGTAGGAGAGTGGACCCTGCGGGCAGGCCTAGACCCGAAGCTCAGCTCTGCCACTGAGCACACGTCCTGTCCCTGTGCCTCAGTCTCCTCCCCTGTGAAATGGATCAAGTAATACCTCCTTCAGCTCATGATTGAAAGAACTGAATAGGGTAATATATGTAAAGCACTTAGCAGAAATGGCTGGCAAGTCGCAGGCGTTCAGGAACTGCTATCTTTGTCCCTGTTACCGCTGTGGTTGTACTTTCTCCTGTACCCAGCTGCTATAACTGAGCTGTGGCTTCAGCTCCTCACTTCCTAGCCATCAGAGCAAAAGCAGAAAGCAATGATCCTGTTTCTCACTTCCACAAGAGGACGTGGAGATACCAGCTCTGCTGGTAGTAAGGCCATCCTTTTCAACCTGCCTCACTTTGTCTGAGAGTTTCACGCTCTCCTGTGAGGAGCTAAGTGCTCAGGTTCAGGCTTAATTAGCCATCAGAGCCTCAAACAGCTCTGCCTTCTCCTCGCTGGAAAGGTTTACAGACCCAGTACCATGAAGACCACACCATGGCTGGGAATAACCTCTCCAGGGTGCTGCCTAATTGTCAGGAGGGTGGTAGCAGGGGTGTCTGCAGAAACTCAGGCAGGGAGATAACGATGTCTTCAGCTTTGAACACCTGGGTACTTGAAAGAATGTTAATTAGGCGGCAAGTCCCAAGTTGGACTCTCACTGGTGTAATTTTACATTTAGTAATTTAGCAGTTGCTGGGGATAGAGGCTTCAGGGGACTGTTGTTGAACATGGCTTACAGCTTAGCAAGCAAGGGAGTCAGTTTAGTTGCTCAGTTGTGTCCGACTCTTTGTGACCACATGGACCGCAGCACACCAGGCCTCCCTGTCCATCAGCAACTCCCAGAGCTTGCCCAAACTCATGTCCATCGAGTCGGTGATGCAATCCAACCATCTCATCCTCTGTCGTCCCCTTCTCCTCCCGCCTTCAATCTTTCCCAGCGTCAGGGTCTTTTCCAAGGAGTCAGCTCTTTCCATCAGGTGGCCAAAGTATTGGAGCTTCAGCTTCAGCATCAGTCCCTCCAATGAATATTCAGGACTGATTTCCTTTAGGATGGACTGGTTGGATCTCCTTGCAGTCCAAGGGACTCTCAAGAGTCTTCTCCAACTTTGGCCCAGCCTTAGATACCCCATAAGAGGTCTGCGGGGGTTTTGTTTGGTTTTTAATATGTATTTATTTATTTATTTGGCTGCGCTGGGTCTTAGTTGCAGCACGTGAGATCTAGTTTCCTGACCAGGGATCAAACCTAAGCCCCCTGCATTGGGAGCTCAGAGTCTTAGCTGCTGGACCGCAAGACAAGTCCTGTGAGGGGCTTGTTGAACCGCACTCAATGAAGCCAGCTGACTGAGTCACCATTCCTGCCAGGTTCTTCCCATGAAGTGTCTCTTTAATGGTCCCAGCCAACCCGGGCGGGCCTAGGCCCCGTGACCCATGGCAAGGCCCTCTCCACTGCCCCGGGGGGACCTTGGACCTGTCTCTTGAATGGTACAACTGAGTGTTCACCCAGCTTGTCCAGGCTGCACAGCCAGTAAAAGGCAGGGTCAAGTCTGGAGCCTTCTTCTCGGGGCTCTTCTCAGGGACCCTGGGGCGTGGCGGGTGCTCTGGGGTGTGGTCAGCCCAACTCTTGCAGGTGCCTTTCCTGGAAGGTCCTGGCAGAGTGTCCCGGGACACCTGGAGCATCTATGTCTGCCACAGCACCACCTGGTGGTGACTTTTGGAGCATGCACCTCACGAGCCCAGTGGAGAGCGGGCTTCCAGCAAGGGCCGGCCGGGGAGGGTCCGGCCGGCGGCCTCCCTTGAGGCTTGTGCAGAACTGAGCACCTCCTCCCTCTGTCTGAGAGAGTTCCATGTCAGCCAGCCACATCTTCCCTGCCTGTATTTATTAGACATCAGAGATACAAAGCAGCGAGGGAGTTCCCTGGCGGTCCAGCAGTTAGGACTACACGCTTTCACTGCTGGAGGCCTGGATTTGATCCCTGGTTGAGGAACTAAGATCCCACAAGCTGCAAGGTGTAGCCAAAAAAAAAAAAAGGTGGGGGGAGATATAAAGGGGGGGAGGATCTGGTATTTACCGAGCTCCTGCTGGGAAAGGTGTTTCCTGACATCATCTCTTAGAGTCTTCCCAACAGCCCTGCAAGTCAGCGATTCTCCAGCCCTTTCTGGATGAGGAGATGGGCAGGCGTGGCCTGGCCCAGCTCCCGTGGCCCCATCAGACCCCTGCTCATGTCATCAAAGCAGAAGGTCTGCCCTCCTAAGCATCACTGGGCTTTCCAGGCAACAGCTACCCAGCGTGTGCTGTCATTGCAGTGAACTTTTTCCCCTCCCCAGATGAAAATCAGGAGGAGATGCTCTGAAAAAGAACTTCTCTTAAGAAAGAAAAATCAAATCCCGTCAGTCCATTAGCGATGTCCCCTTTTTCTTTAATGACCAAAAACTATACAAGATCAGGTTCCTGTGGCACTTATTTTAAAAGACGGAAGGGAACCCAGCTGGGGTTGTTTCTGAGGATTCCACAGCATCACAGAGGTCACTGGGAGGTCCCTGCCCTGTGCAGACCCGAGTGGAGAAAGTCATTGGCAGAGAAGAGGAAGAGCAATGACCAGGTTTATGATATGCCTCCCGTTACCCCACCGGGAACTTGAACTCAGGCCCATAGACATGCATTCATGCTCACAGGGTCATTCAAAGAGGTGAGCTGCTGCCAGAACTGGGCCCGCTCTGGGATCTGAGGCTCCACAGTTTTGCAAGGCTGTTCATGCAAGGATATGGCAGCGTTAGTCATAAAGACATTACTACCAGCAGCTTTATCAGTGATCTCTGCCCTGACTGTTCCTGACCAGCAATCACTGTATCATCTGTTTCAGAAATGGAATAAAGAGCTATAAATCTTGGGAGCGGGTAAGAGGAAGCAACCACGGGGAAATCTTATTTTGAACCCAGATCTAGACTCTTTAAGTAAATTACCCAGTGGAAACATGACCACTGCTGTCAGAATGGGAACCTGACATCGGAGTCCAGAGAACCTCAGAAGTTCAGTGGACTCAGACTTGCTAAACTGTAGACAGCGCTGGGGACCCCAGGTTATAAGCACTAGCAGAATGAGAATAACCAGTCTGGATTTTCAGCCAGGTTCCCAGCCACAGGCATTACCATACAGGTCCTCAATCCAAACTACACAGATTCCCATGTAAGAGCAGCTTTAAAGATGAGGTCTTATTCCATAAAATTTATAAAAACATGAAAAAAAAAAAAACCACTATATGGGAAAAGCGCCAAGAAGCAAACATCAAGATTAGATCCTTAATTTAATAGAATGGCCTGAAGGAGTGCCCCCCTCAAAAAAATAAGCATGATTACAATCATTAAGGACATAAATTAAAACATTGAAGAATAAGTGGAAAGAGTAAGATGTTGGGGGGAAAAAAAGTACAGGGAGGTTTTAAAATGAAACCAGTGGAACTTTTAGAAATGAAAAAATAGTCATTGAAATTAAAACTTTGGTGGGAAAGTTAAACAGATTAGACAAAGCTAATCCTTCCCAAAGGAAAGATCTTTGGGGTACGTATTAGATATGTTAAGGTCAGAAGAGCAGCGGCTCCTGAGTGGCTCACAATTCAACAGTCTGGCAGTCAGAAGCGCTTTACAAAGCGGAGGATCACTCTGATAATGAACGTGCCCAGGGGGCTCCCTTGGACTTGAGACATACCATTCTAATTTCCCCTGCAGGGGCCCTGGAGAAGGAAATGGCAACCCACTCCAGTGTTCTTGCCTGGAGAATTTCATGGACTGAGGAGCCTGGTGGGCTCCTCTGAGATTGCCATGGGGTCGACTGAGTGGCCGACACTTACTTACACTTAGAGAGGGAAATAATGAATTGGAGGATCGGTTTGAAGAATTACTCCCAGTGCATTGTGCAGAGACAAAGAGATAGAAGGTAGGAAAGAGAAGTTAATGCTCAACAGTTGCCTAATTCCAACTTCAAAAAGGAGAGAATAGGAAAGAGAGACAATTTACTGACTGAGATTGACTGACAGACATGATTCCTAAGGTTCAGGGAACATGAGTCTTGAGCAGAATAAATATGTTATACCTACACAGATCATAGTGAACTCCAGAGGTAAAAAGGAATTATTTAATTACTTTTTAAATGAATTTTTAAAAATAATACTTAACAAAGAAACCTCAGCTAGACCGATGAGACTTCTCAAAACAATAGAAACCAGAAAAGAAAAAAAAAAATAACTGTCAATCTAAAATTGTATATCCATCCAGCTAAACTATCATTCAAGGTGGAAGCCAAAGGATATTTTCAAAGACTGAGCAAGTTTACCCCGAAGAGACCCTTGCTGCAGTAACTACTCAAGGAACTCTACTTCAAAAAACAGTGACTATTACTGTGATAATATAGACAGAACATCTAGCCCCGTTCCCCGAATCCAGGACCATGCCCATGACCACTAGCTGCCTTTATCATAATTGAATAAAGGCCTCCAGACCCCGCTCTGCAGCTCTGACCGCTGGCCCTCTGGACCTGGTTGCTTGATCTTGCACTTGATCAAATCAGTGCTTGAACACCCTACCTTGATCTTGCCTAAAGGATTCTGCCTTGGCCTATTTTCCAGTTCTCTAGGAGGATCCTGCCTCCATTCAGGGTCCTAAAACCACATCCCTGAAAGCAGCCACTTGCCAACATCCTGGCTGGGCCACTTCAGTCCCCAGGCGACACTCCCACCCGGTGTTCCTCCCACTCCTCTTCTCACTGGGTGAGAATTCAAAGGAACATTCACCTAGTACTGGTGTCACCAGGGATTCTGACCCGTTGCTTATTGCACACGCACTGTCAGTACTTTGCAGTGTTTCCGATATGTTGCATATATCTGCGGCAGACTGATTGCAAAAAAAAATGGCCCTACTTCTCCACCCCTCCTTGCTTTCACATCTTTTTCAATATGACCCTGAAGCTCTTCCCATCAAGAAGTGCAGTCCGTTTCTCCACCCTTTGAATCTTGGCTGGCCTTGTGACTTGCATTCGCTAAAAAAAAGTAAGTAAAGGAAATGACATCGTATCCATTTCAGACTTAAGCTTCAGAAGATCTTGCGCATGGGTGTCATCCTTGCCTTAAGAACAAGTCAAGGCTAGCCCCCTGGGGGATGGAAGACACGTGAGGCAAAGCCATGTAATCTTAGCCAGCCCCCAGCCTACCCACCAGCTGGTCGTAGACACATGAGTAAACCCAGTGGGATCAAGCATGCTGGAATGATCTGAGCAGAACTGCATAGCCCATTGGTAGGCTCATGAGAAATAACAAATGGTTATTTCAAGTCACTGAGTCTGGGGATTATTTGTTACACAGCAGTAGCTAACCAATAGAATATATAAGACATTTTATTTGTGTATATGCATATAGATAATGAATCTGCTGGTGTTATACTGGCTCACAGCCTGAAGCTGACCAGCAGCTACTTCTAAGTTACGTCATCTTGCTCAGTTTAACCCTTCTGGTGGGGAATTGAGTGTCCATGCTAGCGTATGGACTGACAGCCATAACTCCCCACCAGAAACTGCACAGTGTGGCAGGATTCATGCAGACCCCTCTTCCTTTGTGTGATCTTTCCACCCACCTTGGTTTGGCAGGTGTTCCCAAGATTAACAAAGCAAAAGGTCATGTGCCTTTGGCGTGGTGCCCACATCAGGATACCAGTCTTCCAACAAACTCCAGCCTGCTAGTGTGTGTCTTGAATCAACCAAATAAGAACTGTTTATCTTGGCAAGTTGTGTTGTTCTGGTTTTAATATTCAATTTTAGAAGATGTCGCAGTTATCAAAAGACGTGTTTTGGTTCAAGATTAGGGAAGTAGAGTAGGAGAGAAAATGTAGGGATCGCTGAATTCCACTCTGCCCCTTATTGTGTGACTTTGGGCAAATTACTTAGTGTCTCTGAGGCAAGTTTTTCCCATCGTAAAATGGGAGTAGTCCTGCTTGCCTCCTAGGATTGCTATGAGAAGAAAATGAAGCAGTATATGTATAAAGCTCTTAGCCTAGGTAAGCTGTGATGGTGACAGAGAAAAGAAGGGAGGTTAAGAAATAGAATACCAGAACTTTGTTTAAAAACAAACAACAAAGGAAAAACCTTTGCAGCAAGATCTCTCGCTCCAGTTTCTCTCCCAGCTCCTAAGGAGTTAGACCAGCATTACTGCCTGTGATATTTGAAGGATAAAGCCAAGGCAGAAGAGTTCCTCACTAAGCTCAGATACGCTTAGACATCCTGACCCTTGAATTCCTAAACTCTCACTTAGCTGGAAACTGCGTCTGGGCTGCCACTAGACACCAGCTGAAATGCAGAGCAGGCTGTCACTCAGTCAGCTGGCTCTTTCATCTCCAGGGCAGCAGACATCGCCTTTGATGTGATTTCTTTCCCTTCTACGGAATCTCATCTCCCAGTTGCTTTGTCTGCAGACAGACCCCGCTTTAGCCTCCCCTGGAGAGGCGGGTGGGCAGCCACGAGAGGTCAGGCACGCAGATTAATTTTTCGGGCCCCCGGATGCTAGTAACAGCCTTACCACTTTGCCGAATGGAAAAGACGGAAATCAAAAGGGAGAGATGAAGGCTTACTCCTTCCATGAAATCATCCCAAATCCCTATAATCCGTCCAAACAGGCTCCCTTAAACGGTTCTTTCTAGTGTGAACCTCATTCCACTGAAGGGTTGGGAGGAGGGGGACAGCCAAAGCTTGCCTTCATCTCCCTTCCCTCCGGCTCCTGGACCTCTCGCTCGCCCCTCCGCCGCGTCTGTGCGTTTATCTCGCGTGTACGTGTGTCTTTGGCATGGATTCCATTTGTGTTAGATGCGGTTCACAGCATTTTCTTCAAGGTCCATTTTCTGGACCCGCCATCAGGAGGTAACTTCCTCGTTCGTTTCCCACTTTATCTGTCCGTGCACACACAACCCCCTGCCAGGAGGAAGAACATCCTTCTTTTTCGCTTCTCAAACTGTGGTCTTTGCAGCGCGGGAGAATCTCATTACTGACAGTGTGATAGGCGTGTGGGAGCGTGTGATGTGGCCTTTCCTGCCGTGTGGTGAGATTTCTGTGAAGCTCCTAGAGGAGGCTGGTTGGAGAGACCGGGCAGGCACCACCAGGGCCTGCCTCACTTTCCGAAAGCACACGGTCTGGAGAGGACAGAATGACAGCGGTGAAGCCGGGAGTGGCCATTCCCAGCGACACAGGGCCCTCCCTCGTCGTGCAGAAGGGATTCTCCATGGGGCTCTGAAAGAGCTAGCCCTACTTGGTACATTTGAAGAGTGTCTAGTTTGACAGAGACTCAGTTTATCAACAACCTCAGATATGCACTATTCTAATGGCAGAAAGTGAAGTGGAACTGAAGACCGTCTTCATGAGGGTGAGAGAGGAGAGTGGAAAAGCTGGCTTAAAATCCAACACTCAGAAAGCTAAGATCGTGGCATCTGGTCTCATCACTTCACGGCAAAGGGAAGGGGAAAAAGTGGAAGCAATGACAGGCTTTATTTTCTTGGGCCTCAGAATCACTGCGGATGGTGGCTGCAGCCATGAGGGTGAAAGACGCTTGCCCCCTGGAAGAAAGGCTATGAGAAACCTGGACGGCATAGGAAAAAGCAGAGACATCACTTTGCTGACAGAGGTCCATCTAGTCAAAGCTATGGTTTTCCCGTTAGTCATGTAGAGATGTGACAGTTGGACCTTAAAGAAGCCTGAGTGCCCGAGAATTGACCTTTCAAATTGTGGTGGAGGAGGAGACTCGTGGGAGTCCCTTGGATAGCCAGGAGTTCAAACCGGTCCATCCTAGAGGAAATCAACCCTGAGTATTCATGCTGATGCTAAAGCTCCGATACTTTGGCCACCTGTTGCAAAGAACTGACTCACTGGAAAAGACCCTGATGCTGGGAAAGATTGAAGGCAGGACGAGAAGGGGACGACAGAGGATGAGATGGTTGGATGGCATCGCCGACTTGATGGACATGAGTTTGAGCAAACTCCAGGAGATAATGAAGGACAGGGAGGCCTGGCGTGCTGCAGTCCAGGGGGTCGCAAAGGGTCAGACCCGACTTGGGGACCAAACAGCAACAGAGAGGGTTTTAAAGACCAAGGCTCTAGAGTAAAAGGGTTCCTGCTGTTGTGAAGAAGTAGCCATCCTCAGCTCTTGGGGGTTTTGTGTGTGTGTGACTGGTTTTGTTTGAAAAGCTAAGACAATCTCCAGACTGCCAGGAGTACCCCAGTGGTAAAAGTGTCATATCAGGAGTCGGGCGTGATAAGAGCAGTTGACAAGATAGAAACTGATTTATCTAAATCCTGAGTGATAAAAAGCAAGATGGTTGCACAACATTGTGGCTCTACTTAATGCTACTGAACTGTACTCTTAAAACTGGTTAAGGAACGTCCCTGGAGGACCAGTGGGTAAGACATAGCCTTCCAGTGCGGGGGGCTGGGACCCCTACTCGGGAAACTAAGATCCCACAAGTGTCACAGCTAAAAACTAAAAAATAAAGCAGAAGCAATACTGTAACAAATTCAATAAAGACTTTTTTAAAAGGTCCACATCAAAAAAAATTTTTTAATGGTTAAGATGAAAACTCTTATGTTACGAGTATTTTACCATAACATCTTTTTTTTTTTAATTTTGAGGCTTTCCTGGCGGTCCAGCGGTTAGGACTGTGTGCTTTCCCTGCCAGGGGTGCGGGTTCAATCCTTAGGTGGCTAACTGAGATCCCACAGGCTGAGTGGCGGGGCCAAAAAAAAAGTTTTTAGCTAAATGAGGAAGTGTTTAACCGTAGTTTACAGCTCTATAGCTGCTTCTCTCCAGAGGCTTCGTCCTCCAACCACGTGCCCGGCATCACCACTCCCCACCACTGCCTCCTCAAATAGTACCTGCAATTAGCAGGTGGCTAGAAACAGGCACGGAGAAGGCAATGGCACCCCACTCCAGTACTCTTGCCTGGAAAATCCCATGGACGGTGGAGCCTGGTGGGCTGCAGTCCATGGGGTTTCGAAGAGTCGGACACAACTGAGCGACTTCACTTTCCCTTTTCACTGTCATGCATTGGAGAAGGAAATGGCAACCCACTCCAGTGTTCTTGCCTGGAGAATCCTGGGGACAGGGAGCCTAGTGGACTGCCGTCTATGGGGTCGCACAAGGTCGGACACGACTGAAGCGAGTTAGCAGCAGCAGCAGCAGCAGCAGAAACAGGCGTGTTACTGTAACGGCGAAGCCATCTCCAAAAACAGTGCGTCCTGCCCACCATTTCTACCTCGCTGCCAACTTGATTGTCTGCATGGGAAAAACAGTGGATCCCACTGACCAGGCATGTGCTGGGCACCACCCTGAGCATATAACAACTTCACTCCAGCCCTGGGAAATCAACGTTATTGTATTATCTCCATTTTACACGAGGAAGCTAAGGCTCCAAGTTACTAAATAACTGACTTCAATGCACGCAAAACCAGCATTTGAAGATTTCTTTTGTGCTCAAGGTCAAGCAACTTCTCCCAGATTGGCGATTCCCAACCTCCGTGCCCTTGGGCCCTTTCTGCTGGCAAACATTACCCAGCCCTGCGTGGGGCACTAATCACTCTTTCAGCGCCTCCTGGTGGAGAAAGGATGTAATGACAAAAAGCTACCTGAATCCAGAAATTCTGTGAGTCGCAACAGCCACCTGATAGTCCTAATCATGGCACCTGCCGTTTGAGACAGGCGGTGTTTAACTGGCCGGCGGCGGTTTGCACTTATGCAGGCCCTCAAATTCGCTCTGGATCTTTGCTCCCAGAGATGGGGCACCTTGAGCTACACCACGAAGCTCCTGAAGGTCTGGAGATCCCGAGCCTTCCGTATCATGTAGGCCAAGCCCAGGGGATTCTGTGGATATGGCTGATGTCAGGTGCTTCTTGGGAGGGTCACCACAAGCCTCTGACTCACACTGTCAGACGCCAGGTGAGGAGACTGAGGGCGGGTCGGCTCAGTCCAGGCGGGGTCAGAAGGACCAGCTCCACCAGGGCTGGGTCAGAAGGACCGTTCGTGTTCTTGCCCGCTGCAGACTGCAGCTAGCCACAGGAGCAGAACCCTGGAAACCAGCAGCTAAAGAGCTGAGTCCGCGCTTGAGCGCTCAGTTGCTTCAGCCGTGTCCGACTCTTTGCGACCCTGTGGACCTTAGCCCGCCAGGCTCCTCCGTCCATGGGATTCTCCAGGCACGAATACTGGAGTGGGTTGCCGTGCCCTCCTCTGGGGGATCTTCCCGCCCCAGGGATAGAACTCGTGTCTCCGGTGTTGCAGGGGCTTCTTTACTGACTGGGCCAGCAGGGAAGCCCAAGCAGCTGAGAGCAGTGGTTAGACACACTCACATTTACTTTCAGCAGAGTCAGCACTTGCTCTTCATTATCCAGTCTCCAGAGATCCTCGACTGGCACCTCTCAGAAGAAGTTGTACCAGGAGGGAAAAAAAAAATTTTTTTTGCATGTTTTCTCACCACAAAGGGTTCATACTGCCGAGTCCCGTGGCTTGCTTTCGTTCATCCCGCAAGTACTTACTGAGCACAGCACCTCTGCCAGGTGCTGTTTGCTGAGGGCCCTGGGGATTCCCTGTTGTCGCTCAGGAGCTCAGCTGTGTTCAACTCTTTGCGACCCCATGGACTGCAACACGCCAGGCTTCCCTGTCCTTCACCAACTCCCAGAGCTTGCTCAAACTCATGTCCATTGAGTCAGTGATACCATTCCACCATCTCATCCTCTGTCGTCCCCTTCTCCTCCTGCCTTCAATCTTTTCAGCATCAGGGTCCTTTCCAGTGAGTTGGCTCTTTGCATCAGGTGGCCAAAGTATTGGAGTTTCAGCTTCAGCATCAGTCCTTCCAGTGAATATTCAGGACTGATTTCCTTTAGGATTGGCCGTTTTGATATCCTTGCTGTCCAAGGGACTCTCGAGTCTTCTCCAACATCACAGTTCAAAAGCATCAGTTCTTCAGTGCTCAGCCTTCTTTATGGTCCAACTCTCACATCCGTACGTGACTCCTGGAAAAACCATAGCTTTGACTATACAGACCTCCCTGGGGAACATGAGAAAGAACAGTCTCAGCCCTCGGGGAGGTCCCACGTAGTGGCAGACAGACTGCAAAAGAGATTTTAAAAGACAACTAGGGCATGAGTTAGATGGTCTCAAGTGCTGTGGAGAAAAGGAAATCAGAGAAGAGAGATGGGACTCCTGGCGGGGGTGGGAGGTCGAATCCTCCTCCCTTTGGAGGGTGACAGTTAAGCAGAGAGGTGCCGGGGGGAGGTGTGTGGATGTCGGGGGAAGGGCACTGGGAGGAGGGGTCCGCGAAAGGGGGATCAGGGAAAGGCCTGGCATGTTCTGGAACAGCGAGGCCAGTCTGCCTGGAGCAGAGCAAGCGAGGGGATGCGTGGGGGAGGTCCCAGTGGGCTTCAGGAGCTGCTGAAGGTGACTTACCCCAGGAGAGATGGACCCCACGAGAGGATCTTGAGCACGAGAGTGAAATGATCTGACTCTCCCCCCAGTGGAATTTGCATGTTGCGCAATCCCCCATCTTCAGTGTGTAAGTCAGTGATTTTCAGCAAACGTGCAGTCCAAACCATCACACGACTCAGTTGTTGAAAATTTCCATCACCCCCAGAAGGTACCTACCTCGTGCCTATGACTTGACTTTTAAAGGGATCACTTTGGCTCCCGTATTAGGAATAAAAATAAGAGATAGAAGCCAAAGACAGCTTGGACAAGTAATGTTTCTCATAGCACACGTGCGTGATGAAAAGCACCGAGAGCGGAGAGGTGAAGACAAGACTGGTGAACACTTCCTGGTGCTTCAGTGGCCGAGACTCCTCCTCACCCCCAGTGCAGGGGGCCTGGGCTCAGCCCCTG
Source organism: Capra hircus (assembly GCF_001704415.2). NCBI lineage: Eukaryota > Metazoa > Chordata > Mammalia > Artiodactyla > Bovidae > Capra > Capra hircus. The sequence goes on along the minus strand of NC_030809.1, from coordinate 2,996,558 downwards.
CTCAGGGCACTAGATCCCGCGTGCCGCAACAAAGGTGGGAGATGCCGTGTGCCTTGACGCCCATCCAGTGCAGCCAAATAAATAAATACATAACTAAAAAGAAAAAAAACAGGACCGATAGAGCATTTCTTCTCCAGTGCTGGAGGGATGGAGCTGCCTTAATTCCAAAGTCCTAACAGGGTGAAGGGCCTCCACCTTCGCAGTAAAAGCATTGTATTGAAAACATACGCAGGATCGCTTAAAAAATAAGGAATCCACGCCTGAAAGCTGGGCGTGCCTGTGTCCTCTACTTGAAGGTGACCAATGCTTGTTGGACCTCTGACTGTTTATAAAGCTATGGGACTATCTTCACACCTTAAAAATTCACAGGAAGAAAAGTTGATGGTAGCAATTGGAATAAATCCCACATATTTCAGAAAACACTTATGGTCCCTGCAGTTAAACGGTGGTGAGGTGGTCTTATATTCGTTATTATTATTAAAATGTTAAATCCCAGTTTCTTTTTTAAAACATTTATTTGGCTGTGCTGGGTCTTAGTTGTGGCATGTGGGGTCTAGTCCCCTGACCAGGGGTTGAACCCAGACACCTTGCATTTGGAGTGTGGAGTCTCAGCCGCTGGACCACGAGGGAACTCCACTGTGACATGAAGAACCACATGGGTCCATGGAAGGGCCCTTCTTGACTCTAAAAGTGGAACCTGAGTGAGGATGTTCTGTGTTTTACCTGGAAAACTGAAATTTTCTGGTATTGTAAGGTTTTGGACCAAACAATGAATTTTGACATTTTTTTTTCCCCAGCGTCTAATTCAGTGGCCAGTTTTCTTAACTCAAGACTTCCCCCTCCTGGACTGTATCATTCTGGCAACAGGACATAGGATTCTCCCTTGGGTGTGTCTAAAATGATTCCCGCTAAGCTTTTTTAGCTAACACCTGTGTGTCACCAAGAGTCTGCTTCGTGGCTTATCTCCAGGTTTGCCTTTTGTTCCAGAGAACAAATCATGTTTTAAGATGTAAGGAGAGCACCTCTGACTGGGTAACCGTCAGAAGGGGAGGAGGTCTCAATAAGTCAGTTTTCAACCAGGCTTCAGTAAATATGTTTCCGGCTCGCTGCCCACCCTGGCTGGATTTGACTGTTCTGGACTGTTTTGTGAGTTTCAGCTGCTAGTCTCAGTTCAGCAAAAGGCAGCTACCTCTTTGCTGTTCATCAGAGCTGTCAGTTGGGAGTCTCGGCATCCTGGCATCGCCCTAGGTGACCTGGTGGGGAATGCCGCAATCCCACTGCTGGCCACAAGGGGTCCCAGCCCGCCAGGTGATGGCCCCTGGGGCAGCAGAGCTCCTGAGGTGAAGAGTCATCGGGCAGGTGCCCTGAGTGGCCGGCGTCCAGAGAGAGCACAAAGCTGTTGGCCCACAGCTGTTAGCACTGTGGGGGCGATGCTAACGCCCCCGTGATCGCTGCGCTCTGAGTTGCTGCTGCTGGAGGGATGCCCAGGACCTGGCAGCTCCCCATGCTGGGTTCTAGGCTCAGCTGTGTTCTCACTACCCGTGTGACCTTTGGCACACCCCCTCCCCTCTGACACCCTGTGTTTCCTCATCAGCCAAGAGCAGGGTTCAGAATAAAATCTACAGCCTCGCTGGAAACACAAGCCCTGAAATAGCCCTTAGGTGGAAGAGTATCTGAGTCATCTTTACCATTCAATACGAACCACCAGCTTCCTGAAGTTTCACATCTTTCTGCCAGATTATCCTCTCCCTGGAAGCCAAGGAGTGATGTCAGGATTCTGTGCCAGGGAATCTGATCTCTCAGAGCCAGAGGAGCACAGGGGTTCTCAGACTCCCGTTAGCCCAGAACTCCTTACTCAAACTCTGGCACGCAGCTCAAATGGAAACCAAATGCGCTCTGGTTAGAAACCGGAGCCCAGGGAGAGAAAGCCAGCCGCCCGTGTCTCTCAGCAGGAGACGGGCAGGGCTGGCTGAGTTGTGCCTGTAGGGCCCACTCCCCAAGAATAACACGGAGCAGATAGCTCCCCAAGTGTAGGGGCACGCGGGACTCTAAGAAGGAGCTGCGTGCTGGGAGGTGGGGCAAGGCAGGCATGGGGCCCGCCAGCTCCCACTGTGTGTTCACCGCCCTGGCTTTTTCCCCACCATGACTTCTCCCCATAAAGACCCTCAGTTCAGTTCGGTCGCTCAGTCGTGTCCGACTCTTTGCGACCCCATGGACTGCAGCACGCCAGGCCTCCCTGTCCATTGCCAGCTCCCAGAGCTTACTCAAACTCATGTCCAGTGAGTTGGTGATGCCATCCAACCATCTCATCCTCTGTCATCCCCTTCTCCTCCCACCTTTCATCTTTCCCAGCGTCAGGGTCTTTTCCGATGAGTCAGCTCTTCGCATCAGGTGGCCAAAGATTGGAGTCTCAGCTACAGCATTGGTCCTTCCAGTGAATATTCAGGACAGATTTCCTTTTGGATGGGCCAGTTGGATCTCCGTGCAGTCCAGAGACCCTCAAGGCCGTACCATAGCCACTTGTAGGCTCAGAGAAGTGACTTAGCTCAGAAGTCACTAAGCTGGGATTTGAACCCAGAGCTTTGCAACTACAGATGCGTATACTGGCTGTCCCAGGGGATGGCCGTGTATTTACTCACTCCTTCATTCACACCCTTCTTGAACCCCAAGGATAGACCAGGCTCTGTGCTGCACAGCTGTGACCAAGGCAAGCCGGAGCCCCGCCCTCCCTGAACCCAGAGGTCAGAGGAGGAGACGGATGTAAACAAGTGAGAGGAGGCCAGAGCAGAGCTGGCTCGGGTGGAGAGTGGCTGGGGGCGGGGCGCGCACGAGCACCCGGGTGGGCTGAGAGCAGCGCTTCTCAAAGTGCATGTGAGCCGTGGGTTTCCAGTCTGCGGGGACATCAAAGAGACACTGCTTCTCTGCTCTGCACTGAGAGGACGGACACCCCACGGGCCAGTGCTCATCCTTGGGCTGCAGTGTGAGGAGCCCTCACCTGAAATCCCCTGAACCGCTAGGTCAGCGCCGACACGTCCGGTCCATGCCCTTTCGCCCCCCTCTCCTCTGCAGCCCCGCCTTACTGCCAGGCTGTGCAGGCCCCCAGGGGCTGTTGCAGAGGAAGGCTGTGGTGTCTCCTGCCTGGCACGTGCAGCGAGCCAGGACCGTGAGCCTTCTAAAGGGAAGCACTCCATCCGAGTCCACGGTCAGTCGTGACCTTCACGGATGGTGGAAATAGATGTGGGTCCCCACCTGGACTGTGCTGCCCACTGGCCACGTGATCCTGAAGATCTCTTTGGTTTCCCTTAACTCTGAAACGGGGATGCTGTGTGCTTATCCATTCATTCACTCCTTGGTTGCGCCGGGTCTTGCTGTGGCAGTCTTCTCCAGCTGTGGGGCACAGGCCGGTAGTTTCAGGGTGTGGGCTTTGTAGGAATGGATCAGGCACCAGAGGGCTTGACCCAGGGCCTGAAACTCGGTGAACAGGAGCCACAGTATGTGTGTGCGTCTGCGTGAACGGGTACACGAATGAGTTTGCGCCTGCAAGGACAGGGAAGCCTGGCGCGCTGCAGCCCGCGGGGTCGTAAATTGTCGGACATGACTGAGCGACTGAGCAATCGTGAGTCCATATCTGCGTGCATGTGGGTGTTGTATCCATTTCTCCCACTGCTGTTGGACGGTCCCTCGCAGGACCCACTGAGGCCAGGGGCGCTGACGATCTTTCCTGGGGTCTCTCTCCAGATTGCCAAGGGATCATTGAGGACGTCGTCCTGCTGGGCGCACCTGTGGACGGAGAAGCCAAGAACTGGGAGCCTTTCCGGAAGGTGGTTTCTGGAAGGATCGTCAATGGCTACTGCAGGTCTGTCCAGACCTCGCGTCCCTGGGGAGGTGTCGCCTGGGGACACAGATGTTTGAGGCCAGGCCCTTGTCCCGGAGGATCTCAGGGAGCAGTGGGGCACTGTTCCTGGAAGGAGCAAGGCCCAGGCCAGGGGTTCTGAAGCGGGCAGCATCCGTGTCCATGGGACGACGCACGAGAGGGACAGGTCCTGAGGAGGACTTCCCTGGGTCAGGCCCGAGACCAGTTCATAGGATGACTCGAGAGGCCAGGCTGGTCACCGTGATCTGGGGCAAGAGGGACATGGGGGAGTGGGCTGAGACTGAGAAGCAAAGGGTGAGCCCCAGGTGGGAGGTCTGCAAGTGCTGACTAGCGAGCCCCCGTGTGCTGTGTTCGCCTCTTATTCTTCAGCCGCGCTGGGTCTTTGTTGCGGCATGCAGGCTCCTCTGGTCGTCATGTGCGAGCTCAGTAGTTGCAGCATGCAGGCTTAGTTGCCCCGTGGCATGTGGGATCTTCACTGCGACCGGGGATCAAACCCATGTCCCCTGCATTGCAAGGCGGATTCTTAACCCACCAGACCCCCAGGGAAATCCCTTGTGTGCATTATTTGGTAGGAAGGGAGTGGGGATTGTCCAGGCTTTCAGAGCAACGTCTCGGGGCGGGGATGACAGCCTTGGGGGGCCCAGCACCCACAGCATACGACAGATCCTCCAGCAGGAGCTGAGGGCTACGAAGGCTGATGGCTGTGGGGCTGGAAAGGAGGCGTCCTGGCCGGGGATTTGAGAAGGACCTGAGGGGCTTCAGCCAAGGTGGCGCCCTAGACACTGGGGAGGAAGGGAAGCTCCTACCCCAAAACCCTAAGGGGTTTGTATTATTGATCCCATTTTACAAGTGAGAAAACTGGGGCTCAGAGAAGTTGAGTCACGAGGCCAGTTAACTTTAGTTTTGATCTAAGCCCAACCATCCCAAGTGAAACCTGCCACTGAATAGAACAGATTTGGAAAGTCTTTATCATTTTGACACTTAGCCCATGTCCAGAGCTAAAGATAAAGATGATCTTCGGCCATGGATAGAGGGCTTTAACCAGGACACCAGAGTTCAACCAATTAGAATGGCTTTATCGTTCGTATTCTTTTTCCTTTTCAGAGTTTAAACTTTTTACTTTGTACTGGGGTGTAGCTGACAAGCAGTGCTGTGGTGGTTTCAGGTAAACAGCAAAGAGACTCAGCCATACATGTACATGTATCCATTCTCCCCCAAATCCTGCCCCTCATATTCTAAGCTGAGTTCTTAGAATCAGAATATGGTAGACAGAACAAAGAAACAAAGAGAAAGAGCCATAATATATAAAGAGCTCAATCAAATCAATTTTTAAAAATCTAATAAAATGTCCAGAGACTCCTCTGCCCACCCAGTGGTAAGACTGCACACTCCCATCTCAGGGCGCGTGGGCTCACTCCCTGACTGAGGACCTTAAGACCCCGCATGCCACGTGGTGTGGCCTAAAAAATTTTTAAAGATCTAGATAAAATGGCCAAAAGATATCTACACATAAGCATGGAATAAATGCAGTCAATAAACTTTTGAAAATTAAATAGATGCAGACTAAAGTAGGGAAAATACCATGTATCATCCATCACATCAGCGCACGTCTGACATGAATACCATTCAGTGTTGGTGACGATGAGGTGAAATGGGCGCTGTTATATACTCCTGGTGGTAGCTGAATTTAGTGAATCCTTTTGGGGGGAATTGGCAATATCTATCCAAATTATTAGTGTGCCAGTCTTCTGACACCACAGATTCTGGCTCCTGTGATCCTGCATAAATAGTCACACGCACAGAGATGGATGCACAAAGGGGGTCCTTGCAGCTCCATTTATAAAAATTGAAAGCAACCCAGTGACCTAAATGACCACAAAGAGGGGAATAATGTTTTTAAAAAAGCAAGGGCCACGGTACATTCAATGACCCCATTTACAAAAGAAGAAGCTTCTGTGTATACATATATGTATCTGTGTGTCTGGAAATGAAGAGGGAGGTCCAGAGGGACCATGAGGCACAAATAACTGAATACCCGTGAAGAGAAGGCAGGGATTGCAAGGAGGGCTTAAAAGAGGGTTGTTTTTTTTTTTCCATTGATTACATAGTTGATTTACAGTATTGCATTAGTTTCAAGTATATAGCAAAATGAATTAGTTACATATGTTGTATATATTACCTCTTTTAATAAAAGAGTCCTTTATATATTTATAAAAGAGACTTTTAAGTAAAGGCAGTTTCAGAAATAAGAGAAGAAAAAGAATGGACACAATATTGACGTCAAACAGTCCTTGGTTAAAATCTTGGCTCCATCCTCGACCTCTCAGATGGCTTTGGACAAACAAATCTGAAGCTCAGTATTCCTACCTATACAATGGGAAGAAGAGGCCGTCCTGCACAGGAGTTCTGGGAAGATTAACGGAGATTGTGTGGGGTGAGGACTGGCAGTTCATAGGTGCCCAGTAAGCACCATGGGCATACTCACAGCACAGGATGGTTTTTGGTGTGTTTCATAAACAGCAAAGGGGCGACCTAAACTTGCATGTGTGCAGTATGAAAGCAGCCAAAGCTTATTAAACCCATCTGTTCTGTTGAGAACCTGAGGCTAATAAGCTTGGGTTTCCGTTATTTTGTGAGATCCTGAGCCATCTCTCCAGAGAGAAAAAAGGAGGAGAAGGAGGAAGGAGAGAAGAGGGGAGGCATGTATGGACCAAAACAGTAACCGTGGCTTCTTAATTAAATTCAGCGGCAGCCGGGAGTTCACATTCCTGGCCCCCAGAGACTCCTCACTTGCGGTGAACTTACTTAAGAGGGAGAGTGAGTGAGGGGTAAGGGGAGCTTCAGGCCGAAGCCACCAGACTGTATACATTTATAAATGTATAATGTACATTAATAAAACTTGCAAGTTCTTTGCGTGCTTTCACACACTCCCTGGAAGCCAGCCGGGCTGAGTGGTGCTGCTCCCTGTTGTTCTGCAAGGACACTGAAGCTCAGAGAGGGCCAAAGGCCAAGGTCACACAGCAGAGCCAGGATGTGGACTCAGGCGAGCCTGTCTCCCTGACCCCTGGGGCATCTGCAGTGAGAGGGTTTCATTCTGAGCTCCAGGGGACTCCCTGAGTGGTCTCTGCTCCAGCGCCATATGGGGAGGGGCTGATGTTAGGAGTGGGTGGTGGGAGGGTGGACCCCTGCCCATCAGTGCCTCCAGGCCTGTGAAGACCCCAGGCACAACCTTCCGCAGGTCCCGTGGTGCTGATCAAGGGCCAGCTGTGTGATTCGTGCGTCCACCTGGCCTGGGACACCAAGGCCTGGCTTGCTGGGCATCCCACCCACCAAGAGGGTTCACGACTCCCCTCGGGAGGCAGGATACAGGTCTAGGGCCCGGCCCTACCCTCATCGAGCTCTCTGCTCAGGAAAGGAAGAGACCCAGGGACAGACACACAGAGGACATGAAACAAACGCTGCCGCAAGGGGAGCGCACGGCAGGCGCCGGGGGGACGGGGTTATTAATGTCAGGGGGAGGGGCTCAGGGCCACTCCGGGAGAGGGCACGTGCAAGCTCGATGGTGACGGGGCGGATAGGAGCCCGGCAGAGCCGGGAAGAGTAGGCCCAGCAAGAGCGGCCACGGCGCCCGCGAAGGCCCCAGGCGAGGGCTGTCATCGCACCCAGTGCCTCCCGGGGCTCGCGGGGTGAGTGCTGGGCGCTCAGGGCGCCTCGGGCGTGCTCCTGCCCTCCCCGCGAGGAAACTCACAGTGACGAGCCTGAGGCTCAGACGGGTCAAGCAGCTTGCCCAAGGGCACACAGCCAGTGACTGACAGGGCAGGACTAGCTCCGTGCAGGCCCAGGTGGGGGCTGGTGGCCCACCCCCCGCGAGAGAGGCAGACGCCGGGTGCAAAGGGTCTGGCAGGCTCTGCAAAAACCGCAGAGAATAAACAGAAGTGCTGGGTTCATTCAGCACAGGTTCGAGGCTGTGGAGCCTTCCAGCACGTGATCTTGCCCTGTCTGTCGCCATTTCGTCGCTAAGCCACGTCCAGCTCTTGCAACCCCGTGGACTGTAGCCCGCCAAGCTCCCCTGTCCTGGGAATTTCATCCATACGTGTGTATAAACAAGTGCAGTGAACATTGTTAAGTAGAGTGTGGTCATAGTTAAGATGGACCGTGGGCAGGAACGACACTGACCTTGCCCGTTTATGACCTTTCTGTCTTATCTTTTGGGTTGTTCTGGGTCTTTGTTGCCAGGCGTGGGCTTTCTCCAGTTGTGGTGAGCGGGGGGGACCACTCTGGTTGCGGTGGCCTCTCGTTGGGGAGCACAGGCTCCAGGCGCCCGGGCTCAGTACTTGTGGTACTCGGGCTTAGTTGCTCCACAGCGTGTGGGGTCTCCCCGACCAGCGGTCAGGCCCGTGTCCCCGGCACTAGCAGGTGGATTCTGACCCACTGTACCCCAGGCAAGTCTCTCATTTCCGACTTTCCATGTCAGAACCATTTCGGGGGCCTCCCTCACACCCTGTGTTTGATGCACGTGTCTCATGATGACTTGATAGAACAGCTCGGATCAGTCTCCCTTCTCCCCTTAGCCATCATTCCGTGGGACACTCTCTTGGGCCTTCAATATGAGGCCAACCATTGGGGTGTGCAAGCATTGCTGTCTGGAGGGAGTTAAGGGATTTTCTAGAAAAGAAAGCTTGTGGGCAGTGGGGAGTCACGGTCAGCTTCTGAGAGGACAGGGGTCGGGTGAGAGTTTAAGGAGGGGGAGGGGCTGGGGGAGGGGCTGCCTGATTTCAGAGCTGGAGCAGAAGGTCCTGGGGGAGGAGGGCGGGGGATTCAGTGCTCAGCGGCCGTGGGGGGGAGGGGGACGTGGGACGTGGTCCTGCTGGCCTCTGTCCGAGGGACCTGGTGGGTGATTCAGATGGTGGAGTCAGCGGGGACATGCAGGCGGGCCTGTTGCTGCACGCGAGTGTGCTGAGTCGCTGCAGTCGCGTCCGACTCTTTGTGACCCCATGGACTGCGGCCCACCAGGCCCCTCTGTCCTTGGGATTCTCCAGGCACTAATACCAGAGTGGGTTGCCACGCCCTCCTCCAAGGGATCTTCCTGACCCAGGGATCAGTCCCACGTCTCTTTATGTCTCCTGCACTGGGAAGTGGGTTCTTTACCACTAGCGCCACCTGGGAAGCCCAAGGGTCTATTGAGAGCCCCTCACCTCTGGACCCCAGTCCTTCCAGGGGTGTCCGGGGTGGTGCCACACAGGCACCCATGTGGTCAGAGACCCTGAAGGGTCAAAGCCACCAGGGAGCCTCGGGAGCCCGCCACACCGTGGGTCCCAGACAGCTCGGGGCCTCGCCTGTGGTCAGACAGGCAGGGCAGGGAGCCCTGACTCTCAGCCGAGCTCCCCCACATGACAGGGAGGGAGAACCCTGCTTTCAAACAAGCTCACAGAAATAATGGACTCAGGGGACCCTGCAAACCAGAGTCAGACTCGGCCTAAATGAAAGACAGCCTGATGCACTGAGTAGAGTTCCAGTCCTGGAGGCTGAGGGGGACAGAAGTGTCCACGCGCACGGACCTGCTGGGGGACAGGGCCCAGCGTCACCCCAGGCGGGGCACAGGGGCTTGAGGGGCGACGCTGTCTCATAGACCCTGTAGACCAGGCGTCCTGTGGACATGGCTCGGTGTACCTGAAGAGTCAGGCTGCAGAGGGTTCGGGGTTATCCTGTCTCCGGAGTGCAGGGCGGATGTCTGGCTAGGAGTGATGGGGTACAGAGCGCGGGGTTCACAGCACCTCTGAGAGCAGAGGAGGAGTGTTGCAGGGCTGTGACCCACCTGGGGGTCACCCTGGCCTCCTAGTGGCCGAGGGCAGGAAGCTGCAGGCCGGGCCTGTCTCAGTCCCTCCCGTTCACAGACAGATGGGGGGTCCCCAAACCCAGAGTCCCAGCCTGCAGAGTATGTGTCCTAGACCCCCGTGGTCCTCTCCCCGAGACAGAGGTCTGCTGCCTCTCTTTGGTCTCCCCAGGAGCCCCGGCCCAGCCACCCTGGGGAACTGGAAGCCCACAACCAGCTGAGAGCGTCCCTCCCAGCCTCATGCTGATTTCTGGAGAACGGCGTGCGGTTCCCTCTGTCATCCACTCAGCAGATACTGTCTGTTGCTGTCAGCGCTGTTCTCTGCCCCAGGGAGCCGGCAGGGAACCAAACGGCTTCCCCGGAGCTGCCAGGCCCGGCGGTGCTCCCAAAGCATCGGCGCCTGCAGCTGCCCCGCCATCCCTGGGCGCAGCAAGCCCTGGTTTCCCGCAGAAGCGCGCATCCCTCCAGGCTCGCTGGGGCCAGGCCGGGCCCTCCTGAGGCTGACGTCCACCCCGTCTCACTGCGTCCTCTCCCCCGCAGGGCGGACTGGCTGCTGAGCTTCGTCTACCGCACGTCCTCCGTGCGGCTCCGCGTGGCCGGCCTGCAGCCTGTGCTGCTGCAAGACAGGAGGGTGGAGAACGTGGACCTGTCCTCCGTGGTGAGCACCCCCGTGCCCCCTGGGGCTGACTTTGGGGGGTGGGGACGGCGCACATCTTACTCCAGCCCAGCAACCCACGTCCCAGGGACACAGGCCCCGGCCCGGTCCACCCCAGACAAGAGATTGTAAGAACTCACTTGGGAAGCGGTAACTCCTGTTCACAGGCACCATGCTTGTGCCAGAGCAATGCCCCCAGGCCCTTGGCACACATACTCTCTAACCTGCACATGGTCTCAGGGCCAGGCATCATTATCCCCATTTCACAGATTAGGAAACTGAGGCTCAGGAACGTTCCCATCCTATAACGCACAAACGATAACCTGGATTTGAACCTCCAAAGCCCATGTTCTTGCCCCTACATTACTGCCCTCTTTCCACTCTTCCCCCAGCTCCTCCTCCCACGGCCCTCACTCACTCCCCGAGCCCAGATCACTAGTCAGGACAGTCTGTTTCTCCGGAGAGTAACTGGAACAAGCAGAGGATACACGTGGAAGTGTTCAGGCTGGACCAGAAGAGAGCACCTGGCTGCCAGGCTGTGAAACCGTGGGGTGGGCTTCCCGGGTGGCGCTAGTGGCAAAGAGCCCACCTGCCAGTGCAAGAGAAGTAAGAGACGTGGGCTCGATCCCTGGGCCCGGAAGATCCTCTGGAGGAGGGCATGGCAACCCACCCCAGTATTCTTGTCTGGAGGGTCCCCTGGACAGAGGAGCCTGGCGGGCTGCAGTGCACATTGCAGAGTCAGACACAACTGAGGTGATTAGCGCACAGGCACCAAGCCTTGGAATAGGGAGCGAGGAAGGGGTAATTTGTGACTGTTGCTTCTGTTTGATGTGTTTGGTTTTTTGGCTGCAAGGCATGTGGGGTCTTGGCTCTCCCACCAGAAATTGAACCCACACCCCCTGCATCAGAAGGCAAAGTGTGTTCCAAGGTCCCTGGCCTTTGACTCATCTGGAGAGTTTATTTAAAATGCAGATCCCGGAGCCCTGCTGCCCAGACCTCCTCCATCAATCTCTAGAAGTGGAGCCTGCACGTCTGCATATTAAACATACTCCCCAAGGACTCTTCCACATCTCAGACTAAGCAGGGCAGACGGTCCAAAGCATTCTTGCTGGGAAATGGGGGGGACCCACCTGGGGGGACCCCCCTAGCAGCCACACAGACCTAATTTGGGTTTCTAGATCCATTTTCCGGGCTTGCAGGAACCTCGTCCCCCCCTCTACATGTCTGTCCTAGAGAGTTAATTATAGCTTGTACCAACGAGATGCCCAGCTCTGCCCTGGGCCTTTTGCAGTGTCCATACCCCGCTGTACGGATGAGCACTCTGAGGCTTTGAGAGGCTAAGGGACTTGCCCAGGGTCACTCAGCAGGAGCATGGCAGGGCAGGACTCAAGCCCAGGTCTGAAGCCAGTGGGCATTGCCCCTGGTCGGGTAGATGTGGGAACCAGTGGCAGAGTCACCAGCTGCCAGGAAGAGGAAGGGGAGGCTCGTGGGCTGCAGTTACATCCTCAAGCAAACTCCGCCAGGGGAAGTCGCTGCAATGAAAGTCCCACGAGAAGAGGAGCTTCAGTTTCCAGTTACTACACTACCAGCTGCCATTTATCAAGTGCCAAGCATTTCCCAAGCATAAACCAGTTGCCCCAGGTACCACATAAGCGTGGTTTGAGCCAGCCACACCATCCTGTCTGAAAGCAGGCAGACCAGGCCCCTCCCTGGGCATCTGAAAACTCCCCTGGGGAGGGGTACCCAGGACGGCCTTGGCTCCTCCGTTCAGTTTCAACGGCAGCCTGGCCAACAACACCCCCGAACACACACACACACACTGCACCTCGTGGTGGGGGAAGCTGGGCACCCTGACCCCCACCAGCACAGCTAACGCCAGGTTGCATGAGGTTTTAGGGGTTTTTTGATTTTCTTTTTAAAGATTTTTTTTTTTTTAATGTGGACAGTTTTTAAAGTCTTTGTTAAATTTGTTACAGTGTTACTTCTGTTTAATGCTTTTGGGTTTTTGGCTGCAAGGCATGTGGGATCTTGGCTCCCTGACCAGGGATGGAACCCACGTCCGCTGCACTGGAAGGTGGCGTCTTAACCACTGGGCGCGCCGGGGAAGTCCCTGGTTGCGTGTTTGTTAAAGCGGAACTGAGGCCTGAAGAGAGCACGGGGGGTTCTAGCACAAAAACGTCAAACTGCAGTGTTACCAGGCACTGCCGGCCCCGAGCTCATGGGCCGTGGCCTTGCCCTGAGGGCCCCTGGGTCTCTCACCCAGCCTGCCCCCATCTCGCGGGGGCCAACTTGTCCTGGCTCATCTCTTTACTCCCCCAGACTCCCAGGGCCCTGGCTCACAAGTCCTGACCCACCAGAGGAAGGCAAGTGAGTCAGCCCCGTGTCTTCCTAACTGGCAGCTTTGGAGGCTGATGTCGGTCCAAGAATAAAAAGAGTTTTTAGGCTCATCCACCCATGAAACTGATCACTCCTAATTCAAGAGGCAGTCGTCCCAGGATAGATAGGAGCTTCAACCCCTAGAGTCAGCTCTTTAGATCATCTTTACCCCTGAGAAACTTGCTTCATGCGATATCAACCTCGCAGCAACCCCGTTGAGTAGGATGTGGGCATCCCCAAGTCACAGACTAGAACACTGAGGCTTGAGACAATGGGCTTCCCTGGTGGCTCAGACAGTAAGGAATCTGCCAGCAACGCAGGAGACCCAGTTCGATTCCTGGGTTGGGAATATTCCCTGGAGTCGGGAATGACAACCCACTCCAGTACTCTTGCCTGGAGAATTCCATGGACGCAGGAGCTGCGGGCTACGCTAAGAGTCAGACATGACTGAGCGAGGCTTGAGAGGATAGACTCACGGAAGCAGAGTTGTAGATCCGGTCTCTGAAAGCAGGTCCGGAGTCTGTGCGCTCCATCTTCCGGTGGGAGTGCAGAGAGCTTGGCTGACAAGACTGAGACCACCAGACTCGGATGCCCGCTGGCCCGCGTCCAGGGGTCTCTGTCCTGTTTGACTTGATGCCCCACCACGCCAGGGGTCTCCCTCTGCCACAGGAATCAAATGTGAAAAGCATGGCTGAAATTTCCTTTTCAATGAAAATTTCCTTGAAATGCTACAGAGCCCTTGGAAGATGTCGACTCTGCCCTGGGAAGCCTCTGAATGGGATGTAGTAGGAAGAGCACAGCTGTCGATGAGCGGGAGGCCTGGCTCAGAACCCACCTCTGCTGCTGGTGTGCTGGCTGTGTGACCTCAGGCCAGTGACTTAACCTCTCTGTGCCTCGGGGGCCGCATCCTAGAAACAAGGGCTACCACCTACCTTCCAGGGCGTGTGCGCGATGCTTGGTGCACAGGAGGCCCACCTTTAACGCTAGTCCCCGCCTCCCTGCCCCCCGAGACCAGCAGCTGCAGAGATTCCTCTCCGGGCTCAGATTCCTTCATGGCAGCCTCCCAGCTCCTGCCTAATAATAGCTCTTTATCGCATTAGGATGCATCAGAGAAAGCAGTGCTTTCCTTTTCTGGGTAATTAGAGGTAATTAGCATTGCCTTCGTGCCGCCCTCCTATTTTCCTTGAAAATTCTTGCTGGAGGAGACGTTGCTGGCAACAGAGTCCTCATGACTGCTGTTGGCAAGCAGTGCCTGCCCCATGCTCAGGGCTGAGACCTAAGGACCCGCCTTCTCCCGGCCAGGCCCACGTCGGCAGAGCCCTCCGCGTTAGCCCAGCGGCAGGCACGGGACACAGACCTGGTCTGCAGAGGCTCCTGACCTCAGGACAAGCCTGAGCAGGGGTGAGCCGGGGTCAGGCTCTGACACAGATGGGAGCATCTCCAGGGAATGAAGCAGACGAAGGCTAGGCTACCTGATGCTCTCTCAGCCTCTCCTGTGTGGGGCCTGGTTTGCAGCAGATGGGGGTTTCTGCCTCCTCAGGGACCACCTCATGCGGCTTCTTAGGGAGCAGAGATCCAGTCAAGGGTCTCTGGAATCTTGGTGATCCAGAAGAAATGCCAGCTGACTTCCAGGACTTAGCCCAGGTCTCAGCACACAACGGTGGTGGTTAGTTGCTCAGTCATGTCTGACTTTGTGACCCCTGGACTGCAGCCCACCAGGCTCCTGTGTCCAAGGGATTTCCCAGCCAAGAATACTGGAGAGGGTTGCCATTTCCTTCTCCAGCAGAGCTTCCCAACCCAGGGATCGAAGCTGGGTCTCCAGCTTTGCAGGCAGATTTTTAACCAACTGAGCCACCAGGGCACAAAATAGACACTCAGTTATAGTAACATTAGCCAACACACCATACACTGCTCTGCATGGGTTACAGACCTTATGTCACTTGATCCCCATAGCTGTCCAGTGAAGTAGGAGTAATGACCCCATTGTACAGGTATCAATGCAAAGAAATAGAGGAAAACAGTAGGATGGGAAAGACTAGAGATCTCTTCAAGAAAATTAGAGATACCAAGGGAACATTTCATGCAAAGATGGGCTCGATAAAGGACAGAAATGGTATGGACCTAACAGAAGCAGAAGATGTTAAGAAGAGCTGACAAGAATACACAGAAGAACTGTACAAAAAAGATCTTCATGACCCAGATAATCACAACGGTGTCATCAGTCACACTCACCTAGAGCCAGACATCCTGGAATGTGAAGTCAAGTGGGCCTTAGGAAGCATCACTATGAACAAAGCTAGTGGAGGTGATGGAATTCCAGCTGAGCTATTTCGAATCCTAAAAGATGATGCTGTGAAGGTGCTGCACTCAATATGCCAGCAAATTTGGAAAACTCAGCAGTGGCCACAGGACTGGAAAAGGTCAATTTTCATTTCAATCCCAAAGAAAGGCAATGCCAAAGAATGCTCAAACTACCCACAATTGCACTCATCTCACATGCTAGTAAAGTAATGCTCAGAATCCTCCAAGCCAGGTTTCAGCAATATGTGAACCGTGAACTTCCAGATGTTCAAGCTGGTTTTAGAAAAGGCAGAGGAACCAGAGATCAAATTGCCAACATCCAATGGATCATGGAAAAAGCAAGAGAGTTCCAGAAAAACATCTATTTCTGCTTTATTGACTATGCCAAAGCCTTTGACTGTGTGGGTCACAGTAAACTGTGGAAAATTCTGAAAGAGATGGGAATACCAGACCAGCTGACCTGCCTCCTGAGAAATCTGTATGCAGATCAGGAAGCCACCATTAGAACCGGACATGGAACAACAGACTGTTTCCAAATCAGGAAAGGAGTATGTCAAGGCTGTATATTGTCGCTTTGCTTATTTAACTTATATGCAGAGTACATCATGTGAAATGCTGGGCTGGATGAAGCACAAGCTGGAATCAAGATTTCTGGGAGAAATATCAATAACCTCAGATATGCAGATAACACCACCCTTATGGCAGAAACCAAAGAAGAACTAAAGAGCCTGTTGATGAAAGTGAAAGAGGAGAGTGAAAAACGTGGCTTAAAACTCAATATTCAGAAAAGTAAGATCATGGCATCCAGTCCCATCACTTCATGACAAATAGATGGGGAAACAAGGGAAACAGTGGCTGACTTTATTTTTCTGGGCTCCAAAATCACTACAAATGGTGACTGCAGCCATGAAATTAAAAGATGCTTGCTCCTTGGAAGAAAAGCTATGACCAACCTAGACAGCATATTACAAAGCAGAGACATTACTTTGCCAACAAAGGTCCATCTAGTCAAAGCTATGGTTTTTCCAGTGGTCATGTATGGATGTGAGAGTTAGACCATAAAGAAAGCTGAGTGCCAAAAAATCGATGCTTTTGAACTGTAGTGCTAAAGAAGACTCGAGAGTCCCTTGGACTGCAAAGAGATCCAACCAGGCCATCCTAAAGGAGATCAGTCCTGAATAGTCATTGGAATGACTGATGCTAAAGCTACAACTCCAGTACTTTGGCCACCTGATGCAACGAACTGACTCCTTGGAAAAGACCCTGATGCTGGGAAAGAATGAAGGCGGGAGGAGAAGGGAACGACAGAGGATGAGATGGTTGCACGGCATTACTGACTCGATGGACGTGAGTTTGAGCAAGCTCCAGGAGTGGGTGATGGACAGGGAGGCCTGGTGTGCTGCAGTCCATGGGGTCGCAGAGTCAGCCACGACTGAGCGGCTGAGCTGAGCCTGGCAGGTATAGAAACTGCGGCTGCAGCAGGGCACACTGCCTGTGGGTGGCAGAGCCGGGTGAACCCAGAACCTCCCTGAGCCGGGACTCTTCACCACTGCGTTCACGCTGCCTGTGTCCACACATTTCTGTGGCTTCTTGTCCGTGACCTCCAGCCCTCAGCCATTAAGCCTGTGACGTGTATTATCTCATTGAATCCTCACAACCAGCCCACATGGTGTATGTATCTTTATTAGCCCCATTTTACAGAAGAGGAAACTGAGGCCTGAGAGGTAAAGGCGCCCCCAAGGGGTCTGATAGTCTTGGAAATGGTTGGGCAGATGGCAGCAGCTTTGGTTTGGAAAGTCGAGGTGTCTTGCAAGGCAGGAAGCAGGAAGCCCTGCGGCCCCCTCACCTCGCGTCGATAAGCCTGAGCATCTGCAAGTTTCAGGGCTGGGTGTGGGGCGCCGGGTCCTGCCCTCCCCCACACAGTCTATCAGAACGGAGACCGAAGCTAGCAGACGCGAACGGTGGCATGTTGTGACTGTTGTCACAGGGGAGCCCCCAAGAGGGTCCATAACCAGCGTGGGAACGCCAGGGAGGCTTCGCGACCCCAGGGACATCCAGCGTGTCTCCCCGTGGGAGGAGGCCCTCCGTTGAGGCGGCAGGAAGACGGTCTTGGGCTGCAGCCTTTTCGTTTCGCTGCTCCGGGCCTCCGTTGCGGCACTCAGCGTCTTCCCTCTTGGTTGTGGCGTGTGGGATCTATTTCTCTGACCAGGGATTGAACCCGGGGCCCCTGCATTAGGAGTGCAGAGTCTCAGCCTCTGGACTGCTGGGGAAGTCCTGGAAACTTTATCCAGCGCCAGCCACAGCAGAATGCTCCTCTGCACAGAAGAGGTTCTTCTCCCGCCCACCTCACTCCTGCTCTCCCGTTCCCCCAGCTCCCTGTAAAATCAGAGCTTTGCCAGCCAGTTCTTTCTCCCGCTCCATCTTTGCAGAATAGCAGCTCAGGGGCCAGGGTTGGCTGAGGCCTGGACCAACCTGTGGCCAAGAAAGGCCAGAGCTGTGCATTCTGGGGCAGTTGCAGAGTGCAATTTCCATCTGGCATCGGCTGTGGCCACAGATGCCTCCCTTCCTTCCTGTCCTGCCTGCCTCCACCCAGCCCTAGTACCAGCCCTTTGTCAACACTGAAAAGGTATAAGGAGGCCATCGTTGTTTATCCCTCTGGGTCTAGGTTTCTGCTGGCTGGAATTCAGATGTGATGGCTTGAGCTTCAGCAGCCATTTTGGGTTCCCAAATGGATCAGCCCAGCTAACTCCCTACCTTCTATCTCTCCTTCCAAGAAAACTAAAGTAAAGGGACTCCTATGCACGGCATACCTACTGTGTGCCAGGAGCCGCACCTTGTGGTTTGTATTATTGCTTCCCACCACTCCCATGAGGTGAGATGGGTGTCACTAACTCTAACTGGGTAATGTCCCTTTTTAAACAGAGGTTTGGGTCATATGGAGGAGAATAGTTCCTGCAAAGTCCCAGGCTGTTGAACTCTTTTAGCAGATATTCAAGGTATGCGGTATCATGGCCCTGATTTTTACAGATGGAGGAGCTGGTGTTCAGGACATTGTACAGACTCACCTCGTTACTAGTAAGAGACAGAGGCAAGTCTAGGACCCCGATTTCTCTGATTCCAAACTTAGGTGCTTTCTAGCGCCATGCAGCCACTAATGTCCACCCTCCAGGAAAGGAGGCCTCCCTACCTTGACCTCCACCCTGAGCCCAGGGATCTGAAAAGCCTCTCCTGTGTGTGTGCACGTACGTGTCTCACGGAACGGTCTTCAAAAGCAGTTGCGCAGCAAACAGCAAGAGGGAGGCAGGTTCTGGTTATCACGAGGAAATAACAAAGCCGCGCGGGGGCTTGTCTTCTGTGCTATTGCGCGGTCGCCGGGCCGGCCCCGTGTGCTTTCTGGCCAGGTGGGAGTGCCGGC
Organism: Capra hircus; assembly: GCF_001704415.2. Taxonomy (NCBI): domain Eukaryota; kingdom Metazoa; phylum Chordata; class Mammalia; order Artiodactyla; family Bovidae; genus Capra; species Capra hircus. Next base: position 2,978,104 of record NC_030809.1, on the reverse strand, counting down.
GCTGCCGGCAGGGCCTGTGTGCCGTCTCCTCGAGTCCCAGCCAGCCTCCCCTCTGCTCCCTGTCTTCTTTTTATTTTTTTTATTTTTTTAATTTTTTTTTTGTTCCCTGTCTTCTTTTTAAACAAAACCTTCCTCTTCAGCCTTGAGGGACGGTCCAGTCTTGTGTTTGCCTTTGGCACTAGAGCAGGCCCCCTAAGCCGGCTGGGGAGAGTGTGAGGCTCCATTTCAGGGAGAAGATTTGCGCGAAGCAGCTTCCACAGTCAGCCTCTCAAACGCCGCACACGGCCGCGCTCTTCACAGGCTGCGTGTCGTTAGGCAAATCACCGCCCTCCTCTGGGCTTCTCCCTTCTCATCTGTAAAACGAGTATGCTGTTTAAGGTCTTCCCCACCACACCCTTGACTTTCTGTGAAGAGAGAAGGTCATTCAGAGCCCTGTGTGACCCTGGGTGGGTCCCTTTATCTCTGCCTCAATTGCTTCGTCTGCAGTTAGCACCCAATACCTGTCAAAGGAGTATAGCCAATAAATGTCTGTCCTCCAATGTATTAAGGACCCGCTGCGTATCAGGCCTCGCCCATTATCACAGTTACGCGTCGGCACGCCAGTTACACCCGTTTTTCAGTCACTGACATATATCCCAACACAAAAACAGAGAAGTCTCTTTTCTCTCAGGAAGGGAACCGGCACTTCTTGACCGTTGTGTTAATGAAGATTCTGTCCGTAACAGAGGCCCAGGTGAAGTGGCTTAAACTCACAAGAGGTGATGCTGCCACATAGGAAAAGGCCAGAAGAGGCATTTCAGGGCTGGTGTAGAGGCCGCACAGCCTTCAGGGGCCAAAACCCTCTGTCTTGCTGCTCTGCCAACCTTACGTGGCTCACAATGGCTGCTGAAGCCCTGGCCATCCCGTCTGCATTCCAGCCAGCAGGAAAGAGGAAACAGGGAGAAAGCAGAAGCAGTCCCCCTTTTAAAGAGACTTCCAAGGAGCACCGAATAACGCTGTGCTTCATCTCATAGGCCAGAGCGCATCACCATAGTGCACTCTACGGCCAGGGAGGCTGGAGAATACGTCCAGCTATCACTTGTTCTTATGACTCAGGGGAAGGAGGAGAGGGAATCGTGGGAAGCCCCTTGCAGTCTTTCTAGCCATAGCCCTATTCTCGATTTCAGAAGTATTCCTCGGGGAACCTTCAGAGCAACCCTTTGAGGTACTCAGTCTTACTGCCCCCATTTTACAGCCGAGGCAAGTGGAGGTCAGGGGGATACAGGGTTTGCCCATGGTCCCTCCGCTGGTGAGCCACAGAGCCCTTCCACTGTAACCTAAAGCTGCAGACAGAGAATGGGAGCTGCCACTCCAGACTTCTGTCGGGAGGGCCTTTCCTGCCCCCACAGGACCCAGACCTTAGAGAAGCTTCCTTTTGTCGTTCAGAAGCTCAGTCATTTCCCTTTGTGGACCACAGCATGCCAGCCTCCCTGTCCATCACCCACTCCCGGAGCTTGCTCAAGCTTACGTCCATTGAGTCAGTGATGCCATCCAACCATCTCATGCTCTGTCATCCCCTTCTCCCACCTTCAGTCTTTCCCAACATCAGGGTCTTCTCCAGTGAGTCAGTTCTTCGCATCAGGTGGCCAAATTATTGGACCTTCAGCATCAGTCCTTCCAGTGAATATTCAGTGTTGGTTTCCTTTAGGATGGACTGGTTTGATCTCCCTGCTGTCCAAGGGACTCTCTAGAGTCTTCTCAAGCTTCCTTTATCTTTATTTAATAAATTCTAGAGCAGCCTTGAACCCAAAGGCTTCCCACTCACTCTGGATTGGAGAATCATCAAGGGTTGGAGTGATGGTGTTGGTTGATGACACGGGGAGAGGCCCAGGGGTCCTGGGAGGACTGGGCTCTGCGGTGCTCACTTCCTGCCCTCTTGCAGGTCAGTGGCCACTTGGACTATGCCAGGCAGATGGACGTCATCCTGAAGGCCGTGGGCATCCGCACCAAGCCCAGCTGGGACGAGAAGGGACTCTTGCTGGCCCCAGGCAGCCTGCCCCAAGAGGAATCCCGCCGGGCGGCAGCCACCTCTTCATCGGATCAGACCACCAACCAGGATGGGCAAACCCAGGGTCCCACATCCGGAGACACCCCCAAAGCAGCCATACCCCCTGACCTCCACCAAGCCCAGGTGCCAGCGGGACTGAACCAGTCTGAAGGGGCCTCCCTCCCTGCTGCTACCAGGCCTGCTGAGAGCCCCCCTCTCTGCAGCCATGGCCTGGGCGCCAACCCACTGGGCTGCCCTGCCTGTGCCCGTGAGACACAGGGGCCCTGCCCAGGGCTGGACTGACCCGAGGAGAGTCACCTTCCCAGACTGCTTCATGGAGCACCCTCTTACTCTGCTTCACCGACTCCCCTGCCACAAGCTCTGGAGATGGAGAATCTCTACCACTGCCTTTGCTAAATTGAAGACGTTGGTACTGGAAGGACAGGGGCTTGTAAGGAGACACTGTCCCTTCCCCGAGGAATGGAGGCCAGAGCTCCACAGAGTCAAGCCAGCACAGTACGGATCCCTGGGGCTGAACTGGCTGGGTACCTCCTGTGCTTTGGGTCAGCGCTGGGGGTCGATTGCCCATCCGGAGCTCTCTGGAGCCACCCTGCCAAGCTCTCCAGCCTCAAGAGCCTGGTGTCTGCCCACCCCTCTAACCACTATCCAGAGCTGTGCTCCAGCCCACAGGCGCCATGGGGGGGTGGGTCCAGTGGGGAGTGGACAGCTTACCCTCTCTGCCCTTGGGAGATCCGATGAGATTTGCCGCGTGCAGCCATCCAGGCCGAGCCCTGCACAACCACAGGGGCGGCCATCAGAAACACGTGACGTGAAGGCCCCCCCACAAAGCCACAGGGGGGCCCTGAATATAATGGTTACAGAGCAGGATGCAGAGACCCTGGGTCCGCAGGCAGTGTGGACAGGAGCTGGGCCTGGGACAAGAATGAAGTACGTGGGGGGATTTCCTATGGCAGAAACAAAGGTGTGATGATCATAATAATAGATAATAACACTCGCTACCATTTATTAAGCATTTACCGTGTGCAGAGCGCTTTGTACGGATTGTCTCAGCTGACCCCTCACAACAACCCAGTGAGGTAGGTACTATTATTGTCTTCATTTTCACCGTCAGGCCCAGAGCGTTTAGGGAACCTGCCCGAGATCACACAGGTGATCAGTCTCAAAGCCCAGTCAGTCAACCTCCAGAGCCCAAGCCCTTAGTCACTGTAGCTGCACCCCGACCCCTCCTCCTTGGTGCTCCCACTGGCTCCGAATGATAGAGCCGGACATGACCCCTCCCCCGCACTGTGCGCTCGGGGAGGCCAGAGCCCAGGCAGAGGGAATGTTGACAAGCCCGGGAGGAGGCAGCTGGGGTTGGAGAGAATCGGGGATTAGAGTATTGGAGCTGAATCGGTCCTCGGGGGATGTGTGTTTGTTCCTTCAGCAGATATTCAGAGCCTGTTGGTCCAAAGCACTGCTGGTCACACAGCCTGCTGCTGTTGGTCCAAACCGCTCATGTCACCCACGGAAGACTCAGCCCTGAGAGAGGAAAGGACGTTGCTGAGGTCCCAGAGCAAGCTCGGGCAGAGTCTGGACCAGAACACAGGACACCCGCACCCAGAGTCTCTTCCCCCTTCACCAGCGGCTTCTCCAGCCCCAGTGGCCCTTCAAGCAGATTCGGTCCACACCGCAGTCACCACCTCAGCTAGGGCTTATTGAGAGTCCACGGGGGCAAGCCTGGGGCTAGAAGGGGAGCCCGACAAGCACCGTGGCCCCTGCAGAGTCAGTGGCATGGCCAGAATGGAGTCTCCATGCTCAGTACCATGGAGAGCACCAGGCCGCCCAGGGTGGCCCCCGGGATCTCGGTTGGTAGAACTTGGTGGGAAGATGGGAGGGAGGCGGGCAGGGAGTAAGAAAAACCTCAGACTGAAAGGGAGCCTCAAGCGGGTAGACTTTGGCAACCAAGAGTTCCTCGTCAGAAAAACAAAAGCAAGTCCTGTGCCGGCGTCCACCTGCCTTCCCCACGGCACCTGCCCGTACCAGGGATGGCTTCTCTACCACTCTGCTGACCCAGTGCCCATGGCTGCTTCCCTCACTGACCCCAGGGAAGGCCAGAAGGCAGCAGGAGAGGGACTGGTTCTGTCCTCATCAGATAGTTCCCTTCTAGGCCAAAGGAAGCCCAAGGTAGGGAACACCCATCCTTGATCTTGAGCAAGAACCCAGCAGCTACCCATGTGCCCCCAGGAGGGGCAGGGCAGCAGCCTAGCCAGGAGTTGGGGAGACAGAGTCAGATCGTGGGCTGCGGGCCGGGGCTGAGGAGGAGGAGGAAGGCAAGGGTAAAAAAGTGGGAACAGTGGCCCTTCCTGGCCCTCCGCCAGGGGCCAGGGGATTGGATGGCCGGGAGTTACAACAGCAGCAGGGACCACCCACTAACCACCTGCCAAGTACTGGGCGTTCTGTGCCCATAACGCCCTAGGAGGCAGGCATCGTTTCCCCATTTGCATGTGGAATACCAGTCTCAGAGGTTAAGTAACTTGTACAAGGGCTGGAAAGCAGTGAAGCGGAGGTTCGAACTTTGTCTGCCTGACTCCCAGGCTCAGATATTTACTATGCAGCACGTATATCCTGAGAGCCTAGCTGGTCTGAAAACTGTCTAGCCAGACATCCTCAGGTTAAAGATCCCCTGAGCCAGCACATCTCAAACCATAGCGTGCACACGATTCACCTGGCTACCAGCAGGTCTAGGGTGGGGCAGGGGCAGGGGCAGGGGCGTGCACTTCTAACAGACTCCCGGGAGCTGATGCTGATGGTCAAGGCCCGCAGAGCAAGGGATCTGGCCCAGCGCTGAGCCACCTCTGCAGACAGAGGCATGGCTCCCATGCAGGCTGATAAGATGTGCAAGGGAGGTGACTGCCTGCATCCTAAGCTGGACCAAGAGGGCCTTACCCCACTCCTGGGAGTCCTCCAACCCTGCTCAACACACACACACCAGTTACACTCAGTGGTGAGGCATCCTGGAGAAAACTGTCCTAAAGCCAGCAACCAGGCCTCCAGGTTGGAGGCCTGCGGTGTGCAGGGGGTGCTGACTCAGTGCCACCCACTGGAGCTCAGAATGGCTCCCCAGAGGACCTGTAGCCTCCTGGTTTTAGCCAAGGGCTGGTCCAAGGCCTTGGGGGACCTGGTCCCATCCAGTCCAGTTCTCCACGCCTGCATCAGTTCGTGGGGGTCCCAGGTGGATGCGGCCGCAGCTCAGGCTCCGTGCGATCGATGCTGAAGAAGTTGACGGTAGTAGTGGCCCTGGCAGGAGGGGGTGGATCCCGGGTGGCCTCGCCAGGCAGCAGCAGCTGGCCCGTGAGCCGTGGGCCAGGAAAGCCCCCGGAGCCCGAGCCCGAGTCCGAGTCCGAGTCCGGCGGCAGGGGCAGGGGCAGCACGTGCTGCAGGCTCAGGCCGGGCCGCGCGCCGCTGTGAGAGGTCCGCACGGAGGGCGAGGCGAGGCCCGGCTGCTGCTCCCGGGGGCCGCAGGGACACGGCAGGAGCCTGCCCAGGGCCCGCCTGAAGTCCCGCATGAAGAGAGGGTAGATGATGGGGTTCATGGTGCTGTTGCAGTAGCCCAGCCACGTGAGGACGTCAAAGAGCCCCAGGGAGATGCAGCCACACACGGCCTGGAGGGGGCGGGGGGACATCCTGGAGCCGGGGCGCAGGGCACCCCACCCGGCGTGGATGTGACAGACCGCAGACACGCGCTCTGAGTGGCTGCCCGCCCCCCTCCCTCCCCAGCTCTGGGGGTGCGGGGTCGGCGGTGGTGGGATTCGGGGCCTCCCCAGCAAGGCGGGGACTCACCCACCCCCAGCGGTGGCATTACCTGGACTATGTTGGCCACAAAGAAAGGCAGCCAGGTCACAAAGAACATGCCCAGCAGGATGCCCAGGGTCAGGCTGGCCTTCAAGGCCTTCCTGCTATGCTTGCTGGCTAGACGCCGGCTGTCAGCTGACTCCACCCCTGGGCGTGGGGTCCTGGGCACCTGCAGAGAGGAAGGCCACGTGACTTGTCTGCACCTCTTCCTGGCCCCAGACTGAGCCTTAATCCTAATTCTAGGCCGAGCCCTTAACACACTCAGCCTTGACCCTTGAATGGGCTCCAGCTGTAGTCCTAGCCTGAGCCCTGACCGTGACTCCAGGCTGAACCTTGACCTTGGCTTCAGAGTGAGCCCTTCAGCAATAAGCTAAACTCTGCTCATGGCCTGACCGCTGAAACCTGCCACAGATTGAGCCCCACACAGCCACAGTCTCAGACTGAGCCTCCAGCCTGGGCCGGACTGGGCCCAGCTTTAGCCCCAGTCCAAGCCTTGATCCCAGAAATAGACAGCCTTTGTCCTGGTCCTGCACCAGGCCCTGACCCTGACTAGCAGTGTGCAGGGAGCTCTAGGAAGGGCAGTGAGACTTCCCAGGGGCTCGTGTTCCTGCTTGTTGGACAGTGTCGAGCGCTGTGCTTTGCAGGGAGTGAGGGCCTCCTGAGCTGTTGGCTTTGTGTCTGGACGCAGTTTCGTCCTGCACTGCACTTGGGCACTTCAAGAATTAGCTGCAATTGGACAGTACTTGACGAAAGAAGACAGCTGCTGTGCGAGGCTTGACAATCTCTTTGCCTGTGAATTGATTCTCTTCCTATTTTGGAGTGACAGTTTTGCACCACTGTTTTCATGATCCACAAAATAAAGTCTATTTTGAAAACATGTGCCCCAAACAAATGTGTGCAATTAAATACCTTATAAATCACTAGGGATGGGAGTGACCTTGGTATTTTAGACTTGGATTTCACTGTGGACTTAGAGACATCGTCATTCCCACACAGGGGTTTCACGAGCAGGAGCTGGGAGAAGAGGAGGAAAAAGGAGAGGCTCCACGGGAGACAAGGCCTGAGGGGCTCGAACGTGACCTTTATAAACTGGAGACCAGGAGTCCCAAAACACAAAAGGCGCTCTGCACTGGATGACCCATTGGCCCAGCCGTTCTCTTCACGTTCTTCTGTGAGCCCACTGAAATTCAAATGAAATCTACACAGCTTACTCCCCAGAAAACAGCTTTCATAAATGTTTACAAACACACACACACGTGTATACACACACAGAAGAAAAAATTTCCCACATAGCCAGAGAGTTCAGAGACCACTGCAAAGTCCATCCCTGAAACCCCTAGGAATCTACAAAAGCTGCAACGTGAAGCCCTCCTCTAAACCATGTGTTGTAATCAACTTGGATTTTCATATATCCTCTTTACACAAAGTGAAACCCACCTATGTGGACAGCTTATGTAGATACTGGGGTGAGCATAATTCACTGGACTATGAAAGGGTATGTGTGCTGCCTGGGAATACACCTGGGCTTTAAAGGCCAGAGATTCCCCCCAGCACTTCCTCAAGTGTGCAAGAGCCCAGCTTAGCTCTTGAGGCAACCAGAGACAGGCTGGGGAGTCAGGAGGAGGCAGGAAGAAAGGAGCCAGGTTCCCAGGCAACCTTCGCAGATGGAAAGGGGCGGAGGCAAAGCCAAGATGCATGAGCCCCCGGGAGCATTAAAGCCACCCCCACCCCCAGCCCCCACCCCCACATGCAGGAACTCCCCCTCCCAGCCTTGTTCTCGCTTGTCTCTTCAGGGTACCCAGGCTTGGTTCCTGTCCAAGGTGCTGAAACCCCAGATGCGTGCTGTCCTTCTGTGGGATCTGGAATGGCGGTGGGCAGGAGAGTGGAGACAGGCACCCCCAACTCCTGCTTTTCGATGTATTTGTCCAGGTGAAATCTGGTTAGACAAATATCAAGGCTCACACAGGGGAGCCTAAAAGAGGCTCTTGATTCTTCCCACTTTCTTGGTGGGGCACAGAGGCGAGAGCTGGGCTTTTAAAACAAGTGATCAGGCTTCAAACCGTGCCTCTACCACTCACTCACTTGTGATCTTGAGAGAATCAGCTTCCACATTTGTCAAATGGGAGAAAACACTCAGCTTATGGAGCTGCTGTGAAGGCTGCGGATAATACGCATATGCCCTGTGCTGGACACTGAGTTAATGCGGGCACATAGCAGCCCTGACATCGTTCAGTGGTGTGTGGATGAGGCTGGGGAAGTTTGTAGCGCCCTCGGGAGCTGGTCCTCCTGCCAACAGCTCAGGCTTTCCAAAGCAGCGCAGACCTCAGGACAAAGGCTCTGACTCACTCACTGTGCGGCAGCCAGGGAGAAAAGGAGGGTCTGCTTTCCCTCCCCTCTCACTCTCTCTTCTCCAGAGTGGACTCTCTATGGCTCCTGTGGCCCCACTGGTCAGCCTGGAGGGAGAGACTCCTGCTTCCCCAAAAGAATCTCCTAAGAGCTGCTCTGACTTTGGATTGCTGCCGTCAATGGGGACAGACAAGGGGAGGAGGGAGACAACATCTCCCGCAGGCCCCAGCCACACAGGTACCCCCTCACCCCTGGAAGCCTGGTGAGGAGGCAAGAGACAGCCATGATCTTGCCAAGGCTCTCGGGTACTGGGGAACCAAGGCATTCGGGGAGATAAGACAGGGGCCATCATCAGGGGAGGGCGACCCAGAGGGTCAACCATGATCTGAGGGTCCCTCTCCAGTCTTCCTGGGAAGAAACCTGCATTTTCCTGCCTCTTCTTCTCCCCAAAGAATTGACTCAAGAAAGCAGGCAAAAGGGAAGAAACTGAGGCTCAGCGAGAGTAGGGGGCCTTCCCAAGGTCACACTGTGCCCAAATCAAAGCACCACAGACCCCCTACACCGTTAGCCCCACTTACTGAGTGCTTACAATGTGTCTGCACCTGATACTCATTCTGTCGTTCAGTCTTTCTGGGAGGAAGGTGTTATACTCTTCATCTTGCAGATGAGGCTGAGAGAGGCAAAATAACTAGCCAGGAGTCACACAGCAGACAAGAGTTGAGGCAGGGAATTAAAGTCGCCTCCGGCTCCAGACACTGAGCCTTCTCCACTTTACCATGCTGCTTCCATTCTGGAGGATGACAGCCCCAAGCAAAACCCCACCACTCTCAGCAAGAGGCCCTGGTGGAACAGAAGCCGAGGGCCACCACCAGCCCACACCCTGGGGTCCGGGCAGTGCCATCCTGCTCACTTCCCTCTGCCCTAAAGCCACCTCAGACCCCTCGTGGCATGTTCTGTTGTTGGCACGTCCCTTACGTCACCACACGTCTGTGGCATTTCCCACTGTCAGAGGGGGACAACTTGGCAGGGCCCTGCCAAGAGGGAGGCCTGCCTGCAGGACCCTATGTGCATAAACAGCTGTACACCTGTCTGTCCACTCAGCACAAACAAGGATGTATTCCGCAGCTCCATTCGTGACAGAAAAAAACTGGAAACAGCTCACAAGTCCATCAGAGGAGAGTGGTTAAATAAACCCTGGTTTAGAAAACTATAGTGAAAGTCACTCAGTCATGTCTGACTCTTTGTGACCCCAGGGACTGTACACAGTCCATGGGATTCTCCAGGCCAGAACACTGGAGTGGGCTGCCATTCCCTTCTCCAGGGGGTCTTCCCAACCCAAGGATCAAACCCAGGTCTCCCATCTTGCAGGCGGATTCTTTACCAGCTGAGCCACCAGGGAAACCTTAGAATACTATACAGACGTTTAAAAGGGTAAATACATTCCCACCATAAAATACTACACAGACGTTTAAAAGAACGAATCGATCCCACAGAAAGATCTCCACGACCCAGGATCAAGTGATAACAGCAAGTTGCAAGACCAGAGAGACAGCCTCTGTTTAAAAAAAGACACAAAGCAAGGCGTAAGTTTCTTTAGGCACATAAACAAATACACAAACACGGAGGGAAAGAGCTGGAAAGGCATGGAGAGACAGGAGTGGGAGGGCCTGGATGAGGCCAGGGGGCCTTTTACTTTATCGCTACTGATGAATTTTCATTTTAAAGTGGACTTACATATTCCCTCTAGTAATTTCAAATTTGTATGACCAGCTAACCATGTGCGCTCAGTCACCTTGCTGTGTCCAACTCTGTGAGACCCCATGGACTGTAGCCCACCAGGCTCCTCTGTCCATGGGATTTTCCAGGCAAAAGTACTGGAGCGGGGTGCCATTTCCCCCTCCAGGGGACCTTCCTGACCCAGAGTTCCAACCAGCATCTCTTGCACTTCCTACACTGGCAAGCAGAACCTGACCACTGCGCCCCCTGGGAAGCCCAGCCATCTAGTCATAGTGTGAGGGTGCTAAGTAGACGTTGGAGCTAGCCTGCCTGGTTCAAACTGTGACTCTGTTACTAAGTAGCTGAGCAACCTTAAGCAAGGTACTTAACCTCTCTGGGCCTCAGCCCTCTCCTCTGCAAGCTGGCAATTCTCATATGCCATCCACCTTGTAGGACTGTAGTAAGGATTAAATAGGATAATAGAAAGTTACTTGAACGGTGCCTGGTACATAGTAAGTACTGTGTGGGTACTGTTGGTTACTAAGAGTACTGTTAGTTACTAAGTCAGTGATCATGGTTGGTGTTCATTGTTATTTGCATGCACCTCAGCTCCTTGATAATGGTGATGAGGCTGCTGATGGCAGCCGTGGTTGTTTCTGCCCCTAGGAAGACTCAAAGGGGTGAACTTTCCAGCGCCACGCATTTCACCATTGAGAGGAAAGGACAGAGCTCACATCTGTCAAGCGACAAGCAGCTACTGTGCACCAGGCATATATAAAGCATCTCACTGGTGCTTCAAACAGCCTCAGACGATAACTGGGAGAGAGGGAGGCGAGCAGCTCACCCAGAGTCAACCCGCTGCAGTGACAGAGAGGCAGGATTTGAACCTGGCCCAGACAGACGGACAAGCCCCCCGCCCCGCCCTGGCTGCAGCAGGCTGCCTCGTTCAGAGTGGCGGCCCAGCCTGTCACGCTCAGCTCCGCTCCTGCTCACCCCCTCCTCCCCCTCTGAGATATTTCTGGGATCACAGCCTCCTCTGAGGGGGAGGAGGCAGAGATGGAAGGGAAGACGGATCGCTGGGACAGAATGATGCATAGCTGGGTGATGGCGGGTGAAGAAAGCTGGGGGAGGAGGGTCAGGAGGAGAAATGGAGGGAGGGAGGGAGGAGGAGGACATGGGGTGCAGAGGAGAGGGGCTGAGGCTGAGCTGAGGGGGAGGAGGAAGGGGGAGGATGGGCGGAGAGGAAGGCATGGGGAGAGCGTGTGGCCACAGAGACACAAGAGTCCTGGCAGAGAGAACATGGGGCGCAGGACACAGGGGCGCCCAACCGGGCCGCCTGCTGCTCCCCAGGAGGCTGAGTGCCCACAGCGGTCCTTCTGGAACCCCCCAAGGGTGAGCACCATCACCACAGGGGCGCCCACCTTTCACACACACGCACACACATGCGTGCACACACTTGCCCTGGCTGCATCTCACGGGCACCCTCACCAACTCTCACGCCCGCCTCTGCACCCCCAGCCACAGCCCCTGCCTGACCTCTGAGCAGGACTCCTTTCTCAGAGCCCCTGGGGCTGGGAGGACCCAGCTGAAACCACTGAGCCAACCAGTGGCTTTCCAAGAGCTCTCTATTGCATCAACAGGCAGATAGAGGCAGAGAAAGACGCTCCAGCCAGCTCGACAACCACGTCTGAAACTCCGGAAGGGCCAGGACTTCAGGGACTGGGAACCAGCCCCCGTCCCTCTGTGGGAAAGCGAGAGACTGGATCGAGGAAGCAGCCAAGGGTTCAGTGGGGCCAGGACAGGAAGGAAGGGGGCCTAACACCACCCCCCACCCCCCACCCCCGCCAAGTTCTGTTCCTTCTCACCAGTTCCGCTGGGTCCAGGCAATGAAAACGCCTCCACCCCCAGGCCGATGCGCCACCTCAGGTGGCGAAAGAGGGTCACAACCCAGGAGGCCAGAGTCGGGTGGCCTCCCAGAAGCCATGTCCCCAAACACAGGCAGTTCTCCAGGCAATACAGAAACTAGCCGGCAGAAAGCTTGCTTAGTATCTGGGTGGTTTGGGAAGGAAGCTGAGCGATTTTAAGCCAGGTACGTGCTGGATGGTGGAGTCTGACACTTCCTTATTCAAATCAAGAGAAAAGGTGTTCCAGAAAGCGGGAGATAGTCACACAGACATATTTCAGGCTTGAGAGGCCGAGAGTCATTCTGCCTCGGAGGCAGTCCGACTCTTCGTGACCCTGTGGACCACAGCCTGCCAGGCTCCTCTGTCCATGGGATTCTCCAGGCGAGAATACTGGAGGGGGTTGCCAGGCCCTCCTCCAGGGCATCTTCCCGACCCAGAGACCGAACCCCCGCCTCTTACATCTCCTGCGCTGGCAGGCAGGCTCTTTACTGCCAGAGCCGCCTGGGAAGCCCAGAGACCAAATGACCCACGAAGACGCCTCTCAGCCTCTGGTGGTGTGACTTCCTTGATTTTGCAAGCATGCGCACAGTGAGTGATAGATTTTTGATGTTTACTAGAAGAGACACCCTTCTTATAAGCTCCAGAACACTCATCATGATAGGGTTTTGTGACTACCATCTCTCTCTCCAACTAGAACATAGATTTCAAGAGGGCAAGACCTTCTCAGACCCACTCTTGCCCGCACTCACAGCCCAGGACAGCTCCTGCACAACAGAGGTCCTCAACGGAGTTCCCTGGTGGTCCCACGGCTAAGACTCCGTGACCGCAATGTAGGGGCCCAGGTTCCATCCCTGGTCAGGGAACTATATCCCACATGCCGCAATGAAGACTGAAATCCCATATGCGGCAACTAAGGCCCAGGACTTCCCCGGTAGCTCAGTTGGTGCAGCATCCGCCTGCAATGCGGGAGACCTGGGTTCGATCCCTGGTTTGGGAAGATACCCTGGAGAAGGGAAAGGCTGCCCACTCCAGTACTCTGGCCTGGAGAATTCCATGGACTGTATAATCCACAAGGTCGCAAAGAGTCAGACACGGCTGAGTGACTTTCACTTTCAAGACGCAGTGCAGTGAAATAAATAAATAGAAAGAAGTACTCCACACAGCACCGAGGAAGTGAATGCACTGAAAAGCACAGGGTCCATCAGCTACAAGAACTGCTTCTACAAGTGGACGAGAAGGGAGAAACGTGAGCTGGGGGTTAATCCTGGGCTCTGTGGAGCACCGTGTCCATTTCGTTCCTTCCATCACTGTGCAATGAACACTCACGACCCTCCTTCAGATGCTGAGAATCCAGCAGTCAAGACAGGTCCTCACCCTCACAGAAGTTACATTCTAATAGGAGGAAGCAAACACGCCAATGATAAGTGGAAAGTACGCAATTTGTGCTATTTGCTGCTGAGAACGACTTAGGAAATGAGGGCTGGAGGGGATCTGTGCAAGTGTTACTAACCTTGTTACTAACCAAGCGGTTAGTGAGACAGCCAAGCAGAGGCCAGAGGAAAGGGATGGAAGTTAGGGGGAGATCTGTGTGGTGACGTGAGGTTCCCCAGGCAGAGGCAACAGCAGGTGCAAAGGTCCTGAGGCAGGAGTGTGCTTGGTGCTCAAGGAACAACAAGGAGCCCGGTGCAGCTGAGACAGAAAGAGTGAGGGGATGGTGGGAGATGATGGAAAGGAGACCAGACAAGGGGCAAGGAATAACACGACAGGGCCTGCACGCTTCTCTTTTTTCTTTTGGCTACACCTCCCAGCTTGTGGGATCTTGATGCCCCGACCAGAGATCGAACTCAGGCTCACAGCAGGGAAAGTGCTGAGTCCTAGCCAGTGGACCACCAGGAAGTTCCCAGGGATCGCTATGGCTGCAGGGTAAGTCGAAAGGAAGCAAGAATGGGCTCAGGAAGCCAGTGGAAGATCAATGCAATAGCCTGGGCATCAGATGAAGGGCTCAGCCACTGGTCAGGGGTGGGCAGCAACTGACACATGAGAAGTGGTCAGGGCCTACATGCGCGTTGAATATAGAAAGCACACAGGGTGTGCAGCAAGAGAAAAAGAGGCTGCCTCCAAGGCTCCTGGCCTGAGCCACTCACATCAATTAGTCGATATAAGGAACACAAGTCAAGAACTACATCTGGAGCCTGGGACAAAAATCCCAGATTCTGTTGGGGGCGAGGAAAGTGAGTGGTCCAGGCCGGAAGTCATCAGTATGTACGTGGTACTTCCGGTCACAGGATGAGACGAGCTCACTAAGGAAGTGAACGTAGGAAAAAGCAAGGAGGTCCAAGGACCGAGGCCGGGGAGTGCCTTGGATGGTGGCAGAGCAGGAGGGCCTGGCAGAGGAGACTGACAGGCACAGCCAGTGCAGCGGGGCACGGGACCCAGGGTGGTGATCCTGGAGCCGGGTTTCAGGGGCACGTCACCGCCGGCTGCCAGCTCGACGCTCAGACCCGGGCTGTGCACTTGAAACTCCCTGACCAGACGTGCAGCTGTGGGCAAGTGGCCTCCCCTCATCGACCCTTAGTCCTCCAGCTGTCCAACAGGGACGGGGGTCATCGGCCCCTGCGGGTGTCCAGGGCCGCCCCAGTGGCTCAGCGGTGAAGAATCTGCCTGCCAATGCAAGAGACAGTTTCGATCCCTGACCCAGGAAGAGCCCGCATGCCACGGAGCGACTGAGCCCGTGAGCCACAGCTACAGAAAGGCTTGCACAGCAACGAAGACCCGGCACAGCCAAAGATAAGTTTAAAAAAATTTTTTTTAATCCAAGTGTCAGCTGGTTAGCTTCACGGAAAGAAAATCTGTGTGCCACAGGCACTGCTGTAACCAAGAATCTAGACCTCTCCACGCCAACCCCACCAAGACCAGCTCCACACCTCCTTAGTCATTAGGGCAGTGAGACGGGGAGATGACCCTGGATGCTGAGTGAACACCCAACGAAATAACTGAGTCACAGAGTAGAACAGAGGCCTTTAGCGCGCCCTCCCAGCTGCTCTGGTTATGTCAAGAGAACGTCTCATGCTGATGCTACCCTATCTTTAACGTCCCTCCAACATCTAACAAGGAGAAAGCAGGCCTTGGGCTCAAGCGTCTCCAGCCATCCAAGCTGGACTTCAGCAACACTGCTGGGGCTTCTGCAGCCTCACTGAAGTTGTGGTTCCGATCACCTTCTATTTCTGGCAAGGATACTGATTTTCCGTTAGTGAAAGAGATAAGAAGTTTTCTTGCTAAATAAATTCATGGAAGCAAAAAGATGAGATGACTCCAAGAAATCGCTAAGTAAGTACATATGGCTGCAGAGACTCGCAGACTGTGTGAGGCTGGGCGGCAGGGTAGCAAGGCAGATGCCTCGAGGCAGTTCCCAAAAGCCTGAAGTTTGGGAAACGCTCCTTTACAAGAACCCAGCGAGAGGGTGTGGATAGCCCATGGCAGCCATCCTGAAGCTCAAGAACCAAGTCAGGGTCACAGCCACCTGCAGAGACTGGAGAAGGTTCTCCAGTGAGTATAGATCAGGAGAGAGCTGGCTGCAGCCAAGGCCTCCTGTCCACCCAGGACGCCATCATCCGAGCTGATGGGCCTCACTGCAGGGGTGACATGGACGAGGCACGTGGGGGCTGCCAACCAGGATGTCAGCCTCTCAGCTCCGTCTATCCAGTAACCCCCACCCCCCAAGGGACCTGCCACCCTGCAGAAACCTCCCACACCTGAGGCCACACCTGGAGGACACTGGAGAGCCCCGCTGGGACCTTCCTGGGGGCCTGTAGTCTAATTCTCTGGGGCTCGGGCCTGGCAGTCTGAACACCCAGCCCTGGGCAGAGAGGTGCTAGGACTCAGGCGCTGTGCAACCCACTCCGCTCTAGACACTGCAGGGCCTGCAGCTAAGAGCACCCACCCCATTCACAAGGAGTCAGGGGACACTTCCTGGGTGCGGTGGAGCTCGAAGCCCACCCAGAGAAGCCAGCCCTTGTGGGAGCTTACACACCAGTAAGGGAGACAGACAATGAACAAACCAACAAACTGGGAGTCAAGACGGAGAATAACAGGGTAGCGGACGGCGGGGCGGTCTGCAGACGGGGTGGTCAGGCTGGGCCCCTGGGAAGGAGTAACCTGTGAACGAAAGAGTCAGGCAAGGATGGCCCCAGGGGAAGAACACCCCAGAGGGCACAGCCAGTGCAAAGACCTGGGCACACCTCTGGCGCCTTCTGGGAGTGTCAGAAGGACATGCAGGGCTGGTGCAGAGACGCGGGGAGTGGGTAGGGGAGGGAGTGCAGCTGGAGAGGCTGGCAGGACCAGGTCCCAGGCCAGATCCTGGCCCGGGTCTCCTCTCCATCTTGAGAGCCAGAGGGAGCCGCTGAAGGGTTTGGAGCCGGGGAGTGAGGGGACTGCCCTTTTATTTCTCTTTGTGCAGAAGATGGACAGGAGTGGGTCTGGGATGGAGGCAGCGGGAGACTGTCAAAGGCTCCCAGGTACGGGATTTCCCCGGTGGTCGGGTGGTTAAGACTCCGGCTTCCAATGCAGAAGACACAGGTTCAGCCCCTGGTTGGGGAAAGAAGATCTCATGCGCTCTGGGGCAACTAAGCCCCAGTGCTCCTGAGCACCTCATTGAAGACCCAGCACAGGAAGAAGAGAAAAAGGCTCCAAAGTAAGAAGCAATGGTGGCTTGGATCAGGAGATCAGGAAGGTGCCCTCGGGAATGACGCAGGTATAGAGGGGGTTGTGAATATGAGCATGAGAGGGAAAGCGTTCCCAAGCTTCTGGGCCGTGATGCCATGACGGTGCCACTGGCCGTGATGGGGAAGACGGGTGAGGGGCCAGTGGAGAGAGCTGGCACCGCCTGAATGCCCTGTTGCACATGTTACCCTTGAGAAACGTGCCCACATCCTGGCGGGTCCTGTGGACAGCTGGGTATTGAGTCTGGCGTTCAGAAGGAAGATGGGCGCTGGGAATGACCACTTGGAAGTGCCAGCAGTTGTATACTGAGACGTGGATGCCCAGTGGGCACCCAACGACTGCTCATTCCTCCCCGGCCCCCACGCCCGGGTCTCCCTGCGCGATCTGCCCCATACCTGCAGCGTCTCCAAGGCCTGGCCGGCAGCGCCGGTGGAGAGGGACGCCACCTGGACGGCCTGCTTGCGGGCGGCCAGCAAGATCCTGCTGTAGGTGAAGCAGATGGCGCCCGAGGGCAGGAAGAAGGTGAGGCCCGACGCCACGAGGACGAAGGGCAGGCTGGCCAGCAAGCGGCACTGACCCGGCGCGGGTGCCCGCGCGCGGCCCGGCTCGTGCCAGCCCAGCAGCAGGGGCAGGAAGGAGGCGAGCGCGGCCAGGCTCCAGGCGCCGAGGACCAGCGCCAGGGCGCGCGCGGGCGTCATGCGCAGCTTGTAGCGCAGCGGCGAGAGGATGAGCAGGTAGCGGTCCAGGCTGATCAGGCAGAGGTTGAGGATGGAGGCGCTGCAGCACATCACGTCGAAGGCGGCCCAGAGCAGGCAGAGGCCCCGCGCCAGCACCCAGCGGCCGTACAGCACGTTCAGCATGGCCGGCGGCATCACCACCAGCCCCACCATCAGGTCCGACGTGAAGAGCGACACCAGGAAAAAGTTGGACGTGTTGCGCAGCGCGGGCTGCGCGCAGATGAGCGCGATGAGCAGCGAGTTGGCCGCCGCCGTCAGCGCGATGACCACGCACAGCGCGGCGGCCACCCAGCCGCTGCCCCCGGGTGCCCGCGGCGGCCCCGAGCCCCAGTCCGGGGTGCTGTGATTGGCGGGGCCTTGCTCTGGGACCATGGGGGCGGAGGGCGAGGACATGAGGCCCCAGAGGGGTCCGGAGGAGGAGGCGGGGTGGGCGTGGAGGCTGGCTGGTGGGAAGGCGGGGATGGGCAGGGGACCTTCTGGGTCAAGGGTCAGCACCCCGAGGGGGATGGAGAGGGGATTTGGGGGCGTCCTTGGGTGGGATGCAGAAACACCTGGAGCAAACACCTGGGTAGGAAGTTTGGGAGGGGGCACCTGAGGAGCAGGGTCCTCTAGCAGGAGCGAGTGGCAAGTCAGGAGGACCGGAACGCGGACTCGGGGCGTTTGGCCGGGTGGGCATAGAGGCCCTCGAAGGGGCGGGCGGCAAGATGGGTCGAGGGCAGGGACCCGGGGAGCCCGGGGCCACTGGGCGCTCTCCAGGCCGGGGCAAGCCCCTCTCGGCGAGTGGACATAGAGAGGTGCCAAGGAGGACCCGGGGTGCTGGGGGTCGCAGGGTGGGAGCCCCACGGGCCAAAGCCAAGCCCCCGGCGGGGAGCGCAGGTATCGGACCCAGCGCAGAGGCACCCCGGGCTCGGGCGGACGCGGTCCCCGCGGCGAGCTGGAGGACGCCGGCCGGCCCGCCGGGAGAGAAGGACCCCCTCCCCACCCGGCCGCGGGTCTCCGGCCCCGCTCCCGCCCGGGCTCGGTACCTGGAGCGCTGCTCCGCCGGCGGCGACTGCGGCACGAGCCGCGGGCCCGGGAGAGGCAGCGGCGGCCGCGGGTCGGGCCGGCGCCCAGGGACCGCGAGACGCCGAGAGGGCCCGGCGCGCGCGGAGGCGCGGCGGCTGCTTCCAGGAGCGCGCGGTCCCGGCGCCGCGGAGCCTGCGTCCCGCCCCGCGGTGGGCGGGCAGAGCCGAGCTCTGGCCCCGCAGGCGGGCGGGGTCCCCGGCACCCCTGTGCCTGCAGAGGGATGATCCGAGAGCCGGGCCATGTCAGATCGCCTCCCAGCTTTAGCTCTAGGGCCTCTACCCGGCCCCCGCCACGCCTGCCCCTCCCCACTCCCATTTGGCGCAGGAGGAACTCGGAGAAGGGGCCTGCGGGCCACCTTCATCCAGGACTGCTTCCAAGAGGGGGCTGCCCACGCGCTACCAGGGCGAGCCGGTTGGGAGATATCGGGCAGAGCGCTTGACATATGTGTACATATATGTTACGATATGTTGTTGTTCAGTCGCTAAGTCATTTCCCGACTCTCGCAGCCCCATGGACTGTAGCCCGCCAGCCTCCTCTGTCCACAGGATTTCCTAGGCAAGAATACTGGAGCGGACTGTCATTTCCTTCCCCACCCGGGGATGGAACCTGCATCTCCTGCACTGATAGGCAGATTCTTTACCAATGACCCACCTGGGGAGCCCTATATAATATATAATTTGTTGCACTTCCTTCAAACCTTTAATTTAAATAGACGGTTCCTTCCCAGCAGGAACCATCCTGTCCCCCGACAGTGCCAGGCACTAAGGGTGAAGGATCAAGCTGTTGGCACTCTCAGTCTCCCGAAGAGTGGGAACAGGGAACCCCCAGGCCAGGTGGGGTGGAGTCACGGCAGGTAGACAGGCCTGGCACACCTTGTGTATCCCTGCCCCCTCCCGCCCCTCACAACCGGAACCAAGAGTCTCTACTGGACACATCACAGGTTAATATCATGGATTCAGTCAGTCAGTTCAGTTGCTCTGTCGTGTCCGACTCTTTACGACCCCATGGACTGCAGCACGCCAGGCCTCCCTGTCCATCACCAACTCCCAGAGCTTACTCAAACTCATGTCCATCGAGTCGGTAATGCCATCTCATCCTCTGTCCTCCCCTTCTCCTCCTGCCTCCAATTCCTCCCAGCATCAAGGTCTTTTCCAGTGAATCAGTTCTTCGCATCAGGTGGCCAAAGTATTGGAATTTCAGCTTCAGCATCAGTCCTTCCAGTAAACACCCAGGACTGATCTCCCTTAGGATAAACTGGTTGGATCTCCTTGCAGTCCAAGAGTACTCTCAAGAGTCTTCTCCAACACCACAGTTCAAAACCATCAATTCTTCGGCGCTCAGCCTTCTTTATAGTCCAACTCTCACATCCATACATGACTACTGGAGAAACCATAGCCTTGACTAGACGGACCTTTGTGGGCAAAGTAACATCTCTGCTTTTTATTGTGTTCTATCGTTTTCCTCTATTTCTTTGTGTTGATCACTGAGGAAGGCTTTCTTAGCTCTCCTTGCCATTCTTTGGAACTCTGCATTCAGATGAGTATATCTTTCTCTTTCCTCCCTTGCCTTTCGCTTCTCTTCTTTTCTCAGCTATTCGTAAGGCCCCCTTAGACAGCCATTTTTCCTTTTTGCATCTCTTTTTCTTGGGGATAGTCTTGATCATGGATTCAACAAACATTTATAAGGAGCACCTACTAGGTGTCAGACACTGTTCCATCCAATTGGGACACTGCAGAAACCAAAGCAAAGATCCAACTTCATAGACTTTACTAAGCATATTAAAAAACGTTTAAAGTGGGCATAGGGTGATCATTGTGTGTGTGGCCAGTCATGGCCGACTCTCTGTGACCCTATGCACTGCAGCCCGCCAGGCTCCTCTGTCCATGGGATTCTCCAGGGAAGAATATTGGACTGGGTTGCCATTTCCTCCTCCAGGGGGTCTTCACAACCAGGATCAAACCCACGCCTCCTGCATCTCCCACATTATCAGGTAGATTCTTTACCACTGAGCCACCTAGGAAACCCAGAATGATAATTGCTGCAGAAAAAAAGGAGATGGGGAATAATGTAAAGAAAATCTCAGGTGGCTGGGGTCTTTTTCCTCCCACAGAAACGGGAAAATAATGCCTCCTGCTATCTTCCACGGGCTTTATTTTATTATTCTTACCCACAGACCAATGCTAGAAGGTAACTGTTAAACTGGGCTAGGAAAGGCCAAAGGCCTCTCTCAAGGTCACCAGCCGCAAGAGATCAAGTGGAACTGAAACTCAGGTCTGCCCAACACCCAGAGAAACTTCAAGACCCTGTATACCCTGCCCCGAGTTGCTGTGTGGCACCCAGAGTCCCATCCCTGCCCACAGCCGGGTCCGTGTGGCAAGGGGAAGCTTGCCTTCCCTCCCAACACCACAGGCAGCATTATGACAATTTCTGTCCTGCCTCAGGGAACAGGATACCAAGCTCTAGGCAGAGAGCCAGAAAGAGCAGACTTGGGATCCCAGCTCCTCTGCTAAGCAGCTCTGTGGACTCAGAACCAGTGACTCCATCTCCTTGGGCCGCTGTTTGCTCCTCTGCAGTAACTAGCAGAACAATACAGCACCCACCTCTCAGGGTTGTTGGTATCATCAGTAAACTTTATGGTGCTGTGTCAGTGTGAGCTACTAGCCTCAGTGTTCCCATCTGTAAAATGGGAATGCATTCAGCTCTGCAGTAAATTCTTCAGCCCAGGGATTTTTTTTTTATTTTATATTGGAATATAGCCAGTTAACAATGTTGTGATAGTTTCAGGTGGACAGCAAAGGGACTCAGCCATACATATACATGTATCCATTCTCCCCCTAACACCCCTCCCATCCATAACATTGAGCAGAGCTCCCCAGCCCAGGGATTTCTGATGCGAGCAACAGCAAAGCTGAGAAGTCCTGTGTAGAATACCCTTCGGGGCCAAGTGTTGTTGGTGCCGTTCAGTCATTCCGTCGTATCTTGACTCTTTGTGACCCAATGGACTGCATCACGACAGGCTCCTCTGTCCTCCACTGTCTCCAAGAGTGTGCTCCAATTCATGTCCACTGAATCTGTGACGCTTCCTGGGTTCATAATCCCAATTCTGTTACTTGTTCTGTGACCTTGGCCAAGCTTTTTTGTGTCTCTGCAGCTCAGAAACTGGGGTAGTGGACAAACACCTGGGTTGAGCCTTGAAACCATTTGGCATGGAGAATGTGCTTGGTACATTTTAGCTTTGAGAAAATTAAAAGTATATGGTGAAGACGTCCCTGGTGGTGCAGTGGTTAAGAGTCTGCCTGCCAGTGTAGGGGACACGGGTTCGATCCCTGGTCCAGGAGGATTCCACATGTGGGGTGACTGAGCCCGTGCTCCACAACTGCCGAGCCCATGCTCCAGAGCCCACGTGCCAGCTGCTGAAACCCTCGAGCTCTAAACTCCGTGCTCCTCGGCGAGAGGAGCCACCGCAGTGAGAGGCCGTGCTCCGCAACAAACAGGAGACCCAGACTATAGGGAAAGCCCACGGGCGGCAACGAAGACCCCGTGCGGCCAAAGCTAAATCAATTAAGTACATTTTAAGATGTTTAAGTATACAGTGAAGGTCAGTATTATTCCCTCTGCTTTGGCCGTCCCAGGTGGCGCCAGTGGTGAAGAACCTGCCTGCCAGTGTAGGAGACATAAGAGCCTCCGGTTCGATCCCTGGGTAGGGAAGATCCCCTGGAGGAGGAAATGGCAACCCACACCAGTATCCTTGCCTGGAGAATCCCGTGGACAGAGGAGCGTGGCGGACTACCATCCATGGGGTTGCAGAGTCAGACACGACTGCAGCGACTTAGCATGCAGGCACCCTCTGCTTTAACTCTTTCAGTTTGATTCTTTTATTAAAATTTTAAAAGTCTAGGGGGAAAAGAGAGGGGTGGACTGGGAGTTTGGGTTTGGTAGATGCAAACGATTACATTTAGAATGGATAAACAACCAGGTCCTAATGTATTATAGCACAGGGAACTATCTTCAATATTCTTTAATGCCATAACGGAAAATATATTTTTTTAAACGTATACATGTATATACTGAGTCACTTTGCTGTACAGAAGAGATTGGCACAACGTTGTAAATCAACTGTACTTCTTTTAAAAAATAAAATATTTTTTAAATCTAGGGAATTCCCTGGCTGTCCAGTGGTTAGAACTTGAGATTTCACTTCTGGAGCTGAGTTCCATCCCTGCTTGGGGAACTAAGATTCCAGCAAGCCTCATGGTGTGGCTGGGAAAAAAAACATAATATGAAAACGTGACCAAAAATGTTAGCATTTGTCTGTTCTGGGTGATAGATTCACAGATGCTTGTTACATTATAAACTGTACTTTGCTATACTCAAAAAATAAATTTTCAAGACTGGGCCTGGGTAGTGGTGCCATCTTGTGGCCATAGTTATTATCTTGAATTTAGGACCTTTGCAGAAGTTCCTGCACTTAAATTAGTCATTTTGGTCATGGAATAATACAGTCTTAGACGTCCTTAACCTTTCAGGGTAGAAAGGGACCGTCAAGGACGCTCAGTTTTTCTTGATCACTTCTAGCCACGGGGTGCTCCCTCCCTCGAGAGAGAAGGCTTGTGCCATAATGGGACAGCCAGCCGAGTCTTAGGGAGTCTTCTGTCCCAAGCCTCCATGCCTGCCAGCACACAGGGGACCAAGAAGAGCATTTCATGACCGAGATGGGGAAACCAGGGTCCGGGGAACTGGGAGGCCTGCTCAGAGCTGCTCTCACAGGAGCCATTAACCAGCTGGTTAACTGAGGGCAGGGATTTGTGAGGATGCTGTAGTAGCCTCAGCGTATGCTGTTGTTCCTGTTGAATCGCTGAGTCGTGTCCGACTTTTGGCAACCCCAGGGACTGCAGCCTGCCAGGTTCCTCTGTCCATGGGATTTCCCAGGCAAGGGTACTGGAGTGGGTTGCCATGTCCTCCTCCAGGGAATCTTCCCCACCCAGGCATCGAGCCCGCATCTCCCGCCCTGGCAGGCAGATTCTTTACCAGGAGCCACCTTTTGTTCACCGCTGTGTCCTCAGCATGTACTAAGTTGCCATAAATACCTGTTCAGTGAATGGATGAACAAAACTCTCAGCCCAGCCATCAGCAGTTGCGGGTCAATCACTTATTCTCAATAATTATGTTTTTTTTTTTAAGATTTTCGACGTGGACCCTTTTTAAAGTCTTTATTGAATTTATGAAAATACTGCTTCTGTTTTAGGTTCTGGTTTTTTGGCTGTGAGGCATGTGGGGTGTTGGCTCCCTAAGCAGGGATCAAACCTGCACCCCGTGAACTGGAAGGTAAAGTCTTAACCGCTGGCTCCCCAGGGAAGCTCCATGAAGAATAATTATTATAATGACTGACATTCGTTGAGGCCCCACTCTATGTCAGGCACTGCTCCAAGCTCTACAGGTACACTGATTCATACAAAGCCCACCACGACCCTGGGAGGGAAGTGGGTGTGATCAATATTCCCCAACTTGCTAAGGGAAAACTCAGATTTTCAGTAAGTGGCTCAAGAAACAGCCCAGCCAGGATTTGAATCTGGGAATTCTGGATTTTCCCAGAGGCTCAGAGCAGGGGAGGAAAACTAGACGGGAGTGACTGGCTCAGGGAGCCGGTGCTAATCACACGCCCATCTGGAGAAAGGCCAGCGTGGCCGTGCTGCGTTAGGGCTTATCCCTTGTCAAGATTTCCAATTCCTCCACCTTTGCGGGGTTTGGGGGTGAACAGTGGTGGGGGGACCTGCAATTTTTCTTCTGGGTCCTCTTGGTGGTTCAGTTTGAGGTTGGCCAAGAGAAACATCAGCAGGCAGTAACTCGCATCTTACTCCCATCGGCAGACGGGCATAGCCAGCGACGCGTCTCTGCCCTCTAAGTCTGGCTCTCTCCACTGGCTGCTCGCACAGCCCATCAGCGGCGCCTCTCCCTGCGGCCCCGCTTCCCTAGCCTCCCCCACCCCACCCAGTCCTGGCCTCCACCACCTCCTGCTTGGACTCCTGCAGTTCCCAGCTGGTCCCCAGCAACCCTTCCCTGACAAACCTCATCCTCCTACGAGACTGCTTTTCATCTCACTGAAACCCAGTTATGTGCAGACACCTCCACGGCTCCTACTGCAGAGCGAGAAGGCTGAGCCCCCGCGGCTGCTCCAGGCCTGCCACCTGCAGGCCACCTCCTTGGCATCGCAGCCCAGCTTCCTGCCGCCTTTCCAACCAGCCTCTTCCCAATCTCTTTATGTATCTATCCATTTATGCCCTGCCTTGTTTCACACTGGGATGAAGGTGGCCGCTGATCAAGACTCATTCTGCCAAGAGGATGCTCGGGTCTCAGAGCCTAGTGCCAAGGATGCCACTCCATAAAGTCCTCCATTTGAACCTGGCCCGAGTGCTTTCTGCGTGCCCTCCAGTCAGCCCCACCTCCAGTTGTGTAAACTGACTTCGCTCAGTTGTGTCCAACTCTTTGCGACCCCCTAAACTGTAGCCCACCAGGCTCCTCCGTCCATGGAATTTTCCAGGGACGAGTTCTGGAGTGGGTTGCCATTTCCTTCTCCAGGGGACCTTGCCGACTCAGGCATCGAACCCGCGTCTCCCACATTGCAGGCAGATGCTTTATCATCTGAGCCACCTGGGAAGCAAAGGACTTACTCATATGGCCAGAGATTGTCCCTGCCTGAGAGGTCACTGAGCGCTGCGTGCATATGGAGATACATACTTTCCTCCAACACAATTCCACGACAAGGGACAAAGGACCACCCAGGATCGCTGTGTCCTGCACAATCGCAAGGAGCGCCATTCTGTAGTTGGGAAGTCCACAACCTACACAACGGTGAAGAGCAGCCATGCAGGGAAAGCTTGGAATCCGGGAGAAACCAGGTGTGTACACACAACTGTTACCACCAGAAGGCGCTAGATTGGAATCTGGGGGCCACTGTCTGCCAGCCTGGGGAAAGCACTCCCAGAGCAAAAAGGCGCTCATTTCACATTTGCAAAACGAAGATCCTCCATGGATGAGAAATGATCTAGCTTCCCGGGTGGTGCTAGTGGTAAAGACTTTGCCTGCCAGTGTAGGAGACATAAGAACCAGGGATTCAGTCCCTGGGTTGGGAAGATCCCCTGAAGGAAATAGCGAGCCACTCCAGTGTTCTTGCTTAGAGAAGCCCATGGACAGGGGAGTCTGGTGGGCTACAGTCTACAGGGCCGCAAAGAGTCAGCCACGCCTGAAGCAACTTAGCAGGCATCTACAGACTGCCTAGTATTGGTGGTTACAGCAACGCACGTGAGGAAGAACAGATCAGAGAACCACCACCTGCCTGGTCTCAGTGAAAAGTCTGGGATCCCCAACTTCAGCCACAGGCAGGCAATGATAATAAATCCATAGGGTCATTTTGAGGGGAAAAGGACTCCAAGCATTGTCCACCATCCAATCTGGCACATAGTAGGTGATCAACAAATGGAAAGATTGAAGGCAGGAGGAGAAGGGGACGATAGAGGATGAGATGGTTGGATGGCATCACCGACTCAATGGACATGAGTTTGAGTAAGCTCCGGGAGTTGGTGACGGACAGGGAGGCCTGGCGTGCTGCAGTCCATGGGGTCGCAAAGGGTCGGACATGACTGAGCAACTGAACTGAACTGAACCAACGGCAGTTCCTAAGATTGTACCGAGGAGAGTGATTTAGCCAGACTGCCTGGGTTCAAGTCCTGTTGGAGACTTTTCTCAACCCCTAGGCAAGTTACTTAATTCCTCTGCACTTCTGAGGCCTCTTCTATAAAATGAGGGCAGTTATTGCTTCGCCAGGGAGTGGTGAGGGTGAAGTGAGTCAATTTACATAAAGAACTTAGCAAAGCGTCCCACTTTGCATATCAGTCTGTAACCACTGCTTTTGTCTGTTTCCCTTTCTCCTGAGGCCAAGCCAGGGCTGCGGCTGGG
Source organism: Capra hircus (assembly GCF_001704415.2). Taxonomy (NCBI): domain Eukaryota; kingdom Metazoa; phylum Chordata; class Mammalia; order Artiodactyla; family Bovidae; genus Capra; species Capra hircus. The sequence continues at coordinate 2,951,786 of NC_030809.1, read as the reverse complement.
TCACTCCGAGGGTAGAAGCCGTCATAGGGCCAGGGGGGTCAAAGGTCAAAGTCAGAAGCGGGGGTTCTCGAGGCCCACCCAAGGTACATGTGAGGCCAGAAACAGCCTCTGCAGGAAGGAAGTGGGGAGCCAGGAGCCAGGAGGGGCTGCAAGGAAGTGGGGACCCCTAGGATGTGGGGGGGCCTGCAGACCATGTTCGCCTTGGGGGTCCTCCCAGGGCTCGATGCGCAGCCTGAGGCCCTCCCCTCGGGGCACACTGAGACAGCAGAGCCTCCCGGCGAGGACAAGAAAACGGGTGTTGAAGGAATTTATTCACGAGAAAACTCAGGGTCCCTCGGGGAGACAGTCTACTGGTTACAAGCTCCAGAAGCTCTTGTCGGGTCAGCCGTGAGGGCCGGGGCGCCCCGTGGCAGGGGGCTGGGGGGCCGGCAGGGGTCCAGGACAGAAGAGCGGGTGCAGGCAGCTGTGGGTGCTGAGGGGGCTCCTCCCTTCCCGCCTGCCCGCCGCCCCCCGGGGACCCCCGCCCTCTCTGGGGCTAAAGTGCAGCTGGGAGGCGGGGGCGGGGCCAGGCCACTGGAGCACCTCGGGGTCAAGGGGCGCCCCATGAGCCCTTGTGGCTCCTCTCCCTCACTTCTTGAGGCTCACCCCGAGTCCACACTCCACCATGTCCCTCCTGGGAACCCTTTGGGTAAGGGAGACCCCTCCCCAGCATCAGATGTGTAGAGAGGGTTCCCCAAGAGGGTGAGGCTGGCTCCACCAACTTTGAGGGGCCTGGAGCATGTGGGGGGCACTGAGATCTGGGTGGGCGGGAGGGAGGGAGGGGGGAGGGAGGGGTGCTGTCTGATGGAGGGGGTCATCCCCTCCCCCCAGCCCAGAAGGTCCCGCCACCCCTGCCTCACGTCACCCCCAAGGAAGCCGAGGAAGCCAGTGAGCCTGGCTCCCCGCTCCAGGGCCAGGAGTCAGCGGGGGCCTGCCCAGGCCTGACTCCCAACCACGGGAGGGCACCTCAGTGCCACCAGGAGATGCTGCTCTGGGGGCGGGGGGCAGTGGGCACAGTTTGGAATGCCTCGCCAACTCAGCAGCCTAGCTAGCGACCCCTCTCCCTCCCAAACAAGGGCACACATCTCAGAGGCGGTCAGGAAGAGAGCTCCCCTCGCCCCGAAAAAGAGCCCTGAAGATCTCTGCCCCTGCCCCCGACTCTGGAATATATTAAATTGTGCAGCTTGGCCCCAGCCCCACCCCCTTCAGATCTCCATGACAACCGGGAAGCCTTCCAAGTCCAAGTCTGAATCCAAGTCCATCCAGTGCCAAAGGGGGGCTTCAGCCTCTCCCCCTAACTCTTCCCCGGGAGGGCGAGACCCCCACATTCCACAGGGAGTGGGAGGGGAGGGAGACTCGGGGGCCTCAGTCCTCAGCCCCCTCTTCCTCGGCGTGGGGGGCCCCGGGGGGGTCCTCGGGCTCGGGGGCCTGCCCCCCGGGGTGGGGGTGGGGGTGGGCGCCGGGCTGGGCCCCCTGCGCGTCCTCGCCCTGCACGTAGACGCTCAGCCCCTCGTGGCTAGGCTCCTTGCCGCAGGCCTGGCAGCTGCAGTGCAGGATCTTCTCTACCAGCTTGTCCACCCGGGGCACCTCCTCGTGGCCGGGGCACTCCAAGGTCACCTGGGCAGGGCAGATGGAAGAGGAGAGGCGTTTCCAAGGGCCTGGGGCAGGCAGGGAGGCCCCAAGGGCAACCCGCATCACAGTGCCAAGAATCACCCGAGACCCCAGAAGCCTGAGCCCCCCCGGGGCACCTGGGCACAGTCAGGGGAGACGAAGGGGTGAGTCCCTGCAGGAGCCTCCTGGCCTGTCTTCCCACATCCTGCCACCTTCCTCCCCAGCGCCAGGCAGCCAGGAGACCCCCAAACGGCCCGCCCTGCCTGAACTGGCCCCCAGGGCTCCCACTGCCCTCACACAGAGCCCCTGACTCCTCACAGGCCGCCTGCCGCAGACCCCCACTCCCGCCCTCGACCTTGCCCCCCTTCTGCCAGCTCCCTGTTGCCTCATCTGCCTGAGATTTTGCATAAGCCGTTCCCTCTGCCTGGGAGGGCCTTACCCACCCACCCCACTCCCCGCTGCCCCAGACTTTGCCCAATTAACTTCCCCTGAACCTCTGGATCTAAGCCCAGACACTGCTTCCTGGATGCAAAGGGCAGGTGCAAAGGCCGTGTGGTGATCACAAGCCAAGTAGGTATGAGAGCCCAAAAGCGGGTGGGTTGGTGTCAAGGGTCAAGCTGGTACAGAAGGTGAGAGAGGCAGAATGAAGCCTGGAAGGCTGGCGAGCCAGGGCATGGCTTGTGGATGGGCCTTAAGGGGCACGGCGGAGATCTGGGTCTCATTCTCTAACGGTGGGACGCCTCCGAGAGCATTTCAACAAGCGGCTGATGTCAGAAGCAAGCTTCAGAAAGAGCTCGTCTCCTGCAGGTGCTGTCGTCAGAGGTGCGAACCCCAGGCGGCAAGGACCGCGCGCGTGCCCCCAGCAGCGGCCCCGCGCCCGCGCCCGCGCCCGCCCCAAGCAGCGGCCCCGCGCCCGCGCCCGCGCCCGCGCCCCCGCCCGCGGGGCCCAGGCTCGGGGAGGCCGGGCCGGGCGGGCTGTACTCACGATCTCCCACATGGACTGGGCCGGCATGCAGGAATCACAGTGCACCAGGGACTCGGTCGACTGCGGGAAGGTGTTGGGGACGCTGTAGCTGAAGCACTGTCCCAGGCAGGCCCTGTGAGAGGAGACCGCTGTCCGCGTCGCTGCGGCGGCACCAGGCACGGGCAGCCCGTCTCCTTCCTCCGCTCTGGGCCCCTGCGCGGACCCCACCCAGCCGCCGCCCCCCGGGATCCCACCTGTTCTGGATGGACTTCGCCTCACAGCCACTGTGGCCCACGATCTGGGTGATGTTCTTCGCCTCACACCAGGCGCTCTTATCCGGGAACAGGGCCAGCTTGTTGATGGGCGGAGGTGCAGCCAGCACCATGACGGGCAGGACAGCCCCCACCAGGACCCGCAGCATCGTGCCCACGGCCTCTGGAGCCCTAGGACTGAGCACAGACCGCAGGTGAGGCCGGCAGGGCCCGGGAGGCTGGGCAGAGGGCTGCGGCAGTGGTGTTACAGGTGTGACTCCTGACTCCCTGGGTTCAAGCCCTATCTCTACCGCTTCCTAGCCAAGCACAACCTTGGACAAGTTATTTCTCCTGTAGGAACCTCAGACCTGGGGCTGCTAATGTTGCGAGCATCAGATATGTATCGTGGAGATTAAATAAGGTATTTCATGAAAAGCTCTGAGCAGAGAGACCAGCAGATAATACACACTGCATATGTGTTAGTCATCTTTATAACTTGCTTTGTAGCTTTAAAGTAAGTTACTTTTCAGTCAGTTCAGTTCCGTTGCTCAGTCGTGTCCAACTCTTTGCGACCCCATGGACCACAGCACGCCAGGCCTCCCTGTCCATTGCCAACTCCCAGAGTTTACTCAAACTCATGTCCATTGAGTCGATGATGCCATCCAACCATCTCATCCTCTGTCATCCCCTTCTCCTCCAGCCCTCAATCTTTCCCAGCATCAGGGTCTTTTCAAATGAGTCAGATTTTCACAAGCATGTGGCCAAAGTATTGGAGTTTCAGCTTCAGCATCATTCCTCCAGTGAGCACCCAGGACTGAGCTCCTTTAGGATGGACTGGCTGGATCTCCTTGCCATCCAAGGGGCTTTCAAGAGCTACTCTTAACCTTCATGTATGTATCTGGCTGGCCCGGTCTGAGCTGGGGCATGCGGGATCTTCGGTCATTGCAGCAGCGTGGGGGATCTAGTTCCTGACCGGGGACCAAACCCTGCCCGCTGCATTAGGGGTGCGGAGGCCCAGCCACTGGGCCATCAGGTAGGTCCCAAGCAGATTACTCTTTCTCTCTGGACCTCACTTTCTTCAACTAAAAAGGGTGGGGTATAAAAGGGTGGTGGTGATGCTGTGTGACGATGGACGGTGGTTCGTACTGAACCCGTTTCCAAGCACCCGGCTGAGTCCTGAGCAGTCACTAGCTCCTCCTCACTGGACTGCTGTGGGTCCTCCAGGGCCACGCCTCCTGTCACCGTGGCTACCAGCATTCTGGCATCAGGAAAGCTAACCATCTCCCTGTCACTGTGAAATCTTGGGCCCCTTTGGCTGGCTGAACCTCGGGTGAAAAAGAAAAAACAGCCCCAAACTAGACTGTATTGCTCTTCTGGATGCTCCAAGTCCAAAGTCGACACACACATCACTGTCTCCCATTCTACCCTCTGAGTCAAACAAGAGATGATCCAAGCCAAGGGCCTGACCCTCTGAATTGCCTGGAGCGAGGCTGATGCTGCTAAGTCGCTTCCGTCGTGTCCGACTCTGTGCAACCCCAAAGACGGCAGCCCACCAGGCTCCGCCGTCCCTGGGATTCTCCAGGCAAGAGCACTGGACTGGGTTTCCATTTCCTTCTCCAATGCATGAAACTGAAAAGGGAAAGTGAAGTCGCTCAGTCATGTATGACTCTTGGCAACCCCATGGACTGCAGCCCACCAGGCTCCTCTGTCCAAGGGATTTTCCAGGCAAGAGTGCTCGAGAGGGGTGCCATGCACCAAGGCGCTAATAGGATCTGCCAGCAGAGGGCGCTGCAGGGCAGCGTGTGTGTCCGAAGCGTGGGCTCAGGGGGGATCTTCCCAGTGTCCCCCAGCTTCATCCTCTGCAGGTTTCACCGATGCCCCCCTGCAAAAACCGTGGAGGAGGGAAGCTTCAGAGACATTCGGAAATGAGGGCAGTGCTTACAAGGCAGTCCTCTGGGGGCAAGACACTGGGGGCAAGGCCCTGGACTGGGAGTCAGGCATCCACGTGTGCCGTGAGACCCTGGACACTCCAGCCTCAGGGTCCCCACCTGTAAAATGAGTGAGGTGCCCTGCACTGCCGATTTGCAAACCTGGTAGGGCATCAGAATTCCCTGGGGACTCGTGGAGTGGAAGTTGCAGGGTGGGGTGTGCTTTTTTTGTTTTGTTTTTACAAGCTTCCATTGTGGTTCTGATACGCAGGGGGGGCTTAAGAAGTGGTCTGGCTCAGTCAAACTGGGGGTCTGTGCCTCGGGACAGTCCCCAGAGGGGCCTGGGTGGGGCTGAACTGGGAGCAAGGGCCAAGTATGGTCCCATCGGCCCCACGGATGCCAGGTACTAGTCAGGCTAGCCAAGGGCCGGACACCTCCTTCAGAACCACCCTTACCCTTGGCCCACTTTCTGCTGAAAGGGGCAGGTACTTGGTGAAAAGCCGGGAAGTGAGAGGTGCTCGGGGATCTTGCTGGCTCCTGCAGGCTGACCCTCTGGGCGGGCTCCACGGGGCTTCCAGGGAGGGCCTGGGGGCTGGCCTGCAGGGCTGCAACCACCTCCACAGGGCTCTGAGCAAGTTCAGCTCAGATCCTGCCCCCTCTCCCTGCACGCGGTCCCCGAAAGCAGAGACAAGTCCCATCTCCCCCAGTGCCCGGGGGACCCCTGCTCCCAGCCCAGCGGGGAGGGTGTAGCGGGCAGAGCAGTGGGAGGCGAGTCCAGACAGTCTGCCCCATCCCAGGGGAGTCTGCGTCCTGACCCAGGCCGTCGCCCACACATTTCCGGTCTCACTCTCTAGACGGACAGCAAAGCCCATGTTTTCAGGACAACCACAACCTAAGAAAATATAACGCACGTGTTCCTAACTGGCGACCTAATTTTCCAGCACCCTTAGCACCCAGGAGGCTCCGTCACCCCACCAACGCCCTTTCCATCCCCAAGGACCTAGGCTCTGAGTCAGGGCCTGAGCCTAGCACGCTGGCGGAGGCCCACCTAAGGGGCTCCCTGAGGCTCCCCCGGCGAGACCTCGGAGAGGCCCAAGGACTCTTGTCCAATGCCTGACCCCTGCAGGGCTCCTCAGCAAGGCCAGGTCAGGCGGGCAGGGAATGATGGTAGGCTCCCTTAGGATAGGAGTGAAGCCTGGGAACACAAGCCGTGCAGAGGTGAGCGCGGGGCTGGTTTGGGGCTGGGATGGGGAGATGCTGGAACTGGGGCTGGGGGCCGGGACCCCGCTAAGGGATTGAGGTGGGCATGAGGTTCCTAACAAGGTTCAGTGGAGATGGGATAACGATGCTTCAGGAGGCCTGCCGCCCTGCAGGGTGAGGACTGGTCCCTTGGGTCAGGTTGGAGCAGACGCCCAGAAGGCAGGAGAGACGCTGAGGAAGAAGCCACCTCCCTTAGCTCCCCACCCCGTCTTGGGCACAGCTGGGCCCACAGTGGGGTGCTCCAACCCAGTCCACCAGGCCTGGCCTCTCCCCAAGCCCAGGCCCGGCCACGCTCGGCCTCCCCGAGCCAGGAGCCCTGAGCTCCAGCAGAAGCCAGGCCAGGGAGCCTCCTAAGTTCCAGCCCCAGGCCCCCCACCGGTGCCGGTCCAGCGGTATGGTTCACCTCTCTGCCCAGCAACCTCAGCCCCACGACAGGAGCGGAGCCCAGTCCTTGAAAACCATGGCCAGGATGCGATGAGAGCAGCCAGTAGGCACACCACTCAGGACGGTGCCCTTCGCCCAGGGGGTAATGTGGAGGCCGGGCTGGGCTGGGCCAGGAGACAGGGAGCCCCCCTCCCATCCAGCCCCCAAGAGCCCCTGCTGCCCCCGCCCCACTTCCCGCTGGGGTCAGCTCTCTGCTAGCAGCTTTTATTTTTTGTTGGCTTGTGTTTTTTTTTTTTTTAAGCAGCAGCTCAGTTGTTTGGGGTTTTTTTTGATACAAGTCGGACCTTCCTTCCTGAAGACTTGAGAACCTCCCCCAGGGTCTCATCCCTTCCTCCTGCCCTGAGGCTCACACAAGTCATGGGTCGCCCAGAATGTCAGAGTGGGAAGGGGGTCCCCCAAGCCGACCCCCGTGCTTTGCAGTGGGGTGGTCCCAGGGCCCCCAGCAGTCAGGACGAGCAGTGTCCTTCCTCTAGACCATGCGCTTCCCTGAAGTTGGACGCTGGTTTCCCAAGCACCATCTAGGAGGGCAGAGAGTGTGCTGAAGTTGGGGGCCCCCAGGGGTTCAGAGCCTGGAGGGGAGATTGAGGAAGGAAGCAGCTGTTCAGAGCAGCAGTCAGATAGCTGGGGGGCGAGGGGGCAGAGAGTCTCAATTCTGGACTGATTTCAGGAGTATAGTTACCAGCACAGTAAGGCCAGGAGGGGTTTGTGGGTATTAGCCCAGCACACCCCCTCTTGGCTTCCCAGTAGTTAGAGCTGCTCCTGACTGTGGGCCAGGCGCTGTTCTAAGGCTTACAGTGAGTGAAGCCGCTCAGTCGTATCTGACTCTTTGCGACCCCATGGACTGTAGCCTACCAGGCTCCTCCATCCAAGGAATTTTCCAGACAAGAGTACTGGAGTGGGTTACCATTTCCTACTCTGGGGCATCTTCCCAACCCAGGGGTCAAACTCAGGTCTCCTGCATTGCAGGCAGACGATTTACTGTCTGAGCCACCAGGGAAGCCCTCTAAGGCTTATATATACATATATATATATATGTATATATACATATATTCATTTATTCGGTTCTAGGAAATAGATACTGTGTTTTCCCTATTTTACAGATGAAGAAACTGAGGCACCAGGAGACTGCGAGAGTCGCTCAAGCTGACTGACACACCAGTGTTGGCTAAAGCCGAGGTATGAAACAGACAAGCAGGATAAGCTGGAAAGGTTCACAGGAGAGGAAGACAAGGAATGGTCTGCAACATGCAAGAGGCCAGGGCTCCCCGCCCCACCCCAGTGGCTGAGGCCGTGTCTCTTAGGCCGAGCAGCTCTCTGGGGTTCAGCCATGGCCAGGGCTGGAAGCTTGGCTGCCCCACAGGGCAGAGTTCAAATCCCACTCCGGACCCCATGCAGACGAGCGTCTGTCCATGGTAGACCCCATTTCCCTGGAGCTTCCAGCCTTCCTCAGAGCTGTTGGGGGGTCACAGTTAGGGCATCCCTAGCCCAGCATGGGTACCCTCTCACTACCCACCGTCCACTCCCAGATGCAAGCCCTCAGGATCCCCAGAGGCCTCATGCCAACCTCTGATACATCCAAAGCCGCCAGCAACACAGAGAGAGGTTCCCTGGGGGAGGGGAAGGGGCACAGGCTGACCCAGCAGCGTGGAAACTGAGGCACCGAGCAAGGAAATGACAGCCTGTGTCTCCCACTCGGGGACGAGGGCAGTGAAGAGACACAGGACACCTGCCTTGGTAGCTTCCTGGGGAAGATGGGGTTGGGGCGGCACGGACACCGGCTTCCGAGTCAGGCCTGCTGGTCCTCACACCCTCCAGAACCCGGCATCTTCCCTGAGATGCTTACCAACAATTCAGGCACCCGGGGCCCAGCCCTGGATACGCTGACCCCACAGTCCGGACCCAGGCACGTGAGCCCGGTCCCACGTGGAGCTGAGGCCCGGTCAGGTCAGGAGTCCCCACAACTCCCCAGGGAAGGGTCCCCAGAACAGCATGGCTGACAGCAGCCACCCACCCCCCTCTTGGCCTGGTGCCTACAATCAACCCTTAAATTCATCAGAGGGACTCAGGTTTCAAGGAAGACCCCTGGCCCACCCCTTCACTGTAGAGCACCAAGTGCAGAGCAAAGAGTCAGCTTCACAAAACAAGCGAACCATCACCCTCTCCGTTTCCTCTCCTGGATAAATCTGAATATTCAGGGTCCTTAAGGCCAGGTAATCCAACACTGTATTGGTACAATGGTCCACTCACCCCCAAACACACACACACACACACACACACACACACACACACGCACACACACGCACGCACACGCAGGGCCAGCAAAGCCTTCCTTAGAAGAAGGCAAGCCTTTCCCCAGCTCCAACTTCTGCTTTCTGGAACCTCCTCTGGAAACCTCTCCCACTTGAGGCTGGAAGTTCCTCCCTGTGGGCTCAGGTGACACCTGTATTCTCACAGAAGGCAGGTGGGGTTAGTGGGGACATACTTCTCCAATGGATCAAACCAGATGCCCCCGGTCTCTACCCTCCCCATTTCCTCCTCCCCCTGCGACTCCCCCCCAACACACACGAAGGACAGGGTCTGGTCTCCTCCATTCACAACTGAGGCTGCGACAGACCCTGGTTCAACCCCTGGCTCACCCACTTGAACCCTTTTTTTTTGTCTTGGCCACTGTGCGGCTTGTGGGACCTCGGTTCCCTGAACTGGGATGGACCCTTAGCAGTCAAAGCACCAAGCCCTAACTGCTGGACCACCAGGGAATTCCCTCACTTGGACCTTTCCGTGCCTCGGTTTCCTCATCTGCAAGATGGGGGCACCTTTTAGGGCAACTGTGAGAGTTAATCTGCAGAGTGCACGGAAATTTCGGGAGAGGGCGCCCGTCACAGGCGGTGCTCAGCAGATGTCCCTGGGAGCAGGGGCCTGGAGTCACTCAGGGCTACTCACCCTCTCTGAACCCTGCCCACGCCCTTCTGCCTCCCACGCCCCCTCCCCCTTCTGCTTTCCTCTCCACCACTCCTCCCTCCTACTAGATCCTCAGCGGGTCCCAGAATGTCTAAATCCAGGGCTGTGTCTGCCTTGAAAGGAACTGAATTTAGGGGAAGAAACTCAAGCAGAGGAGAAAACGGCTGGGCGAGGGTTTTCTGCTTGCCAGGGTGGGAGCCGAGAGCAAGATGCCGCTCAAACTCTAATCCTTGCGCCCTTGGCTGAAGGGCCGGGGTCCCCGAGAGACCAGCAACTCGGTGAAAACAGGCGGGGCCCGGCTGCCAGGCCGCGCACGCTGCGGGTGCGGAGGGCGTGGCGTTCCCGGCCGCGGCCCTGGGCTGGGTGACCAGCAAGGGCGAGGCAACCACCGCAGGTCCTGGAAGGAGTGCCTGCCGGGACTTCCTCGAATGGGGCCACTGAAGGGGGCCGCTGGCAGGCTCAGACCCCCGGCCCTGATCTGCTCGGCAGGCCCTCCCTGGGGTCCGCGGAGAGATTCGGGCCCAAGCTCATCCTCTGCCTCACTGTGTGCCTGGGGGCAGGACGGACCGCGGTTAGGGACCAGACCACTGGCCGCTGGTTTCACCTGCCCCAGCCTCCCATTTGGTCCCGTGAAATGGGAAGCAGGGCCTGGCAGAGCCTATCTCAGCAGATGGTCTCAAGAGGAGTCCAGCTCCAGCACGCTGCTTAGAGCCACCGTGACCCCCGTCAGCGCAGCGTGCCTTCCTTCCTACCGTCAGCGCTGGCAGAGCACATACGAAACCCCCCCGCCCCGGGGGTGGGCACGAAGGGCCAGGCACAGACCCAGGAGGCCTGCCTGTCTCCGGGCAGCTCCACCTCCCTGGCTTCGCCCCCCCACCCCAACCCAGACCACGGCCCTCCTGCCCGCAGACCCTCCTGGCCACAAACTGTCTCCAAAACAAATCGATCCTAATGAGCGGCTGCAGGGCCCGCCTAGACATCTGCTCGGCAGAAGTCCCACTGCAGCGGGTACCGGCGTCCCCGCCCGCCCCGCAGCCTGCGACCCCAGGGGCTGGGGGTGGGGAGAAGGCGCTAACTCACTTGGAAATTTCACTTTAAAAGGATGAAGATAGCTCCGCGGGCAAACGCACATCCTCCCGGCCCCCTCCTCCAGCACACGGGCCCAGCAAGAGGAGGTCCAGTTTAGGGGGTGCGGGGGTAGGGGGGGTGGGGGTCACCGATGCTTCGCCTTTTCTTTGGGTCGCCTTTTCTTTGGCCCCAACTACGGGCAAACCACACCCAAGCAGCAGCCCCAGCATCTGGAGGAGTTTCAGGAGGCCGGTGGTTGCCACAGTAACAAAGGGTGAGGGGCTCCTTGTTGACAAATTGCTTCCCCACCCCCACTCCCCCGGCCAGCAGCCCAGCCTTTGGCCTCCGGCCCTGACCTCTGTTTTCCTGGGGTTCCCGGAGTTACAGGCTGCTGTCCTCCAGCTGGGTGAGGACCTTGGAAACGCTGAAAATGTGCCCTTGTTCCCGGGTGCCGGCCACCACCACCACCCCCCCGCCCCGCGCCCCGCGCCCCGGGCCACGCCGAGGCGGCCAGCTGCCCCTCTGCTGCGTCTTGTAAAAGATCCGAACCGCCCCGCCCAGGCAGCGGGGCGGGCAGGTGGCCGGTAGCACGGCCCAGTTGTCCAGGCCGCCTCGCGGGGGGTGGAACTCAAGGAAACTGAGCCCCCGGGAAAGCCGACTCCCCTGCCCCTGACTCAGTTCCAGGGAGACGATTCCCGGCCCGGCCCCGAGGGGCAGGCGGAAGGCAGGGAGAGGCTTTCGCTCCTTTTCCCGGGTCTAGAAAACTGTTCCCGGACTCCGCTGGGGGCCCCGGGCCTCCGATCCGGTGGGGGGGATGTCTGAATTCGAGGGTGGGGGGCACCAGGGAGACGCACAGACACCGGGAGACAGAGAGAAGAGAGAGAGAGAGAGAGAGAGAGAGAGAGACTCCCACCGCGGGGCAGGCGAAGGGCGGAGGGCAAACAGAAAGGCAGGCACCAACCCAGCGAAACGGGAAACGGGCAGAAGGGGAGAAAGAGAGAGAAAGGGGCAGACCCGGAGGACGAGGGGAGCGGAAATCGGAAGACGGAGACAGCCAGATGGGAAGACAGACGCCCAGACACAGAAAGGAGGCACCAGCGTCCCGGAGAGAAGAGGCTCGCGGCGCGGCGCGGCCCCGGGACAGAACCGGGGGGACGCGCGGGCCCCGGCGGCCGAGCTCCGGGCGCTGCCCCGGCGCCCGCGCGGCCCGACCCGGCCCTCCACCCGCCGCCCGGCTTCCTCTCGGCTGCGCACCGCCTCGCTCGGCCGCGGACCTCCGACCGAGCGAGGGAAAACCGGGCGAGTCGGGGGAACCGGCTCGGGGCGGCCGGGGCGCTCCGTAGCCACCCCGCGCCGCGCCCGCGGCCCCGCGGCCCCGGCGTCTCAGAGCCGCCCGGGGCTCCCGGAGCTCGGCGGCGGCGCCTCCGCACGGTGCCCGCGGGCGCGCGGCGCTGCGCCCGCGGCCGAAGCCTCTGGAAGCCGGGCGCTCGCGCGCCGGCCCGGGCGGGACTTACCGCGCGCGGCGGAGGGGAGCGCGGCGCGCCCGCCGGTTCCTGCGGGGCTGTCTGCGGGCCGCGGCGGGCGGGCGCGGCGCCCCCGGGGAGCTCGGGCAGGCGGCCGGCAGGGCTGGCGGCGGCCCCGCGAGGCTCGGCTGGGCTGCGCTAGCGCCGTCTGCGGCCCCGGGCGGGCGCGCGGTGCGGGGGAGCGGCGAGCCGAGCGGCTCCGACGTCAGGGGTGTCTCCGCTCCAAATAGGGAGCGAGGGCGGGCGCCGCGGAGGGAGGGACGCGAGAAAGAAAGAGCGGGCGGGCGCCGGGGCCGCGCCCCTCCCGGCGCGCAGGAGGGGGCGCCTCGGCCGCCCGCGCCCCGGCCCCCTCTCCCCCCGCCGCCCTCGAGCCCCGGGCCGGGGTCGGACGCGGTCCGACGGCGCGGCGGAGCTACCGGGGGGCGCCCCAGAGGCGGGGCCGAGAGCCCGGCGCCCCCCATTCGTTCCTTTAAAGCACACTCTGCCGGATTTCTCCGCGCTCGGACTGCTCTCCGCCTCCCTTTCCCCGAGCCCGGGGCCACCGGGCCGCGCCGCGCCTCCGGGTGACAAAGATGGAGGGGCGCTCCTTTTTCTGGGAAGCAGGCGCTGTTGCTTTGCTCCGAGGGCGTGGCGCCCCAGCCCCGCGAGCCGCGCGCCCAACCCGACCCGCTGCCGGCTGCGCGACCCGGGCCGGTCTGAGCTCTTCAGATTCCGATGGCACCCGACCTCCGCCGGGCCTCGCCTCAACTCCGGACGCTTGGCTTACGTGTGCAGAGAAGGGTCTGAGAGCCCCGAGGAGGACCATTCCGAACGCCGGCAAGTGGACTCGCTTCTCTGGCTCCTGGGATGAGCGCAGCGCCCAGCGCAGGCGGCCAGTCTCAGCTCCTGGGGGAGGAGGGGTACCCAATGAGTCAGGCTGCACTTGGGCCCCCCGGGCGCGTTTCGGTCGTGCCCTCATTGTTCAGTTCAGTTCAGTGGCTCAGTCGTGTCCAACTCTCTGCGACCCCATGAATCGCAGCACGCCAGGCCTCCCTGTCCATCACCATCTCCCGGAGTCCACTCAGACTCACGTCCATCGAGTCAGTGATGCCATCCAGCCATCTCATCCTCTGTCGTCCCCTTCTCCTCCTGCCCCCAATCCCTCCCAGCATCAGAGTCTTTTCCAATGAGTCAACTCTTCGCATGAGGTGGCCAAAGTACAGGAGTTTCAGCTTTAGCATCAGTCCTTCCAAAGAAATCCCAGGGCTGATCTCCTTCAGAATGGACTGGTTGGATCTCCTTGCAGTCCAAGGGACTCTCGAGAGTCTTCTCCAACACCACAGTTCAAAAGCATCAATTCTTCGGCCCTCAGCTTTCTTCACAGTCCAACTCTCACATCCACTGATGTGAGAGTTTTTATGGGAAAACCATAAGGTAAAAAAAAAAAAAAAGCTTTGTTGCTGAAAAGTAGTAGCTCAGGACACAGGTCCAATTGCAGGGCTTTGCGCTCTTGCAGTGGCTGGTGTGGGTGCGTTTCACCCTAGCCTGGCTGGAAGCTCCCAGATGGAAGCAGACCAGCTCATTCGATGTCACAGGTTGCTGAGCATTCTGGTGGCTTCCAGTGGGCTGCTGCTAACTCCATGGTGCAGGCTGGCCTGTCCGCCTCTCCAGACTGGGCACTGCCTCTCTGTGCCTCCAAGCTCTTGCTATGCTGTTCCCTCTGCCTGGAGTTCCCTTCCCCTCCTTTCATCTCCTGGTAAAGACACTCTTCAAGACCCAGATTGGAAAGCCTTCCCAAGACCCAAGGAGCATAATCCCCTCTCCTCTGGTGTGATCCTGGAAGCACAGGACACACACCTCTGTTCCTGGTAATGTCCCTCTAGACCAGCTGAGTAGATCTCTTTCCTCTACTTGACCGTGGGCTCCTTGAAGGCAGGGATCACCTATGTTAGTGTCCCCAGGGCTTGGCAAACAGGGGTACAGTACATTTGGCTGATTTAAGGAACTGTTATCCGCCATAAGTGTTCCCACGAGGATCGCTGTAATAGCACTCGTAACAGCTCAGGCATGTTGAGCACCTTCCTATACAAATGCCTGGTCCCGTTCTAAGCACTTTCCACCCACACAATAAATCTGTGAAATAACACTATTGTCCCCATTTCATCAGTGAAAGAACCAAGACCAAGAGAGGGGTTAAGTGGCTGGCTTAAAGTCCCTCGCTAAAGGGAGTGCCAGTGGCCTTCTGCTGGAGGAGCACGTCTCACGGGTTCTAGCCTAATCGCCTGGTACACAGTAGGCACTCGGGAAACGCTGGCCTTTGTGCATACCACTGCTGCTCTCAGTGTGGACCCCTCGTGGGGCAGGGACTGGATGTCTGCACTTTGTAAGTGAAAGTGTTAGTCGCTCAGTCATGTCTGACTTTGTGACCCCATGGACTGTAGCCCGCCAGGCTCCCCTGTCCATGGGATTCTCCAGGCAAGAATACTGGAGTGGGTAGCCATTCCCTTCTCCAGGGGATCTTCCCGACCCAAGGATAGAACCTGGGTCTTCTGCACTGCAGGCAGATTCTTTACCGTCTGAGCCACCAGGGGAGCATACTTTGTAAGAACCCACTGCAGGAAGCAAACTGGGTAGCCTAATGAGTTTGTCAAATCATACAGAGAGCCCTTGACAGTCAGCCACCCAAGCATCTAGTCAAGGACACGGGGTTTGAGATTAGGTCGCATTCTGGTGAAGACTGGCAAATTACAGGAGGGCTACTGCCCGAGTCCAGCTCCAGCAGCCAGGGATTCAGCCTGAAGGGAGTTACAGGCCACCATGTGAACTCAGGGTCAAGAAGGCGACTTGCTAATGCTGTCAACAGCTATGACTATGTGCCAGGCATTATGCTAAGCACCATGCCTGCCTTACTGTATGGAATCCCGACCACAATCCTACTAGTATTCCCATTCTACAGATGAGAAAAATCAAGGCATCAAAAGCTTAGTTACAAAAAAGAAAGAAAGCCTAGTTACCCTCCCAAGATCACACCACTAGTGATGGACAAAGTCCAGACTTGAATCCAGACCCATCAACCCCAAAGCCCATGCTCTTCTGTCCACCGCCCCCTTCTGACTACCTCGGGCACCACTAGGACCCAGGGTGCTGGGCCCCAGTGGGAAAGGCAGAACCTGTCACGTCAGAGTCTCCAAGCATGCAGAGATGCACCTGGTTGGCAGCCGCACACCAGTTGCCCCAACAGGCCTGGCTGGCACCGGGCACGGGCCTGCAGCCAGGGCCTGCTGGCCCTGGGCCAGCCTCTTGGGGCCGAGGTAATGCGGGGCCCAGCTCTGGGGTAGAGGGCTGAAAGCCTCTCTCCCCAGCTCATTAGCAGACATCTGGGCTCAGGAAAATGACCGACCTGGAATGTGACTGGGCCACGGGGAGCTGCCCCCCTCCTGGAGTCCCGGGAATGTGAGCTCCCTCCCACAGGGCACGGGCTTGGGACAGCTGTTTCCTCTAATCCCGTCAGCCTGGCCTCGACAGGGGTCCAAAGCCCTGCACTCTCCCGGAGAGAGAGGGAGAGCGAGCCAGGGCCCTCCTTCCCAGGCTGGCCCGCTGACTCAGAAGGTTGGTACTGGGGCCTGGGAGAGCCATGGTCCCTCCATCTCCTGCACGATAAAGACCAAGGGTGTCCGCGTGTCCACGTGTGTGGGTGGGAGGGGCCGTGGAGGAATCATCATGGAAGGTTCTGGAGGCGTCGTGCTTGGGTTTGCATCCTTGCTCCACCACCCAGCGACTCTGCAAGTTGTTTCCTGTTTGGGCCTCGATTTCCTTCCCTGCAACACGCAGCTGGTAACGGCATGTCCTCTGTAGAACTGCTGGGACTCACTCACTTATTTAGCAAATACTCATGGTGCCGACTATGTGCCAGACAGGCACAGAGGTGCCAGGGCCACAGCAACGGGCCGGACCAATGAGGTCGCAGGCCTCAGGAAGCTTCAGTTCTGCCACCGGGAGCCAGAGCAGGTACACATAAGCAGAAGAATGGGTTTCTCATAATCCAAGTGTCACAGAGGAACTAACCAAGCCAGGGCGAGGGACGAGACTCAGAAGACACGGCAAAGAGGCGATGCTTCAGGCAGATTATGATGAGAAGGAGCCGGGACTCAAGGAGATAAATGGATACAAAGTACTCGGCACGGTTCCTGGAAAATAGCACACGCCCCAGAAAATGAAAGCTATTTTCGGGAGGTTTGTGCAGGGAGTCAGAGTCCCTGGATCAAACCCAGGCTGTAGCGCCAAGCTTTCTCTCACCTCCACCAGGGAATGCGTGCCCTGAGCCTCAGTTTCCTCATCGGAGAAACAGGAGTTTTAATAGTGCCCAGGCGCACATTGACAGGGAGAGTTCGCTGAGGGACGTGTACGTGGAGACTGGAGCCTGGCACCTGGCCCCAGCTGGCCTGGAGGAAGGGAAAGCTGCTAGAGTCGCATTATCCCTTCTCACAGACGCAGAGGATGTGCCGAGGTTCCCTGGGAGAGTCGGCAGCAGATCTGAGAGCAAAATCAGATGGCCTGGCTCTGGGCTCGCCCCCAGGGCTAGGGATTCGGGAGGACTCTGGGCCCCGCCGAGGGCTCACAGAAGGAGGAAGGTGGTGATGGTGTGACGCCCTCTGGGGTCTGCCCCCAGAAGGCTGCTGGGGGCCTGGGAGGTGTGGACCCGGCCCTGGATGAGTGCAGAAATGTCAGACGCCCTTAATAGGAAGGTAGGAAACCAAAACTCAACAGGAGGGGCCGAGGCTGAGAAGGGGGGCGAGAAAAGGGGAGGGCCAGAGAGGAGGCCGAAGTCCTGGGAATTTCAAAGCGGATATGGAAACTCACGTCGCTCTGACCCCAGGGAAGGTCCCTTTTCCACTCCAGTGGTGCTTACGGCCGTGTCCTCATCGTAATAATGAGGACAGCAATGCCACCTGGAGTGTGCCCTAAATGCCAGCACCGGGGTGATGGGAGTGACCCCCAGCCTCTCACTTTGCTGCTTGTTTCCTTCCTCCCCCATCATACCCCCAGGTTCCCTCAGCTGGGGTTCCCGGACCCCCGAGGAACCCCCCCCACCTCCAACTGGCACCCCAGAGCTGGGCTCTTCAGAAAGGGCCTCGTGCCTGGGACCCTCCGCCCTGCCGCTGTGGTCAGCGCGGAGAACCGGGCTGGGGTGCTGGGCAGTGTTAGGCGCATCCATTCTTTTATAAAGGTCCTTCTCCATTCTTCCATCTCGGCTTCCAGCTGCCCACACATGTCCACAGAGAGTAGAAGAAATTTTCTCTCTCCTCAAGAGTTGGTCCTTCTGTGAGCATTTCACCTCCCACAGAACAGTTATTTTGTTTGTTTGTTTTTTTCCCCTCAAGGTTTTTGTGCTCCAGATAAATTCACTGAAGAATCCTCCTGCTTAGGAACACGGATACTGGAGAAAGAGAAGGCGCAAAAGACCACCACGTGGGCATCTGTGCGGCCCCGCTGCCAGGGACCCGGCTTCTGACCACATCCGCCGGCCAACACAAAGAATGCCAGCGGCCAAGTGTGTTCCCCACGAGCCTGTCCTCCTGGCCAGAGCGTGGCCCAGGGACACAGCTGACCCGGGCCGGGTCAGTCAAGTCCTGTCTCTCCGGAGCCTGAACTGGGAGGCGCGGGGACTGGGCTGGTGAGCCGAATCGCGTTAGAGACAGGATTCTAGAGAACGCTGCCTGCTGAAGGAGCTGACGAGGGCTTGGTTCTCACCCCTCAAGATTCACTTTCCTTGGACTCTCTGAACTTCTCCAGTGTCTTACAATCTTAAGCTGATGTGAAGGAGTTTGGTATTTACATCCTTAAAAGTCTTGATCAAAACAATACATAAAAGGCGCTTGCTCCTTGGAAGAAAAGCTATGACCCACCTAGACAGCATATTAAAAAGCAGAGACATTACTTTGCCAACAAAGGTCCATCTAGTCAAGGCTATGGTTTTTCCAGTAGTCACGTATGGATGGGACTATAAAGAAAGCTGAGTGCCTAAGAGCTGATGCTTTTGAACTATGGTGTTGGAGAAGACTCTTGAGAGTCCCTTGGACTGCGAGGAGACCCAACCAGTCCATCCTCAAGGAAATCAGTCCTGAATATCCATTGGAAGAGCTGATGCTGAAGCTCCAATACTTTGGCCACCTGATGCAAAGAACTGACTCACTGGAAAAGACTCTGATGCTGGGAAAGATTGAAGGCGGGAGGAGAAGGGGACGACAGAGGATGAGATGGTTGGACTGCATCACCGACTCGATGGACATGAGTTTCAGCAAGCTCTGGGAGTTGGTGATGGACAGGGAGGCCTGGTGTGCTGCAGTGCATGGGGTCGCAAAGAGTCAGACATGACTGAGCAACTGAACTGAACTGATACATATTATTACACATATATATATTTGACCACTTACTAAGTGTCTAGCACAGCACCAGGAACTGGAGACAGAGTAAAGCATAAGCCTGCCCTGGAAGGAAGAAGGGCAGACACACAGAGCTGGAAAGCAGAGGGCAGAGGAAACGTTCTTTGACAAGGAAGCTGCCCAGCACGAGGCCACAGGGTTCAGAGGAGACGGTAGCCTCAGGGGGCTGGTCTGCCTGGGAAAGGCTTGCTGGAGGAATGAGCGTTTATACAAGGGCTTCGAGGTGTGAGCAGGACTTGGGCGGGTTGAGGAAGCAGTTCACACTCAGAAGGAAAGCACCTGGAAACACTGATCTGCACTGGACAGACACGTGCCGCTCAGAGCTCCAGAGCACCACAGCAGCGGCCGCCAACACACACTTTCTGGGCTGGCCCAGAAGCAGCCTCAGCCTGCTTTCTCTTTTCTTTAAATATTTGTGTGTTTGGCCGTGTCAGGCCTTCGCTGAGGCACCCGGCATCTTCAGTTGTGGCATGCGGGATCTAGTTCCCTGACCAGGGATTGAACCTGGGCCCCCCTGCATGGAAAGTGCAGGGTCTTAGCCACTGGACCACCAGGGAAGTCCCAGCCTCGGAATCCTTCTTAACAGCGCTCCTCTGGGAAGTCGCCGAAAGGGATACTGATGGCTTGTGAAATAAATGCATGTTGTTTGAATGCGTTTGTCACTCCTAGGAAAGCGTGTTTCAGGAGTAGACAACCAGCATGACTGAGACAGAGGTGACAGAGTGACATTTCGGTTTTCTATGAGCATTCGTTGAGTGCCTACTATGTGCCAGGCTCTATTCAGGCACTAAGGATGTGGCAGTTAGAAAAAAGAAAAAACCAAAAAGCCTCCAACCAAACAAAACAGAATCTCTCCAAAACGGTAAAGATATCTGCCCTCGGGGAGCTTGCATTTTGGTGGGAGGAGACAGACAACCAACAAAATATGTCGGGCAAGATACAGTCTGTGGAGCTGTGATAAAGGCTAGAGAGAAAACGCAGAGAAGTGGGGTGGGGGCGGGGCGGGGCGGGGCGGGGCGGGGCAGGGAGGGTTACGAAACCCAGAGCAGTCTGGGGCGACCTCCCTAAGGAGGACCCGCTGAATAAAGCCTGGAAGGAGGTGACGGGGGCGAGTTGTGGGGACCCTGGGGGAAGAGCGGGAACAACCAGTGTGCTCACGCACAGCGGGGACAGAAAGGCTGCACAGAAAAACAGGGAGCTGGTGGACGGG
Source organism: Capra hircus (assembly GCF_001704415.2). Taxonomy (NCBI): domain Eukaryota; kingdom Metazoa; phylum Chordata; class Mammalia; order Artiodactyla; family Bovidae; genus Capra; species Capra hircus. The sequence continues at coordinate 2,932,108 of NC_030809.1, read as the reverse complement.
CAGGTGAGGCTGGCCCCAGGAGGCTGGCATTGGAGGCGGTCCCAGAGTCCGTTTTGCTGACTCTGGCTTTCTATCCAGTGGGGTGAGAAGGCACCGAAAGGCTGTGAGTGGAGGATGGACACAATCCAGTTTAGCACTCAGGCTGCCAGGTGGAGAATGGATGCAAAGGGGGCAACGATAATAATACAGTCTCAGGCGACTCTACACCAAGCACCGCGCGAAAGGAGCTTCGTGCGCTCCCGCGGTAACTTTTGAGACCCGCATCGGCATGATTGCTCCCATTTACAGATGAGGAGACTGAGGCATGTGCGTGCTCAGTCGCGCAGCCATGTCTGCCTCTGTGCAACCCCATGGACTGCAGCCCGTCAGGCTCCCCAGTCCATGGGATTCTCCAGGCAAGAACACTGGAGTGGGTTGCCGCGCCCTCCTCCAGGGGACCTTCCGGACCCAGGGATCGAACCGCGACTTTTATGTCTCCTGCATTGCCAGGTGGATTCCATGTGGTGAAGGACCTTCAGCGCTAGGCTAAGACATGTGGAACGATATTTTGCTCATTATTGGGAACGTGTGAACAGGAAACAGCATGCGTTAGACTGAGTCAGCCTGACAGGAGGGGGAGGGGCTGAAGGCCCCCGGAAGAGCGGACAGAGATCCTGGCAGGGTGAGAACCGTCCCCCGAGGGCCCCCTTCCTCAGCCGAACCGAGGCTTTACAGATCGCAGGTCTGGGCCAAGAAGAAGCATGGCTGCTTTCTGGGGCCAAGGGAGAGAAGTCAAGAAACCTGAGATGTGGACGCTGATGGACACGTCCTACGTCTCACCTTCCGTGGCTCTCCCTCCTGCTCTTCAAGGTGTCTATATAGGCTAAGGGAAGATCTAGAATTACCTTGCTACTCCTTGATAAGAGGACTTTGCCTGGCTAAAAAAGAAAAACAAAAAAGCAGAACTTGGGTTTCATCCATAAAGTCCACAATGGAGAGAAAAGTGAAAGTCAAAGCTGCTCAGTCGTGTCCAAGTCTTTGCGACTCCTTGGACGATACAGTCCATGGGATTCTCCAGGCCAGGCTACTGGAGTGGGGAGCCTTTCCCTTCTCCAGGGGATCTTCCCAGCCCAGGTGTCCCGCACTGCAGGCGGACCCGTGACCAGCTGAGCCCCCAGGGAGCCGTCCGTGGAGAAGAGGGAGTCTCGGTGGGCCTTCCCCTAGTTCCTGTGAGAGTCGTCAGGCGATACCACAATGGCCTGCCCTCCAGGGGAAAGGGGGGTGAGGCTTTTGATCGTAATTTGTTACACACTTGATTATATGAGAATTGCATTCCACTTTTTCACTCTTCTCCTCAGCAACAGAATGCCTGACCTCACACACGCACCGTGTGGCAGGCAGGGACCGTGACCACGGTCACAAGGAGGCCCAGAGCGATCATGCGGCCTGCTCACGCTCACACGGCGACCCAGGGAGGCGGCTCGGCTGAGAACAGGGGATGCTCTGCGGTCAGAATCTGGGGAAGCCTTTCTTCCAATTGCAAGTCACGGACCCGTGGAAATGCCCACTGGGCCACCCACTTAAAAAGCCAGTTAATTTAGGGGTTACAGTAAACGCAACTTCCTAACTGAAACATACTAAGGACAAAACTATTCCATAAATACAGTGATAATGAAAACGTACTCTAGGTCTTGATAGACGGGCAACAGACAAGAGATGGACAAGCAAGGAAGGACAGACCCTGGGAGACATGCAGACAAAGAGCAGAAGAGGCGGGGACCGCACACCCTACTCCACAGCGCCGCCTGCTGAGGCCCAGGAGCAAGGGCACACCGACCACAGCGAGCACACTCACTGACCTCGCTTCCAACCACCACTCTCCTCCAAAAGGAACGAGGGCCACGGGGAGAAATGGCTGGCTCCTTGGCTGGGGCAAAGCAAATAAGAGAAAAGAATGGACTAGATGTCAAAAGATACAGGCCCCAGATTGAAAGAGCTCCTATTAGACAAATCTGGACAACCTGAATAGCAAATATTGACAGTGATGGATTATAATAATTTAATGAGGACCCCCAAGACCACGCTGATATAAACTGACGATCAAATACATGAGGGAGAAGGGAAAGTTCTTTCCTCAGAGAATGTCAAATAATAAGGAATAGTGAACTTGGGGAACCATCAACGGATGCTAAAACTCTGATCGTTTGATAAGGAGCAGCTTCAAAAGTATCTCCTCACAACTTATGCATAAATTACAAAAGAGAAAAATAACAGATTTACAGGAAAGAAACCAGGCAAACACTTTAACCAAGTGCCCAAAGTTCACATCACTAATGTTGAGACAAACGGACAGCAGGTGCCTCCTGGTGCGAGGCACTGAAAAGGACTCAAAAGCATCTCTGCCAAAACTGCAGAACCTGAGTCGCATCACGAGGAAGCACGAGACAAACCCAGACCGAGAAACACTCCACTAAATAACTGGCTTGCACTCTTCAAAACTGTCAGGATCCAGAGCAAAGGCTGACGAACTGTTCTGGATTAAAGGATGAGATGGGAGACGCGCTGGACCCGAGGCTGGGGGCAGACAGACCGCACGCTGTTCTGAACGTGAGTCATGGGTTAGATGCTGTCGTACGGATGTTAATCACCTGATTTTGATAACTGTGCCATGGCTCCATGAAAATATCCTTATTCTTAGAAAACATACATTGAAGTATTTAGGGGTAAATGGGCATATCTCTGGAGAAGGCGATGGCACCCACTCCAGCACTCTTGCCTGGAAAATCCCATGGACAGAGGAGCCTGGTGGGCTGCAGTCCATGGGGTCGCACAGAGTCGGACACGACTGAGTGACTTCACTTTCACTTTTCACTTTCATGCATTGGAGAAGGAAATGGCAACCCACTCCAGTGTTCTTGCCTGGAGAATCCCAGGGACGGGGGAGCCTCATGGGCTGCCATCTATGGGGTCGCACAGAGTCAGACACGACTGAAGTGACTTAGCAGCAGCCAGCAGGGCATATCTCCAACTTCCGCTCAAAAAAATACTCTGCATACACACATCAAGAATGATAAAAGAAACAATGTGAGCAACCGGTAAACAAGGGTGAAGGGCACAAAGGAATTCCTTGCATTATTTTCCCCTTTTCTCTAAGTATAAAACAGAATCAAAATCAAAACTTATAAAAATGAATTTAACCCCTTGAAAGTAAACCATAAAGGCAGTGAATATCACCACTGCTGCGGCTACTGCTGCTAAGTCACTTCAGTCGTGTCCGACTCTCTGCGACCCCATAGACGGCAGCCCACCAGGCTCCCCCGTCCCTGGGATTCTCCAGGCAAGAACACTGGAGTGGGTTGCCATTTCCTTCTCCAGGATATCACCACTACACATTAGTAAAAGGTCTTCCATCTTCTACCTAGTGATGGGGGTGCATGTTACTGTCCACAAATAATGTCTTCTAAAAAAACGAATTGAGGACTCTTCCCTGATGGCCCCATGGCTAAGAATCTGCCTGCCAGTGCAGAGGACGTGGGTTTGACCCCTGGTCCGAGAAGATTCCACATGGCTTGGGGCAACTAAGTCCAGGCGCCACAACCGCTGAGCCCGTGCTCCAGGGCCCACAAGCTGCAACCGCTGAGCCCGTGCTCCAGGGCCCACAAGCTGCAACCGCTGAGCCCGTGCTCCAGGGCCCACAAGCTGCAACCACTGAGCCCGTGCTCCAGGGCCCACAAGCTGCAACCGCTGAGCCTCCACGCATAGAGCCCACACTCTGCAACAAGCGTACATATCGCAACGATAGAAAGCCCACGCGCAGCAACGAAGACCCAGCACAGCCAGAAACAAGATGAATTCAAAAGTGTTTCTAGGTGTTAAGATATATCAATGAATAAAAGCATGATGCTTTATTATACGTGCAAGGATTTGGCAAAACTCATCAATAATACTGACCTGAAGCTCTGATTAACAATTATATTGTTTTTATTCTTTTAAGACTACCTCCTTTCTTGACAATTGTATTTCTGACTAATAAACAGTTATTATTTTTAACAAATATAGCTAATTTCAAATTGGATCAACTTGTTCTTATCAATTTAAACTCAATGACACTGACTCTGATTCAGTTCAGTTCAGTTCAGCCGCTTCAGTCGTGTCCAACTCTTTGCGACCCCATGAATCGCAGCACACCAGGCCTCCCTGTCCATCACCAACTCCTGGAGTTCACTCAGACTCCCGTCCATCGAGTCAGTGATGCCATCCAGCCATCTCATCCTCTGTCGTCCCGTTCTCCTCCTGCCCTCAATCCCTCCCAGCATCAGAGTCTTTTCCAGTGAGTCAACTCTTCTCATGAGGTGGCCAAAGTACTTCAGCTTTAGCATCATTCCTTCCAAAAAAATCCCAGGGCTGATCTCCTTCAGAATGGACTGGTTGGATCTCCTTGCAGTCCAAGGGACTCTCAAGAGTCTTCTCCAACACCACAGTTCAAAAGCAGCAATTCTTCGACGCTCAGCCTTCTTCACAGTCCAACTCTCACATCCATACATGACCACAGGAAATACCATAGCCTTGACTAGATGGACCTTAGTCGGCAAAGTAATGTCTCTGCTTTTGAATATACTATCTAGGTTGGTCATAACTTTTGTTCCAAGGAGTAAGCGTCTTTTAATTTCATGGCTGCAATCACCATCTGCAGTGATTTTGGAGCCCAAAAAAATAAAGTCTGACACTGTTTCCACTGTTTCCCCATCTATTTCCCATGAAGTGATGGGACCAGATGCCATGATCTTCATTTTCTGAATGTTGAGCTTTAAGCCAACTTTTTCACTCTCCTCTTTCACTTTCATCAAGAGGCTTTTTGGTTCCTCTTCACTTTCTGCCATACGGGTGGTGTCATCTGCATATCTGAGCTGTTTCAAATCCTGAAAGATGATGCTGTGAAAGTGCTGCACTCAATATGCCAGCAAATTTGGAAAACTCAGCGGTGGCCACAGGACTGGAAAAGGTCAGTTTTCATTCCAATCCCAAAGAAAGGCAATCCCAAAGAATGCTCAAACTACCGCACAATTGCACTCATCTCACATGCTAGTAAAGTAATGCTCAAAATTCTCCAAGCCAGGCTTCAGCAATACATGAACCGTGAACTTCCTGATGTTCAAGCTGGTTTTAGAAAAGGCAGAGGAACCAGAGATCAAATTGCCAATATCCACTGGATCATGGAAAAAGCAAGAGAGTTCCAGAAAAACATCTGTTTCGGCTTTATTGACTATGCCAAAACCTTTGAATGTGTGGATCACAATAAACTCTGGACAATTCTGAAAGAGATGGGAATACCAGACCACCTGATCTGACTCTTGAGAAATCTGTATGCAGGTCAGGAAGCAGCAGTTAGAACTGGACATGGAACAACAGACTGGTTCCAAATAGGAAAAGGAGTATGTCAAGGCTGTATATTGTCACCCTGCTTATTTAACTTACATGCAGAGTACATCATGAGAAACGCTGGACTGCAAGAAACACAAGCTGGAATCAAGATTGCCGGGAGAAATATCAATAACCTCAGATATGCAGAGGACTCTGATTACTTTCAACTAATTCCATCAGGTTTGTATCACATCATGTTTATTTATGTATGACCCTTTCCAGTTTAAAGAGCTTTCAACCAGCATAGCAGAGCAGTTAAGTGTTTGGGTTCTGGAATCAGGTAAAAATCTTGCCTGTATCACCTCTTAGCTGTTTATCCTTGAACAAGTGAACTTATCCTTTCAAAACCTGTTTCTTCATCTATAAAATTAATGTAATAGTATTTCTCTCACAAGATTGTTGTAAAAAGTAAGCATCACAATGTATAGAAAGCCTTAGAATAATGACTAGCACAAAGCAGGTGCCCAATAAATACAAACTATTATTATATATTCATTTGAAGTGATCAAATTACGTTCTGCCAGGCTCAGACTGGCTAGACCAGGAATAAAGATGACTGACAGTTGATAATGAGCTCCTTTTACTAGTCCCAGTTTCTTCCCTATTAAAGACTCAGCTTCTGCCCACTCCTGAATTCCTCCAGGATTCCTGACATCGTCTTCCTTCACTTATGTCTACTGGCTCTGAGCGCCCTTAAGTGAGGATCACACAACTGAAGCCAATTACCCGGAATGCGGAATCAGGATGAATGCGGTCCTGTTTCCTACCAGAGCAGAAGCTCCTGGAGGCCTCGGGTTCCCACTGAACTTCTTCAGTGGACTTTTCCCTCCTTCGCCTCTTGGTCTAGCACTGAGGCCGTGTGCTCAGTGACTCTGGTCTTTGAGAAGCTCGGGTGGAGTTTCAGGAGGCTTTTCCTGTTAGGGAGTGTCTCGGTGGAGCAGAGGAATGAAGACACGGATACTGGTGCATGAAGATGCGTTGTTTTCCAGCAATTTTCAGCCTCTTTATTAGCAGGAACTCATCGGAGATACCTGTTCTCTCCCTCAGACCTCACTCTAAGAACCAACTCCCTGAGCCCAAGGATTATGCCCTTTTCATTCTAGAACCGGAGAAGGCAATGGCACCCCACTCCAGTACTCTTGCCTGGAAAATCCCATGGACAGAGGAGCCTGGTAGGCTGCAGTCCATGGGGTCACTAGGAGTCGGACACGACTGAGCGACTTCACTTTTACTTTTCACTTTCATGCACTGGAGAAGGAAATGGCAACCCACTCCAATATTCTTGCCTGGAGAATCCCAGGGACGGCGGAGCCTGGTGGGCTGCAGTCCATGGGGTCGCTAGGAGTCAGACACGACTGAGCGACTTCACTTTCACTTTTCACTTTCATGCATTGGAGAAGGAAATGGCAACCCACTCCAGTGTTCTTGCCCAAAGAATCCCAGGGATGGGGGAGCCTGGTGGGCTGCCATCTATGGGGTTGCAGAGTCGGACATGACTGAAGTGACTTAGCAGCAGCAGCAGCAGCATTTTAGAACAGCCCCCTGACTACCTACCAGTAACACCATGCACTCTGTACTGATTCAAATAGAGGCACCCCCTTTTGGATACTCCTGTTAGGTATACATTTGACCCCCAGTGTCTATAAGGTAGAGATGACCTTTTCCTCTTTATTGAAGAGGAAACTGAAGTTTGAAAAGACTGAGGAACCACCCCCCCTTCCCCGCCCCAACGCCGCGACTCCCAGTCACATCCAGCTAAGTGGTGGAGCAGGAACTTGGACCCAGGTCTTAGACTGGGAACCCTACCGCTCTCCTCGTGTAAGCCCCACCTCTTCCTCCCCCCTGCCCCGCCTCTGTGGCGCCTGACCGCTTTAGCGGTCACCCTGACTCACACTCACCCCGCAAGAGGCTGAGGCTGCTCGGCGAGCCCTGCTTGCCCCGCTCGCCCCGCTCCTGCCCAGGTCTGTTAAGCTTGACATCACCCCTGGTGGTGTCCAAGGGGAAATGGTGCTTGCGGCACACTTAGAGAGAGTGGTGATGGCTTCCAGATGAGCTGGTGATTCTAAATTTAACATTCCTTTCGGTACTGAGAATTCCCACTTTCTCCCTCCCAGCCCTTGACATTTCTGTAATCAGAAAGCACGCAACAGGAGATGGTCTGTCTCAGCGCCACTCGGGGTGAAGGCTGCTCCAGCCCTGTTACATCCTTGTGGGGAGACTTGGCAGAGTTTATTTGGACAGGTTCAAAAATAGTCCTTCAACAATACAATCAGATTGAACCACGACAAGTAAAATGTAATTATGGCTTGGTTACATTAAAAAAAAAAGTAAACAGTGAGGTTTGGGAAAAGGAAAAGCGGAAGTTAGTACATAGATTACTTCCTTCATTCTCAATGTCTGCCTCTCCTGCAGGCAGAATTTCAAGACTGCATCCACACATCTTTTGAAACGGGAGAGGGGACGACAATCCAGGAGACAGCTCAAGAGGGTGTGTTCCGAGGCCACTTCTCAGAACAAAGACAGACTTCTGCACAAGGCCAGTGCAGCCTGATAAAGGTTCCCCCAGTGGGTCCTCAAACGCCGAAGTCATTCACGTAAACGAATTCAAAATACATATTGTTCTGGGCCCAATCACAGAGTGTCAAGTTCAGACTGCGCGTGTTTGTGTATGTTGGCAGGGCGGGCCGCTTCTGGGGCGCCGCAGCTTCGTCCTGGTGTCCTGGGCCCAGCAGGGTCCCCACCGCTCTCTCCCCAAACCCACGGCTTCCCTGGTATTTGGTTCCAGGAGGGCAGGCGGGAAACAAAGCTTCACAAGTCCACAGGGGAACAGGGCCCCAGGGGACGTGGATTTCTAAGGAAACTTTGAGTGGAACAGAAGGTGAGCCTTTGCGAGCGTGCTGGGACTTTCTGCAGGCTGATCTGACGGGGGCAGGGAGACGGGACAAGATGGAGCAGTGTGCGTGAGGCCCGTCTCTGCTCAAAGCCACAAGGCGGGAAGGCAAAGTGCTTTGCGGGGAGAGCAGACAGCCAGTGCGTCCCTTGGCTGGCCTTTGCCCAGAACTATTGCCCCCCAGAGCTCAGTCTCTCAAAACACACGGGTGGTGTTTCCAAGATGCTGGGCAAAGGGATCCATGCAAATAAATGCCTAAAACCCAACAACTAATGAGACAGAGAGAGAAGTCGGACTCCAGCGTCCATTTCCTCTCCGTTTTCTCCTGGCATATCTGGAGAATTAGTGGGCGTGTTTGCTCTTTTTGTCTTTTTTGGAAAGGGGATCTGTTATTCTTTCTGCCTGAATAAAGAGGGGAAGATTGGGGGGACGGGGGAAATAGTAACTTTTAAAGCAAGTATGGAGATGACAAGCCTAAGAGATGAAAGAATCCGCCTGCAATGCAGGAGACGCAAATTTGATCCCTGGGTCGGGAGGATCCCCTGGAGGAGGGCACCCACTCCAGTATTCTTGCCAGGAAAATCCCAGGACAGAGGAGCCTGGCAGGCTGCAGTCCAGGGGATCGCAGAGTCAGACAGGAGTGAAGCGACGGAATCAATCACGGAATCACGCTCAATCACGGAATGACGAGGGCAAAGCGAGCAGCAACAGAATGGCTGTGCAAGGCGGCAGCTGAGACCCACAGTCCTGGCGTCCAGCCCACCCGCGGGCGTCAACTGACCCACAGAAATGAAGAGCAGAGGAGAGCAGAGGAGCCTGGACAGTTGGTGGGCCCTCTGCTGCCTGTTGTGGTCCAGAGCGCAGCACACCTTTCTGGGAAGGGAGCAGGGGTGAAGGCTGAGGAAGGAAGCAGGGAGAAGGTGGTTCTGCCTTAAATCTGCTCACTGTGATACCTGCAAGAACTGTCTAATCAGCGTTCCCCGTTGGTAGAGACCCCAACTCTACCCTGACGCTCACTCCGTGCCCCACACCTCTCCGGACCCTGCACACTCTGGTGAAACTGACTTTCCCGCTGCTCCCCAACAAAAAAACACACTGCCGTGATTCTGAGCCTTTGCAAAAGCTACCTTCCTCCCTTCCTGTCTGGAAGGTCCAATCAGCTGCACATTCCCTCCTCCTCCGCCAGGCCATCCTTCGCTCTGGCTGCCCTTCGTCTATACCCCTCCTCCTCCAACGTCACAAGACTCTGTCTGTGCATCAGACTCTCAGCTCCTCAAAGGGGCCTGTGTCTTGCCTTTCGTCCATTTATCTCCATTGCCTGTAACAGTACTGAGCTCACCGTAGACGGTCAGTCAACATTTAAAGGGACAAGTGGGATCAAGTCCTCCCCATCTTAATTTCATTAATAGAGAGAAATAAGATACGGAAGCCTGACTTCTGAGGCCCTTCACGTTCTCAGAACAATCTGCTACAGTACCCGCTTTATGTCTAGCCTCTCTGATTCCGGTGAAACCAAAGGGACAAACTCAGAGAGGGGCAGCAGCAGTGGCCCTTCTGCCCTTGGACTCCTGGTGCTACACGACGATGAAATCAACCCCAAATGCGGCCTTCTGGCCAGCCGTGCAAACCAAGACCTCTCCCCAGTCCCTGGGCCAAAGCCCCCAGTGCCGAGGCCCAGCCAGTGGGCGCCGAGCTCCTTGAAGTTAAGAGGAACTGTGATGTCGACGGGGTGAGCCACCAGCACAGTGAGGCTCCCTACCTGCCGAGACGGCCGGCTGCCTGACCCCAGCACAGCAGACACGGCCGAGATGGGCTGGCCGGGTCCAGTGGTCAGGACAACACGCCGGCTCTACAGACTAACGGCCAGAGCAAGCGCGGCTCCCCTGGATGCTCATCGTCTTCCTCGGACAACACACTGCGCTCTCCAAGCTCCGGTTTATGAGGTGGAAGCAGTGCTGAAAACTATACTTCAGGGGGCGAGGGGGGAGGAACGCACCACGGCTGTGCTTCCAGGAAGGCGCTGAGAGAGGCTGGGACCAGGCGGTTACAGCTGCTGGCAGTTCAGACAGACTCCTCCTGCTCACAGACCAAAGGCAAAGAAACGCAGGCCATGCGCTGGGCTGCCGATTTTAGTTTAATTTATTTATTTTAAGACCATCTCCTTGCAATTTCCAGAGAGAAAATACAAAACAAGAAACAGACTTGGTTTCAAACACGTACACAGTGTGCTGGAGTTGAAAGCATTACTGGTGACGCGGTTACGGAGAGTGCCGGCTCACTCCGGGGCGCTTCAGTGTTCCTGAGGAATAAACGTGGTTTCTCCTGCCCTCCCACTGGGGTGTTTCTCAGGTGTGAGTCACTGCTCCTGCTCCTGGAAAGGAAGGACACTCCATTAGCAGGCACGCTCGGCCTTCTGGCGAGCCCCTCTAACCTGCCGCTGTGGGGCAGGCACACAGGGCCCTACCGGCATCTGCTTGAAACGTGTCCCACTCACAAGAGGACCATCTATAGCCCACCAGGCTAACGCCCACCAAAAGGACAAGCCCCACGTGGCTGGAGAGAGCGCAGCCCTGCAATCAAACGGCCTACTAACGCTGGGAGCTTTGGCAAGTTCCTAACCTCGGTAAAGTGCAGTTTTCTCATCTGCTGAACGAGGGTCATCAAACCTCCGTCGCAGACCTCCTGGGAGAGGTCTAGAGAAGGAACAGAAAGATAAAGCACCCGGGATGGCCCACGAGGCGTAGCAGGCGCTTAGCAATCATCACCCCATATTACGACTACACTGGAAAAGCCCCAAGCCGCGGTCCTGCTCCTCTCTTCAGAGACTAGAGGCTGACAACATCGAGGCATAGACTTGAGTTCAGATAAAGTTACAGGCCGCGCCGGAGCAGCACGCACGAGGCTGTAAAACCTCTAACAGCATTTTCCAACTCCCAGCCATTAAATACACACACATATAATCACCCTGAGCCATTTATCCATGACAACTCAGTTTGGAGTAATGAAAACATTTCAAACAATTAAAAGACCTAAAGCTCCTCTCCCTGTTTCTTTCCGTTCTCCTCCAGACTCAGCTGCGGCCGAGAGGGGAGGAGCCGGGACCAGGGAAACTGCCCGTGGTCAGCGCTGGTGCCATGCAGCTGCCCTCCACCCACGCGAGCCCCCAGGCAGCCACCCTGGCCTTGGCGCAGGGGTTGGTCATGACGACTGAGGGCCTGCCAGTGCGAGGCTCTTCCGCCTCCCCTGCTCCCAGTCCCCTCCCCAGGCCCGCACAGGCTGGCCAGTGGGCAGCTGGCCGTCTACGCACCTTCTCAGATAGGGGCTACCAAGCTGGGACGCTCATTTGTACCCCATTCTCTGCCCTCCTTGTTAGTACGGTGGAACAATGGACGAGTCAGTCACCCTATCTTGGCTGGCCTCCACTGTAATAACCAATATTTCTGTTTATACAGCACCTCAGAGCTTGAAGACATTTTCACATTTAATCTGCACAGCAGTCCCGTAGGCAGAAATTACCACCCTCATCAAGTGAGAAAAGAAGGGAAGAACTCCAGAGCACCCAGAAAGCACACATGGGGGTGTCCTGGCTTCTGGGGTCTCTCCCCTGGCCCCGGCTACGGCCCAGACCAGTGATTCTAGCTCAAGGTTAAGCAAGAAGGCAGACGGCTCTGCACATCCCGAGAAGTTCTTCATGAAGGTGGTGCTGTGTAACGGTGATGCTTTAGTAAGCCTGAGGCCCGAGGCCATCAGCGCGTCTAATAAGATACACAACTTACTTCACTCATTTCACATTTATTTGAGCACCTACTTTGTTCCAAGCCCCGAGGATACAAAAACAAACAGCATCTCCGTCCGGAGGCTGCTGTGCACAGAAGCTTTAGGAGACGCGGTATGTCCTTCACTTGAGGCCTGTGTTAAACTTCCGCATCCTCTTTGCATCATTAAAACCCATCTGCAGACAAGACTGCAGCAGAACTGGGCGGGACTCACAGTCAAGAACGTGCCCTCTTCAGGAGGAAGCAGAAGCACGACTGAGCTCAGAAGTCTTTAGGTTTAGCCTGAATGTGTGAGAGATGTTTACCGGGCACTCTGAGATCCTGAACAAAAGTGCTGCCTACAGAAAGGAGAATTTGATAAGGATCTGCTTTACTGTGCCATGATTCAAGTCGATGATTCACTTATGAGCTCAGTGGTGCCACAAAGACCTCAGTTCATTTATCATTTATCGTATTTATTATTTATCTGCGCTCTAAAGAGCTCTGTGAGGAGGCAGGAGGAAGAAAGAGAAGCGTCACCTCTGTACATACTTTGACATACTTTCCATGCAGGAGGTACGGCGCCTGGAGGTCGTGCTGGCAGTTGGAGTAAGCCATTCCGAACCCCATTCCAGAGCCGAAGGCCAACGGCCACGTCCTTCCTGGTGAGCAGAGAAGGAGAACCCCAAGAGGGGACTGTGAGGAGAGAATAAAGCTTTCCTCTGGCTTCAACACATCTGCCCAGGGGTCAGCGAGCATTCAGCACACACCACGCTTCCGTCAGCGTCTCGCCACCCGCCCAGGGGAGGGCGTCGATTAAGGGCCCGTGGGGCCAGGCTTGAAGTCTCAGTGAGTGGCACAAATGAAAACAGCAGACACAGCTGAGCCTGTTAACGTTCCTATGCCAGTTCTAACTATCTGCTCATTTCAACTAACTCTTAAAACTTATCATGAACAACACCAGTAAGGCCTCTGAATGTTTAAAGCACGTAAGAACTTCACCAACATTCACACATTTGGATTCTACTAAGTCACAAGGCTCGCTTGAGCTAATGCGTAGATGATCACTTCACACCAGCACTGGTTCACAGGGATTCTCCAGCTGCATTTTCCCTACCAGCTCCTCATGGAAAGAGGTCAAAGTGACCCCTATGGCTTCTATTCAACAACCAAACTTCAGAAGTTCTTCCACCGAGTGAAAGGGACACTGCCTGCCCTTTGCTCAGGAGAATTTCTGGCCAAAAAGCCTATTTATTTCAGGTCCACTTCTTTTTATTACCAGCAGGACTTTTGTTTTCAAGCTGCTTTAGAAAAAAATATAACTAATTTGAATTATTTGAGTGTGTAGATTTGGCCAAACGACTCACTGACATAAAGTACAGGCTTTTTTTTAAAAAATGATATCATATTTGAGCTATCAGGCACCCTGACTTAGTGCCCGGGGAATTCTGGAGATGCCCACCCAGTTCTGGCCTCTTCTGCGCCTACAGTCTCTGTCTAGTTCACTTTACAGCGGCCTACCTAAACCCATACACGGATCCTGGCAGCCGGGGGCCGCACCTCCAGCAGTGTCCCTGCCATGAGCACGCATATCCGAGGACGTCAGGCACACAGGTAGGAAGGCACACTTACTTTTAAAGAGGGTAAGTGAGAAAACAAGTCCTAATCCAAAGCCAGTACCTACAAAAGAGGAAAAACACGTTAAACACCTTAACAGTAACTGGACAAAAATAAAAGCAGCATTTCATAAGCGTGAGCATCTACAAGGCAGACTTTTTTAACTTGGTAGAGAGACAAGTTTCTCGTTTCTAACTTCGTTCTTGTCATCAGAGGTTCTGTCTACACCTGTGGTCCCCTTTGCCCCACCAGGGGATAAGAACTTTCTCCCTCATTCTGTCTAGACGAGTCCCAGGGGTGGGAGGACAAGCCAGGAGACAGTTCTGAAAAGATCCTCTTGCACGGCTTGCAGACAGCCTCCAGCACCTCGGGCTCCCGCGCCACCTTCCCCAGGCACGCCATGGCCAGCACGTCAGGTAAACGCCCTCAGCAGGAAGCTCCCTGGGCTGTGCCAGCACTGTGAGTGATGGCGATGTTTTGAGGAAGATGGAAAGGAGCGATCCAGAGGAGCTGCTGTCACAAGTCAGAGTGTCCAGACAGGGGGAAAGCACGCCCTCAAGCGTGGACGCCAATCCCCTCTCCTCGCTGACTCACGGGGCACTTTTAACCACCATCTTTCAAGATGAAAAAACAAATGCAACCCTGTTTTAATGATCTGGTGGGGAAAAAAAAACTTTAAATACCGAATTTTAAATCAAACTTCACAGGAACCTTAAGCTTGGGGCCAAAAAAAAAAAAAGGCTAAATCCTCATTTTCACCAATCTTTCTCAACCTTGGTCATTCTATTGATATGGTCATAATTTATTTTCTTTAAAAAAGAAAAAAAACCATTAATGAATATATTTAATTACATAAATTCAACTCCAACTTAAATAGTACCTATGATCACAGATTTGAGTGCCAGCTATACTTTTTAATAAGGCACACTTTAAATGAACGCAGAATGATTAAAATAGAAACATTCACCTGTGGTGACACTTCAGGAAAAAAGTCATCTCACATACTGTAGAGACACATGTCCCAAGCTCTGAGATAAGCTTATTTTTCCATTATCAAAAAAGTAACGTTACACATGCCAAGGAAGAGAGCCAAGGCCTGGTTTTTCCTCAGACTCGACAGATAATTGTTTTCAGGCTTTTCAGAGTATCCTGATGTTCCTGACTATGTGTCTGCCCCATGGTCCAACAGAGCCCTGACCAACTTCTTCACAATTAAGCCCCACATAAAGGCCCCGATTCTCACCTGCCTCTTCCCTGTCCAACCGTGGATGTAGGCTAGGCAGTGTGAACACTCAGAGTGCTCTTAGCCAGCAAACCTGACCCTTCTGCTCCAAACACAGAGAGCTTCATCTTAAGCAAGTAAGCTAGCCCACACCTTTTCCGCTTCACCTGTGTAACCATCCCGCTGATGCTGGCCTGATTGAAGTGTTTATGTTATTACCCAGAGTGAGTTCTGATAGTCCTCTCTTACCCGCTACATGTGGCCACGATGCGCTTCCTTCCTATGACTGTACCCTATAAAAATGTGGATTTTAGTTAGAAGCCATTAGTTTGTACTGCCCGACAGGCCCTGCACTAGGTACTGCTGCCCAGCTTCAAAACGCAGCATCTGAGGATCTCTCATGTCATCCCAATTCCCATGCAGTTTAATGAAGTGATGGAGAACCTGTCAGTTCACAGGCCACACTGGCTAACCTATCCAGGCCGACATGAAGAGAAGGGAAAGGGACAAACACCAGTATCTCCCATGAGCACCCAGCATTCCCTCCCTACTCCACCAAACATTCCTGTAAACCAAAGAGCAGCCTGACATGGTTCCATCCCCCAGTTTCCAGATGCAGAAGATGACTTGTTCAAGCACACGTTGTCGGTGGAAGAGCAGTGAACTGGGCCCGAGTCTGCCAGACTGCAAAGCCA
The DNA here is from genome assembly GCF_001704415.2 of Capra hircus. Classification (NCBI taxonomy): domain Eukaryota; kingdom Metazoa; phylum Chordata; class Mammalia; order Artiodactyla; family Bovidae; genus Capra; species Capra hircus. The sequence goes on along the minus strand of NC_030809.1, from coordinate 2,916,529 downwards.
CGAGATCCCCCAGTGCCAACCCCGGAGCAACGGATGCCTCCCCAGGGAAACTGGGGCATCGAGATTCCTACTGCCAGCGAAGCAGGATTCAGCCAAAACCAAAGTGTGCCTCTCATGCGACAGCCCAGGATGCCAGGCAACCAGGGCAGCAACAAGCCCACACAAGGCCAGCTGGGCTTGTCCAGATCCATCCCCAGGCTGCGCCTGCCGCACATGTCACAGACACAAGTCTACCTGGAAGGGGTGCTGCAAGGGCTTCAGAGACGCAGCCATCGCGCCTGACGCTCCCCAGCAAGAATCTGCTGCGGCCTGGTTTTCTAAAATGGCATGGGCTTCCATTTCAAAGTAACTTGCCTCACCCCCTTGCAGCTGGAAGATGAGTAAGACAGTAAATTGGTCCTAGAAAATGAGGTAAAGAATTTGGACTGGCCCACAGATTTCAAACCAGGCAGTGGGATGGGGAGGTAGGCCAGTACAAACACAATGGCTCACAATCAGAGCGTTTGGTCTTCTCCATCTGGAAGGCAATTTTTTGGCAAACAAATCAAAAGCCCAAAAGGAAAATATTTCAGCACTTCCCTTGTCCCTCTGATTCCATGCCTGTCTCTATTCTGCCCCAAGGGAAGAAAGCTCTCTGACGCTCAGCTTCTCCTAACAGTAGATCGAGAGCAATGCTAAAGCCACTGCTACCAGTTATCACTCAGCCACAAAGAGGAGAAAGGCTTCACACCAACCAGGACAGAGGAGAACATCTTTCCTCTCCAGACTTCATTTAAGTTCAGGTATGTGCCTGACCACTTCAATTCTGCTACTATTAAAGGGGTGCGGGTGTGTGTATGTCAGCCACTCAGTCATGTCTGACTCTTTGCGACCCCAGGCTCCTCTGTCCATGGAATTCTCCAGGCAAGAGTACTGGAATGGATGACCGTGTCCTTTTCCAGGGGATCTTCCTGACCCAGGGATTGAACCCAGGTCTCCAGTGTTTCAGGCAGATTCTTTACCATCTGAGCCACCAGGGAAGCTCTATTAAAGGCATTTACTTGCAAGTATATAAACTGGGATCAAAATCACGGTTCAGACTAGCCTGAAGCGGAAGTATACTCTATGCTCCTAAGCTGAGCTGCAACATCTTCCATTCTTACGAGTGATTTTTTTTCCTCCATTTCTATATTTTTAAGACACAAAATACCAAGTCTGTTCCCTTCAGAAAAAATAACACAGAAGGTGATGTTTAAATGCCAACGTTTCACTTTCAGTTAGTTATCTCGGTTATTCAAGAGATAAACAATGGTGGAGCTGCTGATGAATTTCGCAGGTTCAAGTTCTCACATGCTCAATTTTCTTTTAAAAGGCAACATGTTGCTTCAAAGAAAGTCCCACCTGATCAGGGGACACCAACTCCGCAGCTGTTTCCACTAAAGATTGGCACCTCTAGGCCAGGTTTAAACTTCATAACAATAAAACATGAAAGGTTTGTCTTACGATAAAAACAAACCAACATGGAAAAAGAGGAGAGTTCTCTCGGCCTTTGGCCACTTCTTTTTTGTTGCTGCATTTCAAGTTCTCTTAGAAGAAAAAAGCCAGAGGAAAAAGCACAAAGCATTTTTCACCTTCCCTGGAAGCAAATATTTAACTATGAATAAAATTTATATAACTCTGCCTCCCCTTTTAAGCCTGTTCTTTTGGCCCATGCTGTCTGGAATGACAAATAACTCTAAAGTAAAGAAATGCCTGATTGCAGGTACACATCTTCCTAATGGCAAAGTCCACCAAGGGGAAGGCAGAGAACAAGGCAGAAAGAAAAACCACCCCAAAACAGAGAAGCCTTATGGAATTGACATTAGGCAAGAAGCCCATGCTCTGAAACCATTTCTTTTGAAGAGGAAAAAGAATTGGCACAAATTCTTTCAAAAAGAAATTGCTCTGAATCAATCTAACCCGGCCCTTTAATGCACGTTTAGTGCCCAAAAGGACATCATAAAACGGGCCAGTAGATAAACAGACATTTTTGGAAAGAAGCAACTCTTTAACAGTTCATCTGATACTATTTTAGTACCAAACAACGGAGAACTCACTCCACTAACTACATAAAAAAATACTGCCCATCATACGCCCAAGTGGATTTTATAACAAATTTAAAAGAATAACAACTAACAGCAGCATACCAGGGCACACCCCAAGCCCCACGTGTGTGGGGGGCGGGGGGGAATCTATGTTGACAGCCATCACTGTGACATATGGACAAGTCACCATGCCACACGGCACGAAGCTTGACGCCACTGAAACACTGAGAAAGCAAACGCAACTAGCAAGGATTAAGCAGCGGGCCGCATAATCTGACTGCAGTCCTGAGGTATAAATGTTTTGGGGTTTTGGTTTTTTTTTTGGCTATCCTACAAGGCAGGCAGGACCTTAGTTCCCTGACCAGGGATTGAACCCAGGCCCCCTGCAGTGGAAGCATGGAATCTAAACCACTGGACCGCCAGGGAAATCCCAGAAATGTACTTTGGATGTTAGTCCCTAAGCAGAACAAGTTGGAGAAATAAAGGTTCCTATGGAATCAACTTTGTAGAAGTTGTAATTGTCAACGAACATTCAATTGAGGAATTTGCTGGGGGAAGCATTAAAAAAAAAAATCCTCAGAAAGTCACTTAAAAAACATGTCCATGAAAAACTGACCATGGGGGAAAGAAGACCAAGACCTTTTATTTATCAATCACTGACTAGATAACTAAGATCTCACTCCAGCTTCTCCGCATCTTAAACAGAGCTCCTAAGTTCCTAAGTCCAGTGTGTAGTCTATCAATGCTAAATCTTTGGTCTACATCTACCATTTTACTTTGTATAATAACGTGTCACGATGTAATAGCAAACACTTAAGTACCATATTCAACTGGCAGTTTATCAATATGAGAAGCTATAGCAATTACAAGCAAGCTTTTAAGAGTCTAGGAGCCATATGCCAAACAACTTTATTCTTAAATGACGGAAAGAAAAGATACAGCTTCCAAAATCTGAGAGACTTACTTTCCCGCTTAGTGTGGTGCGAGAGTGCTGCTGCTGCTGGGAGGCAGGCCCAGTTCAGAGCCCTGGGCGTCCTCACTGGCCAGCCCTTTGGCCTCACCTGCCCGCAGCGTGCTCGTCTACGAGCATCGCTGTCTTAGGAGAATGTGAGGTGTCTGCAGTCTGACACAGACTTCAGTAAACGGTAGTAAGGTCTGCTACCTCTCTAAGAACACACTCAAAAGATGTCAAAAGTGAAACATAAGAGTTATTCCCTCCATTAAAACACAACTCCACAGGAAGATCGCACTGTGGGTGAACCACAGCTGAAGACTGGAATCTTTTTTATCCACTCTTTGCATAGCTGACTTTTTTTTCACAGGCATTAGCAACTGTTTATAGTAATACATTTTTTTTTTAAACAAAATAGGGGATTCCTTCAGACTCATTGCTGAACTAGAACATGTTGCTTTAAAATACAACATTTTCCTAGAGCTGTCTCGTGTTTAATAAAGCTATATTTATGCTTTGCACATGGATTAATATCAAACTGACCTATTTATAATGGGTGTTCTTTCCTGTTCAATCATGTTTCTATAACACTCATTTCTATTATATTCCTATTACAATCATCAAATGCATTTGTTATGACAGAAAAAAACAAAAATGTGCTTTTATAGGAAAGTACCCTTGGGACTGAGTTTAGCGAGAATTACATTTCCAAGAAACATTCCTGATTTATGAAAGATGCTCAGGGCCCAATTTATGAGGGGGAAAAAACAGTTTTAAGTCAACTCCAAACTGTGTTACTTAATCCTTTGAGGCAAAGACAGATTGTCCCAGGTGTCCACGTGTAAATGCCAAGTCATGTGAATTAACCCAGAAAGTGTGCCAGGCCAACGGCCCCAAGATGGTAGATGTGGTCTGTGTTCATCAGCTTCTCACGCAGCAACACTGCCGCACGGTGTGTGGGAAACAGGCTAAGAAGGTGGCTACTGCATGGCCTTAGCCTTCCTGGCCTCAGACAACACAGAGGCCAGAGCACCTGTAGGAGCCTCTAGGGTGGACATCAACTGCCAGGATTCTGATCAGAACAAGTACAGCAGTGGCCGGAAGGAGTGAAGACAAGAAAGGTACCCGTGGAAGCCCTCACAGCACTGGTGAGCTGCTTCCAGAGACGCCGACTCGCGATAAGGGCCCTTTTAAATGAGAGCATACAGCACACGACCCAGCCTTCAGAATTCCGACAGCTGTATGGCTTTCCAAGAGTGCACAAAAGAAACGATCGTTTATTCACATGTGGGCAGAGGATGCGGGAAAACAAGCAGCTCTGATGACTAATGATTAAAGGGACACTGAGGAAAATGCGGAATTACCAAGTTTCAAAACACAATCAGAGATGCCACCGCTGTTGTTCACTCACTAAGTCGTATCTGACTCTTTCGTCACCGACCCCATGGACTGTCGATGCCTTGCGTTGGATTTTGTTGGGGAAGGGGTGCTTTGGGCTTCCCTGGTGGCTCAGACGGTAAAGAATCTGCCTGCAATGCAGGAGACCCAAGTTCAATCCTTGGGTAAGGAAGCTCCCCTGGAGAAGGGCATGGCAACCCACTCCAGTACTCTCGCCTGGAGAACTGCATGGACAGGAGCCTGGCGGCCTACAGTCCACAGGGCTGCCAAGAGTGGGACACGACTGCGTGACTAACACTTCTGAGGCACTAACATTTATGGAGCAGCAGGCGCTGATGATGGAGAAGGAAACGGCACCCACTCCAACGTCCTCGCCTAGAATCCTGTGGACAGGAGCCCAGTGGGCTGCTGTCTAGAGGGCCGCACAGAGTCGGACACGACTGAAGCGATTAGCAGCAGCAGCAGGCACTGACGTACCAGCGTTTCCAGGTATTATTCCATATGAACCACGGAACCGCCTAAGAGGTGTACTATGATCCTGAGTTACAGAAGAGGAAGCAACGTAAGAACGGAGTTAAGCGAGTTGCCCAAGAATACACAGCTGAGAGAGAGTACAAACCCACGCTGTGTGGCTCTTTTCTACTGGCAGAGAAAAAGCTCAGGGAGAGGTCGGTCAGAAGAGCTGCAGGAGACTGTCTATTGTTACATAGCACAACCAAGTGTTTTTCTGGATTTTCTGGATTGTAGTGCTTTGCATGGGTAATTTATGACTGTGTGACTCTTTAATCCCTCAAGAAAACAACAGAAACCACAGATGTCCAATTTATCAAGAGTGACAACAACTCCCCCAAATCACTTAGCATCAAGGAGAAACAGGCACCAAGTCAAGCTGGGAGGCGCTTCCTTCTGGGCACTGGCTGGAGAGAGAAGCGCCTTCCCTCCCACAGCCCTCAGTAACTGGAGTCTCATCCCTGGGACAGTCGACAGGAAACTCAAGGCTTCATGGCGTCCCATGTATGCATCGTGATGGCTGTTATGTGGTTTCCTTCTTGATCCAAATGAAAAATCAACAGAGAAACAAGAACCAATAGTTTCTTTTCCTTATACGTTTACTTAACCTATATTTATTAGCATTTATTAGGTAGAAAGCACTAGGGATAAATTTCTTTTCTCTTGGAGTAGGTAGTGCTATTTTTCAAAAAGTAGGTAGTGGATACACAGTGGTTACATTTCAGCTATAGTGTTATGCAGATTTGGGGGTAAAACAGGTTAAACAGGATTGAGAATACTGGTTCCCTACTAGTGGTGTGTCCCTTCCTTGGACAAATTATATACCCTCTCTAGGCAACAGCTTCTCTGTACTGAAAACAGGAATACTAACAGTGCCTATCTATACCTGGGGGAGAAGAGCAAGGATGAAACAACATAAAATGTGTAAAAAGCTGGGAAGAACAGTGCATTGCACACAGTAATTATAAATGTATTCTGCTCCCATAAAAAGCATTTCAAGAACAAATACTTACTGAGCACTGAAGGGCAAGAATATTGGGTCCACAATCAAAAAATGGGCCAAAGAACTAAACAGACATTTCGCCAAAGAAGACATACAGATGGCTAACAAACACATGAAAAGATGCTCAACATCACTCATTATCAGAGAAATGCAAATCCAAACCACAATGAGGTACCATCTCACGCTGGTCAGGATGGCTGCTATGAAAAAGTCTACAAACAATAAATGCTGGAGAGGGTGCGAAGAAAAGGGAACCCCCTTACACTGTTGGTGGGAATGCAAACTAGTACAGCCACTATGGAGAACAGTGTGGAGATTCCTTAAAAAACTGGAAATAGAACTGCCTTATGACCCAGCAATTCCACTGCTGGGCATACACATCGAGGAAACCAGAATTGAAAGAGACACGTGTACCCCAATGTTCATCGCAGCACTATTTATAATAGCCAGGACATGGAAGCAACCTAGATGTCCATCAGCAGACGAACGGATAAGAAAGCTGTGGTACATACACACAATGGAGTATTACTCAGCCATTAAAAAGAATACATTTGAATCAGTTCTAATGAGGTGGATGAAACTGGAGCCTATTATACAGTAAAGTAAGTCAGAAAGAAAAACACCCAAACAGTATATTAACGCATACATATGGAATTTAGAAAGACGGTAACAATGACCCTATATGCCAGACAGCAAAAGAGACATAGATGTAAAGAACAGACTTTTGGACTCTGTGGGAGAGGGCGAGGGTGGGGTGATCTGAGAGAATAGCACTGAAACATGGGTATTACCGTACGTGAAAGAGATCGCCAGTCCAGGTTCCATGCATGCGACAGGGCGCTCAGGGCTGGTGCACTGGGACAACCCTGAGGGATGGGGTGGGGAGGGAGGTGGGAGGGGTTTCAGGATGGGGGACACCTGTACACCTATGGCTGATCCATGTCAATGTATGGCAAGAACCACCACAATAATGTAAAGGAATTAGCCTCCAATGAAAATAAATGATAAATAAGTAAACTTGGCAAAAAAAAAGAAGAAGAATACTGGGTTCAACAAGAATAAGAAATAAGACAGTCTCTTCCCTGGCAAGCTTGGGCTCAGGGAGGAGTAACAAGTTAGGTACCCAGGAAAGAGATCAAAAGCCAATCTTGTCTTTCAGAGAGGGACAGTGCTGCCAGTCCACAGGAAGGTGGGGACACGTGTAGCTGAGAAGTTGCTGTTGTTTTTTTTTAATCTTCAAGAAAGAGGTGGCATTTCAGTTGCCTTAAATGGTAGACTTTCAACAGCCAGAGCTAAGGCAGGGGGACACACTCCCCACCTAGTGGCTGCAGAAAAGCAGGGCTTGAGTGTGGAGACGGGGGAGGGCCACCACGCCGAAGCTCTAGGTGCGCCCCTGGGAGCAGGAGGTGAGGCTGGAGAGGGACAGAGCCTCTGAAGCACCAGGAGGTGGGCCAAGGAGTCTGCACGGCACTTAATCCAACAGGCTGGGCTTCCCTGAAGAGTTTTTAAAAAGGCTATGCTTTAGGAAGAGTCATCCGACTAAGGTGTGCAGGATTACTTGGAAAGGAAGAGACATTTTGTTGGCAAAATTTACAGGATTTAACAACTGATTAAGTGTGTGTATGTGTATCTGGGGTTTTGGGGGGTGCAATAGGGAAGACTGTCAAAGAAAATGCAGAGAACTTCTACCTGGATAATTATAAAAACACTGGTGCTATTTAAAAGTCATCAAATAACCCTTTAATACAAAATCCCCTTAATAAAGCTAGAATATAACTTGATTTATACAAATGCAATATCTACAATGTTTTCATGAACACCAAACGATATCAAATAAAGTGAAGAGTATTTGCTAAGCACTTAGAAGTCAGGATTTAATTACCTCATTTAACCTTCACATTAAATAAGCTTCTCTTATTATCCCCATTTTACAGACTTGGAAACTGAGACACAGAACGGTGAAGTAACGTGCCTCGGGTCACGTGTCTGGGACTGGAACCCAGGCCGTCCGACTCCAGAGACCTGGTCTTCAGTTGCCACGTTCCTCTGGCCTCCTCAGAGACGTGAAAACTATAATAATCATCACGACTTAACCAAAGGAGATGAAACAAGCTTCCAAAATTCATCCAAGCCAACATTCTGCGTCAGCTTTTCCTTCACTACACGAACTGAGCCCCCACTGTATGCCAGGCACTATGCTAGGCCCCAGGAGATAAGTTTCCACACTAAGTTCATGGTCTACTGTTGGAATCAACGGATAATTAGAAACTCAATGTACAAGGTACAACGAGGAAACACAAGGTGCTGTCTCTGCTCAGCATGGAATACACAAAGGGGAGAATGGGTGTTGAGGAGAGACCAAAGTATGTAGGGTCACATTTTTCATGCAGATGGAAGAGAAGAGAGAATCTGAAGTCTGGACCTAGCCAGAGGCACTGAGAAGGGCACCCAAGCCACCCAGAGGGTTAGAGGAGGGAGTGGGAGAGAAGGCGACAAGAGAAAGACTTCAAGGAGTTCCTGGCTGCCAAATGACCACGCGTGAGGTAGGAGATACAGCAAGACAGTCTTTGATGACAAACTAAGGATCTTGAACATAAAGAAAGCTGAGCACCGAAGAATCGATGCTTTTGAACTGTGACGTTGGGGGAGACTCTTGAGAGTCCCTTGGACTGCAAGGAGATCCAACCAGCCCATGCTAAAGGCAATCAGTCCTGAATATTCACTGGAAGGACTGATGCTGAAGCTGAAAGTCCAATACTCTGGCCACCTGATGTGAAGAGCTGACTCATTTGAGAAGACCCTGATGCTGGGAAAGACTGAAGGCGGGAGGAGAAGGGGACGACAGAGGATGAGATGGTTGGATGGCATCACCGACTCAATAGACATGAGTCTGACTAAGCTCCGGGAGTTGGTGATGGACAGGGAGGCCTGGTGTGCTGCAGTCCATGGGGTCACAAAGAGTCGGACACTACTGAGAGACTGAACTGAACTGAAGGATCTTGGTCTCTGTTACAAGCCACAGAGAAACAGTGACAGAAACTAAGCAGGGAAACAACATATAAGATGCGTACTTTACAACAGCCCACTCAGCAATGAGGACAGATCTGAAAAAGCCCATCAAAGACAGAGACAGTAACCCAGGCGGGAGCTAGGTCCAGGCTCAGATTCTCTCCTCTCTGCCCTCTGCCTGAAAACTGTGATCTTGCATGCTTTGGTCTCTCCTCAGCGCCCCTCTCTCCTTTGTGTACTCTAGCAGAAATGAGAGAGACAGTACTAAAGGTGAGCAGGACAGGTTAGAGCAGGGCTCTGACCAGGGCTTAGGAATTTCTGAGAAGTGGGAGTGACCACACTTAATGATGATTCTTAGCTAAGGAATCCTTAGCTAAGTCATGGACAGAGATACACAGAGATGGAAACGGGGGTCAACTATTTTGTAAACATACCAATGGTTTTGCATTTAACATTCTGTTGGTGCCAATGGTGACTACTATCCCAGATCAGCATTCACAAAAGTGTGGGAATGACTTGCCTGGATTCCGGGGCCTTCCATGAGCAAACAACTTTTTCTTTGCTGTTCAATTTGGTTCTCTCAGGGTGGCCAAGACTATGAGGTTTAGGAAACAGCACCCAGCTGACTTTCTATTACAGTGGTATTCTACCCCTGATGTGAAGAGCTGATGCACTGGAAAAGACCCTGACGCTGGCAAAGACTGACAGCAGGAGAAGGGGACGACAGAGGATGCGACGGTCGGACGGCATCACCGACTCGATGGACATGAGTTTAAGCAAGCTCCAGGAGATAGTGAAGGACAGGGAAGCCTGGCGTGCTGCAGTCCATGGGGTCACAAAGAGCTGGACACGACTCAGTGACTGAACAACACCCGTCTTTCTTAAAGACATCAGTAATCTACAAAGCTCCATAAATACGCCTCTCGAAATCACTGGACTTGCATACATTAAGAAATAAAAATTTAAGTTTTCATATACTGAGTGAAGAAGAAAAGTCTTCCAAAAGATATGAGCTGAAATAAAATGAATTTCAAGTTGCAGCTGAACAAGCGGAAAAACGTTGGGGTTTTTCTCAATGATCACAGCCAATCTCCTCTGGGAAAGCGTATGATTAGTAGCATTTATTCTGATGTCAGGACAACATAAGATTAGAGCGGTAACATACTATGTTTTTACTTCTAATTAGAGAGGGATATTGTGAGCTCACATACAGGCTTATGCGGAAATGGTTAAAACAAAAACTCCTACAACTCATTAACTTCAATTTAGTCACCTGAAATGATGCCAAGAAACTAGCAGCTTTCTTAGGACTACCTTCCCAGTAAAAAGTGGACTATGCTGCTCAAATCATTTGCTTCAGTTGATCACTGAAAACCCACCTGTCAAACAGGAATTTGAGTACTTTATAGGCGCAGGTTCTGACAATCAGAAACATTTGTTCTAACTCATAAACATCTGCCAAAGTAAAGTAGATCTGCAAATCCATCAACAATTATGTCAGTGTTACAATAATTACAAATTATCCGAAGCAACCTAATACAGGTTTAGGCTGGATAAAGAAAATTGAAGTAAAAAGTGATGAGATGCATTTCGATTCCTCCCATACACACTGCTAACTATCAAGCAGCAAGGTTTAAAACTCTACCTGAAGATACACAGTTGAAGCAACTTGATGCTGGGCTCTGATTTTAGACAAGCACCTGGGCCACACTGTGAGCGCCCGCCCGCCCTCACTCCCAGACACAGCTCACCCCCGTCATCCATTAAGACTGACCATATTTTCCTATCTCACATTCTCCTCCATTTTTTCCTAATTTGTGCCTCCCCCCCCCCTTTTAGAAGATGGAGCGCTCCGTGAACTGGTGAGCCACCCTTACTCAGGGCCATGCTAATCTTCCCTGCATCACAAGGGTATGTGCTGCCAAAACAAGCACACTCTGTTTTTCCCTCATTTCTCATTTCTATCCCACTATCTAAACAGCACTTCACTTTCTCAGGACTTCCCCGGCAGCCCAGTGGCTAAGACCCTTCTGCTAACCCAGGGGGTGCAGGTTCACTTGACAGTCAGGGAACAAAGACCCCACATGTCGTGGACACGCACAACTAAGCCAGGAGCCGTGACTGCGGGGGCCCTGGCACCCTGCAACCCCCGCTCCACGACAAGAGGAGCCCCGCGATGAGACCCGGGCGCTGCCACAGGGAAAACGCCCTCAGAGCAACAAAGGTCCAGCACAGTCAAAAATAAATAAATAAAAATAAAAATAAAAACACCAGACCAAATCAACTCCTAAAGATCCTACCAGCTCTAATAGTCGATAGTTCTATAAGTCTATGGATTTATTGAAGTTATTCAAGTGGGGCCAACCAAAGGAAGCCAACAATGGGATATCACATCCAACAAGAGCAAAGCCCATTAACCTGTCAATCAAGGAGAAATGTCATTGATAGGCATGGTTGCATGGCATCACCAACGCAAAGGACATGAGTCTGAGTAGGCTCTGGGAGTTGGTGATGGACAGGGAAGCCTGGCGTGCAGTGGTCCATGGGGTCACAAAGAGTCGGACACGACTGAGTGACTGAACTGAATGTAATTTCAAAGTTACTGAGAAGCTTACAGAGATTTTCACTTTAAACTACTCTATTAAACACAAAACTAGACTTAACATTTATTTAAAGATTACTGAATATTCACTGGAAGGACTGATGCTGAAGCTGAAACTCCAACACTTTGGCCAACTGATGCGAAGAGCTGACTCATTTGAAAAGACCTGGATGCTGGGAAAGACTAAAGGTGGGAGGAGAAGGGGATGACAGAGGTGAGATGGTTGGGTGACATCACCAACTCAATGGACATGAGTTTAAGCGAACTCTGGGAGACAGTGAAGGACTGGGAACCCTGGTGTGCTGTGGTTCATGGGGTCTCAAAGAGTCAGAGGCACGACTGAGCAACTGAACAACAAATTCATAATCCTCAACTACAGGAACCAACTCAGCCCAATAAATAATATTTTGAACAGAAACTGTTCTCATTGTTTATTTGCATACATTATGATTCCCTGGAGGAGGGCATGGCAACCCACTCCAGTATTCTTGCCTGCAGAATCCCAAGCACAGAAGCCTGGCAGGCTATGGCCCACAGGGTCACAAAGAGACAAGACTGAAGCAACGTCGTGTAACTACAACAAAGCTAATGATTCTCCCCACCAAGCACCATTATTACTCCCAAGAGGTACTCTGGATTAAGTTTACTGTTTATCATTCCATTTATATAAGCGGGATCATTTATCACACAAGATGGTCTAAAATTTACATTTCTCACTTTACGATTATCAGGACACCTTTCTGTGACAGTACATGTCTGTTTAAAACTTTTCATGAACTATAACATATATACATAAAGCTGCACAATTAAGTGTACCACTCAATGAATTTTCATAGACTAAACACACCCATGTTACCAGCAACCAGAGCAAGAAACAAAAGATACCCAACACCCCCCGAAGTCTGCCTGGGGCTCTCCTAGTCCAAACTTTCCATCTGAGGATAACCAGATTCTGACTTCTCAAAATACAGGGTAGTTCTGCCTGGTTTTAAACGTACATAAACAGTCTCAGAGCATGTGCTCTGGCCCACCACTGGTTGTGAACAGATACAGTCTGTTCATCATCACTGCTGTATTCAATTACATAGTCACAATTTACTAACCCATTCTGTTGGCGGGCGTTTGGGTAGCTTCCAGTGGGTGCTATTATGCCTAGTTGAGTTCTATGAACGTCTAGTATAAGTTACTTGGTAAACACACGTACGCATGTCTGCTGGGCACACACCGAGGCATGGAGCTGCTGTCGTAAGATGCACAGAGTCAGCGTTAGGAGATACCGCCAGTTTTCCAGTGTTCACACTGATTCATACTCCCACAAGCTGAGTCAGAAGGTTCTGGTTGCTTATATCTGCACAAACACTGGGTATATTTCATCTTTTGGCTTTGATTTCACTTTTTTTTTTTTTGGTTATCACCCCCGTTTCCTTGTGACCCTCTGCAGTCCAGCCTTCTCTCTACCCTTTTCCACTTACCTACTTTGTCATTACAGACTGGTTTGTATCTTCTAGAATTTTATACACAAACAGAATCACGCAATACATACTCTTTTGTGTGATTTCACTCAACATAATGATCTTAAAATGTATACATGTTGTTGGATACAAGCTTTTGCATGCATGTTCCTTTCCATCAGTGACTCGTCCAGTCTACGGATGGCTCACATTTGCTAATCCACTCACCTGTTGATGGAGATCTGGGTTCTTTCCACTTGGGCGTATGATGAATAAAGCTGCTAGGAACATTCATATACAAGACTTTTTGTGAACTTGTTTTCACTTCTCCTGAGTAAATAAATACCCAGGAGCAGAATGAGTGGATGGTATGTTTAACTTTATAAGAAACTACCAGTTTTACAAAATGACTTTGCCATTACACCTTCCCATCAATAGTACACAAGAATTCCAGTTACTCCATATCTTAGTGAACCCTTAATGTTATCAGTCTTTTAAACTATTTTAATCGGTGTATAGTGGTATCTCATTTATGATTTTAATTTGCACATCCCCACACCATTAATGTTAACTTCTTTTTTTTTTTTTTTTGCCATTAGTATAACTTCTTTTGTGAAGAATCTTTTCAAACATTTTACCAATTTTCTTAAATGAATTATCTCCTTACTGCTACGATGAAATTTAAGAATTCTTTATTTATTCTGAAACAAGCAACTTTTTTGTTCTCTTAATGATGTCTTTCAAAGAGCAAGTTTAAAATTATCAGTCAGCATATAATTTTTTTCTTTGTGAATTTGCTTACTGTGATCTAAGAAAATTTTTTTGAAGAAAATTTTCTGAATTCAAGGTCACAAAGATTTCTCTCCTATGCTTTCTTTTAGAATTATCTAGTTTTAGCTTTGTGATCTTCAAGTTAAATTTTATGTATGATCTCGATCATGAGGTATATTTTTTCCCTGTATATGGATGCAGAGTTACTCTAGCACAACCTGTTGAAAAGCTTTTACTTTCCCCATTAAACTGCCTTGGCATCTTTGTCAAGAATGAGATTGACTGGGTGTCCCTGGTGGCTCAGTGGTGACGAATCCGCTAGCCCACGAGGGTTCCACGTGCCATGGAGCAACTCAGCCCACGAGGGTTCCACGTGCCATGGAGCAACTCAGCCCACGTGGCACAGCCAGAGAAAGCCCCCACGCAGCAGCCAAGACCCGGCACAGCCCCAAGTGCACGGACAATGAGCCGACTGCACACTCACGGGTCTCCTCCTAGACACCAGCTGACCTCACTGATTTACACGCGCATCCCTCTCTCCAACACCACACCGTCCAGTTTACTCAAGATTCACAGTAAGTCTTGACATTAGGTGATGTTAGTCTTCCAACTGTTTCTCTTTAAAAAATCGCCTCGGGAACTTCCCCTGCTATCCAGTGGTTAAGACTCCGCGTGTTCTCTGCAGAGGGCACAGGTTCAATCCCTGATCTCCCATGCCATCTGGCACGGCCAAAAATAAAAAATCTCTTTGCTTTGCTTTGGGTTGTTTACATTTTCATATGGATTTTTTGAATGAATCTCTCAATTTCTACAAGTACCTTTGAGCATTATTTTTCTTGCTGGAACAAGAGATAAATAAACTTCCTCACTGAACTGCTAGGAGAGTAAAAACAGGATGGTATGATGGCATGCCAAGTCTGATGGCACATAACAGGTACTCAATTAATGTTAGCTTCCTCTCTTCTCCCCTCTCTTGGCCTTTAAATAAACAGGATCCAATCTAGTAATGTCCTAACATTTCACTAGTGGGTCAATGGCCACGGTGAAATTATCACCACACCAAACGACTTTTGTAAGTAAATATTTGTATTTTCACTTGGACTCGATACTGAAATGCACTTGCCAGAAAAAGCAATTCAGCATATTTACTAATAAACTGTTCCAGGCCACATTTTAGGAAAGCATAAAACCACAGCCAGAACAAAAATTCAAATCTGTTTTCGAGTTCCATATAGGGCCTAATTACATTACTCTACAATACTAACAAAAAATTCTCCTCTAGCAAGATCACAACGCTCCATTGTTCATAATCCTGCCGCAAATGGAAAAAGGATTCCTGCTTCCAAACACTGTTTAGAAATACATATAACAAACAAAATATGACTACTAATTCAACAATTAACATGTACTAATTTGAAACCCAAACCTATAAACAATCAAAAGCCTTTGAAGTATTTTAGTTTAGCCTAACTGATATCACTCCATGAAATGGAGAGGGATCAGCTTGCAAACACAGGCTACCAAAAGGCACTTTTTGGTGAGCCACCAATATTTTGTGGTAACCCACATTTATCAGATGAACTGATACTTAAAGAAAAACAATAATTTGCTTTATTTTTCCATGACTATCCAATCGCTTCTTTCAGTATATTTTTTAACATTAAAATGGTCTTAAACAATTAACTACACTTTTACTTGATTATCAGATGAACACACAAAACTGCTGAATAATTCTAAGGTAGCAGCTCGGCTGCTAACCCATTTACTGTCCTAAATACTTTCTTAGCAAGGAAGGAACAAGGCCAAAACCTTTCTTTTCATGAAGATGAACAATGACACAGCAGGAACTTCCATCTCTGTTGACGGGGCTGCATGTAACCAGAGGCAAATCTAAGGCATATCAGGAATAAATTAACTGCAAAATGTTACTCGGGCTCGCTCCCCTCCTGCCTCTCCTGACTGTCAACTGCAGCCCCGTTCTCCACTCACACAGGTCTGCGCCAGCCCTGCCGACTCCGGCTCGTGAACCGCCACGCCGAGTTCTGTAAACGCTGCTGCTGCGCTGCCGCCATCGCCTGCCCGTCTCATTCCTCCTGCCCCCATCCTGGATCTAAGCTCCTCTAACCTCTCATCGCGTCGCTTCTGACAAGAATCTGCAATAGTATACTCTCCGGCCCTTCCCAATTCATTCTCCTCAAGCTACTGCAGGGCTCTTTCTGAAAGCAAACGTTCAACATTTTCTACAGAAACAGAAAACCCATCCTAAAATTCATATGGAATCGCAAGGGACCCTGAACAGCCAAAATAATCTTGAAAAAGAACAAACCAGGAGACATATTTTCTGATTTCAAAACTTACTACAAAGCTGTGTTGTGTTGTACTTAGACACTCATTCATGTCCGACTCTTGAGACCCGGTGGACTGTAGCCCACCAGCCTCCTCTGTCCACGGGGATTCTCCAGGCAAGAATACTGGAGTGGGTTGCCATGCCCTCCTCCAGGGGATCTTCCAACCCAGGGATTGAATCCAGGTCTCCCGCATTGCAGGCAGATTCTTTACCATCTGAGCCATCAGGGAAGCCCAAGAATACTGGAGTGGGTAGCCTATTTCTTCTCCAGGGGAAATTCCTGACCCAGGATTTGACCTGAGGTCTCCTGCATTGCAGGCGGATTCTTTACCAGCTGAGCTACCTGGGAAGCCCTACTACAAAGCTACACTTATAAAAACAGCACAGTACTGGGAATTCCCTAGAAGTCCAGTGGTTGGGATTTAGCACTTTCCCTGATGGGCCTGGGTTCAACCTCTGGTGGAGGAACTAAGATCCCACAAGTCAAACAGCAGTCAAAACAAAACCACCAACCAACCCAGTGTAGTACTGGCATAAAGACAGAGATCAATGGACCAGAAAGCCTGGAAATAACCCCTGCACACACGGTCAAGGCTTCCCAGGCGACCCAGGGGTAAAAGAATCTGTCTGCCTAGATGCAGGAGATTCAGGACACGTGGGTTCTATCCCTGGGTCAGGAAGACCCCCTGAGCAGGAAATGGCAACCCACTCCAGTATACCTGCCTGGAAAATTCCATGGGCTACAGATCACAACAAGAACATAAATGGTCAAATGATTTTTGACAAGGGTACCAAAACTATTCAGTGGGGAAAGGCCTGTCTTTTCAACAAACGGTCCTGGGAAAACTGGATAGCCACATGCAAAAAAATACATAGGACAAAAGTGTCACAACACTGGATGTGGCAATGATTTCTGAGATATGAAATCATAGTAAAATATATATAAATACACTGGTCCGTGCCTCCAGTTTCTGGCAGAGAGCTCCTAATTGCTCAGAACTTCCTGGGCGATAGACATGTCTTTTGCTATAATGAGGCAACTCTTGGTGGGCTCCTGCATAGCTTCAAGATGAGGGCTGACCACCAGAAAGTCCAGGCCACCCCTGGAATTTTCAGCCCCACCCCTCAGCCTCCAAGAAGCGGAGAAGGGTTGGAGACTGAGTTAATGATTAATCATGGTTTCATGATGAAGCGTCTGAAAAACCCAAAAAGTATGGGGTTCTAAAAGCTTCCAGGATGGTGACTACATCTAGGAGGGAGGTACACCCAGCTCGACAGCAGCAGAAACTCCTGTGCCCTCGCCAGAGGCCTCCCTTCCGCTGGCTGTCCGTTCGTACTCTTGAGTATCCCTGGTAATAACCTGGTCATCTAGCGGTGCTGGTTTAGCCGCTGAGTTGTGTCCGACTCTTGTGACCCCATGGACTGGGGCCCACCAGGCTTCTCTGTTCACGGGATTTTCCAGGCAAGAACACTGGAGTGGGTTGCCATTTCCTTCTCCAGGGCATCTTCCTGACCCAGGAATCGAACCCAGGTCTCCTGCATTGCAGGCAGATTCTTCACCACTGAGCTATCAGGGAAGCCTAGTAAGTAAACTGTGTTCCCAAGTTCTGTGAGCCACTCTTAACAAGTTATTGATGACTAGGAGGGAAGCCCGGGAACCTCTGATTCACAGCCAGTCAAAAGCACCGGTAACAATCTGGACTTGTGACTGGCATCTGAAGTGAGACTCTCAGGGGACTTAAGCCTTGAGCCCGGAGGCTCTGTGCTGTCTTGTTAGTGTCAAAATTGAATTGTGTTATGGAACACCCAGCTAGTGTCAAGAGAATAGCCTGGTGTGGAATACCCATACATCCGACATTAGAACAGCCGTGAGTATGACAGTAGAGGAGAAATAGAGGGGGTTTTTGCTGCTCAGACACCAAAAGCAACCAAGAAAAACTGACAAACTGGACATCATAAAAATTTTTAAATTTTGTATACCAAAAGATAAGAGCAGAGGCAAAAGGCATCCCACATACACAAGAGAAAATATTTGCAAATCACAGATCTGATAAGGGATTAATATAAGAATATATAGAGAAATCCTAAATGCAATCATAACAATTCAAAGATAGACAAAGAAAAAAACAAAAAAAGATGGACAAAGGACTCAGACATTTCTCCAAAGATACACAAGTGGCCAGTAACCATATGAAAAGATACACTCATCATCACTAATTATTAGAGAAATGCAAATCAAAGTTACAATAAGATACTACACTACACTGATTATGATGGCTACTATAAAAAAATTTTTTTAAGGAAAGCAAGTATCGCTGAGGATGTGAAGAAACTGGGACTCCTGTGCAGTGTTGCCAAGAATACAAAATGGTACAGTCACTCTGGAAAATAGTATGGCAGATCCTCAAACATGTCAAAATAGAACTGCTACTGTCGTTCAGACACTAAGTTGTGTCCGACACTTTGAGGCCTCATGGACTATAGCACAGGCTCTTCTGTCTGCTACTAGCTCGAGTTTGCTAAGATTCATGTTCACCGAGTTGGTGATGCTATCCAAACATCTCATCCTGTCCTGTCCCTTTCTCCTTTTGCCTTCCATCTTTCCCAGCATGACGAAACAGCTCTTTGCATCAGGTGGCCAAAGTACTGGAGCTTCAGCTTCAGCATCAGTCCTTCTAATGAACATACGGGCTTCATTTCCTTTATGAGTGACTGGTTGGATCTCCTTGCAGTCCAAGGGACTCTCATGAGCCTTCTCCAACACCACAGTTCAAAAGCATCAATTCTTCAGCACTCAGCCTTCTTTATGGTTCAACTCTCATATCCATATATGGCTACTGGAAAAACCATAGCTGTGACTAGACGGACCTTTGTACGCAAAGTGATGTCTCTGCTTTTTAATGTGCTGTCTAGGCTGGTCACTGCTTTCCTTCCAAGGAGCAAGGGTCTTTTAATTTCGTGGCTGCAGTCACCATCTGCAGTGTTCTGGAGCCCAAGAAAATAAAATCTACCACTGTTTCCATTTTTTTCCCCTATCTATTTGCCATGAAGTGATGGAACTGAATTCCATGATCTTAGTTTTCTGAATATTGAGCTTTAAGCCAGCTTTTTCACTCTTTTCTTTCACCCTCATTAGGAAGCTCTTTAGTTCCTCTTTCTGCCTTTAGAGTGGCATCATCTGCATATCTGAGGTTATTGATCTTTCTCCCGGAAATCTCGATTCCAGCTTGTGATTCATCCAGCCTGGCATTTCACATGATGTACGCTGTATAGAAGTTAAATAAGCAGGGTCACAACACACAGCCTTGACATACTCCTTCCCCAATTTAGAATCAGACAGCTGTTCCATGTCTGCTTCTAACTGTTGCTTCTTGACCCACATACAGGTTTTTCAGGAGACAAGCAGGGTGGTTTGGTGCTCCCATCTCTTTAAGAACTTTCCAGTTTGTTGTGATCCACACAGTCAAGGGCTTTAGCATAGTCAGCGAAGTAGATGCTTTTCTGGAACTTCCTTGCTTTCTTCACACTCCAACAGATGTTGGTAATTTGATCTCTGGTTTCTCTGCCGCTTCAAAACCCAACTTGTACATGCGGAAGTTCTTGGTGCATGTACTGCTGAATCCTATCTTGGATGGGTTTTGAACATAACCTTGCTAGCATGTGGAATGAGTACAACTGGACGCTAGTTTGAACATCCTTTGGCACTGCCCTTCTTTGGGACTGGAATGAAAACTGACCTTCTCCAGCCCTGTGGCCACTGCTGAGCTTTCCAAACTGGCTGACATACTGAGTGCAGCACTTTAGCGTGAAGTGGTCAAAGTGTGAGTCGCTCAGTCGTGTCCAGCTCTTTGCGATGCCACGAACTGTAGCCTGCCAGGCTCCTCTTTCCATGGAATTCTCCCACAAGAATACTGAGAGGGTAGAAGACATTCCCTTCTCCAGGGGATTTTCCCAACCCAGGGACTGAACCTGGGTCTCCCACACTGCAGGCAGATTCTTTACCATTTGAGCCACCAGGGAAGCCCTTAACACAAAATAAGGTAAGGTAAGGTGAAGTCGCTCAGTCGTGTCCGACTCTTTGCGACCCCGTGGACTGTAACCTACTAGGCTTCTCCGTCCATGGGATTCTCCAGGCAAGAATACTGGAGTGGATTGCCATGTCCTTCTCGAAGGGATCTTCCCAACCCAGGGATCGAACCTGGGTCTCCCGCATTGGAGTCAGACGCTTTAATCTCTGAGCCACAATAAGCCAATCTTAAAAAGACAAAGACTGTAAGATTCTAGTTAGTGACACGAGGTAGTTAGGAGTCAAGATCACAGAGACAGAAAACAGAGTGGCGGTTGCCAAGGACTGGGCTGAGAGGAGCCACTGGTGACTGGGCAGAGGGCCAGTGTCACACGATGAAGCATCGTGGAGGCGGACGACGGTATCGACTGCACAACACGGGGAATGCGCTTAATACCATCCTGACCTGCCTCCTGAGAAACCTGCATGCAGGTCAGGAAGCAGCAGTCAAAACTGGACATGGAACAACAGACTGGTTCCAAATTGGGAAAGGAGTACGTCAAGGCTGTATATTGTCACCCTGCTTATTTAACTTCTATGCAGAGTACATCATGAGAAACACTGGGCTGGAGGAAGCACAAGCTGGAATCAAGATTGCCGGAAGAAATATCAATAACCTCAGATATGCAGATGACACCACCCTTATGGCAGAAAGTGAAGAGGAACTAAAGAGCCTCTTGATGAAAGTGAAAGAGGAGAATGAAAAAGTTGGCTTAAAGCTCAACATTCAGAAAACTAAGATCATGGCATCCGGTCCCATCACTTCATGGGAAATAGATGGGGAAACAGTGTCAGACTTTATTTTTTGGGCTCCAAAATCACTGCAGATGGTGATCGCAGCCATGAAATTAAAAGACGCTTACTCCTTGGAAGAAAAGTTATGACCAACCTAGATAGTATATTCAAAAGCAGAGACATTACTTTGCCAACAAAGGTCCGTCTAGTCAAGGCTATGGTTTTTCCAGTGGTCACGTATGGATGTGAGAGTTGGACTGTGAAGAAGGCTGAGCGCTGAAGAATTGATGCTTTTGAACTGTGGTGTTGGAGAAGACTCTTGAGAGTCCCTTGGACTGCAAGGAGATCCAACCAGTCCATTCTGAAGGAGATCAGTCCTGGGTGTTCTTTGGAGGGAATGATGCTGAAGCTGAAACTCCAGTACTTGGGCCACCTCATGTGAAGAGTTGACTCATTGGAAAAGACTGATGCTGGGAGGGATTGGGGGCAGGAGGAGAAAGGGACGACCGAGGATGAGATGGCTGGATGGCATCACCAACTCAATGGACGAGAGAATGGGTGGACTCCGGGAGTTGGTGATAGACAGGGAAGCCTGGCGTGCTGCAATTCATGGGGTCACGACTGAGCGACTGAACTGAACTGAATGGGACACTTAAAGATGCTTAAGATGGTAAACTTCAAGTTTTTCATTTAAATTAAAATTTAAAAAAATTTTTTTTATTGAAGCATAGTTGATTTACAATGTGTTAGTTTCAGGTATACAGCAAAGTGATTCAGTTTTATACATATGTGTGTGTTTTCAGATTCTTTCCCATTATAGGTTATTACATGATACTGAATATATTTCCCTGTGCCATACAGTAAGATCTTGTTGTTTATACTGTATATAGTAATATGTATATATGTTAATCTCAAACTCCTAATTTACCTGTCCCATTAGATGGTAGATCGCATTATATGCATTCTGTCACAATAAAAAAAATTAGGGGAAAACACCTCACAACATTATGAAGATTAAATGAGATAACGTTACAAGCTTATCACACTGTGTGGTACACACCAAGTGCTCAATAAACGGCAGTCATTATCATCATTCCGGGAAGGAGCCAAAGCCTCTCTCTCCTCTGGGACTCTTCCTGGACAGTTTCTGAGGCCTGCAATGCAGACCCCCACCCACTCCGCCTGCGGAGCCCCTACATATTCTGTAAGACTGAGCTCCAGTGGCACCACCTGCTTTTCACATTCCTCAGGAAGGGGGGGGGCGCTCCACAATGCCTGGTATTAAACTGTTTGGGGACATACACGTTAATAATTACTATTACGTATATATACTGAAATACCGATGGTCAGACTTCCATGCCACCCGCAGTGTTCACACTCAGAGCAAATGTGTTCATTATTTTAAGTTATGATTGCTATCCTTCATTCAATGCCTGAAGCAAGTATTTATCAAGTACAGGTAATGTACCAACTGCTCTGCAAAGGTTCTCTCACTTTATCCTTACTGTAACAACTACCACTTTATAACTGAGGAAACTAAGGCACAGAGAGGTCCTCAATCGTACTTTTATTTCTAATGCAAAAACTCAAGCAAAAGAAAAGTTAAAGTATGTGAAGGCTATCACAGTACATTAAAAGGAATACACTCTAGGGGCTGCCTATAAATGTCCACAGCGCGCATTTTTCCTTATGCTTAACACACCCGGCCTCCAAGGACAGCCTTTTTCAGGAAAGTTAGGGTGTTGGGAAACCTCTTTCACAGGCAAGATGTCTCCTTCCTCTCTTTTGGGTTCCCAGCCCATACTGGACTAGGTACTAGATATTCCTTACTCTGGTCTCACAGTGGGGTGAAATGGCGGGGGAGGAGGAACCACAGCCAGCGCAACAGCTTTTCAAGGCAGGTTAAGGATTCCGCAGGGCCCCACATGGGCTTCCCTGGTGCCTCAGATGGTAAAGAATCTGCCCGTAATGCAGAAGACTCAGGTTCAATCCCTGGGTCAGGAAGATCCCCTGGAGGAGGAAATGGCAACCCACTCCAGTATTCTTGCCTGGGAAATACCGTGGACGGAGGAGTCTGGCCTCCAAATGCATCATGACGTGCCGGAAGGAGACTTAACCCAGAGCTTCCCCAGCAAATCTGGGGCCCTGGCCCCTGTCGCACGGACATCAACGTGGTCACGAGGCCACAGTCTGCCAGCACAGCCTTCTGCGCTCAAGAGTGAGCTGTAACAGGCCTGAGGGCAACGACAGCGCTGCCGTGCCTTACACTTTCTGGGCTTAGAAATTCTCGACTTGCAAGGAAGGACCTCCATGCGCCTCATAACCCTGATTCTTCTCGTCCCCTAGAATCTCACTTTCACTGGGAAAGAGAAAACAGACCCTCCCGTCCAGTCGAGAGCGACAGGCACAAGGTGAGGGCGTCCCAGAGCTACTGAGACTCTGATGTGAGCACTGTGCATGCCTGCCAGGCTCACCAGCAAAATGGGTATCTTATTTACGAGGGCGCACATAAGACTAACCACTTAGAATGTACAAGAAAAACAAATGCCACAGCCCGTGAGCCAAGTGTGGAAGAAAACCAGAGCATTCAATAAATCTGATAAAACTTAAAAATAAATCCATAAAATTAGCAAAAACTGTTAATGATGCATTCACACAAAACTAACGGAACATGCTATTCATAAAATGTAATATTCTTCACCACCTTTTCATTTCCTGCAATAAGGCTTTGGCACTACCACTTAAACCAACACCACCCTCTCCTTGTTTAAATAAAAAAGTGCTCTCTGGTTTACGTCCCAAATATTCCTAACACTACCTCACTATTAAGATTACTGACACTAATTTACATGCCCAAATGAAATTTAAAAGTTGGTGAAAGTTCCAAGAGTACAAGCACATGTGATCAGTGTGAACTGGCAGAAATTCATATGAAATCAACTTTACTTGGACTTTTAAAATTTAAGAGCTAATTCATTCAGTTAATAAACATACTGGGTAGCAAGTATGGGCAGAGAATAGAGTCTACAAAATTTTCAGCAATGCATGCATTCACTTAACAGTAATTATTCTATGCCTCCTGTATGCCAGGGGCTGGGGATCAACAGTGAACAAAACCGCCTCTGACTCTCATGAAGCTTACATTCTAGGGTGGGGGGCAATCAAATAAAGAAACAGACTGCAAATTTCAGATGGTGATACGAGCTATTAAGAAAAATTAGTGATGCGATGGATGAACTAGACAATGCATATGGGTGGCAGTACCGGGAATGAGCATGGAGGCCAACGGAAAAGGTAAAAATGTGAGAGGGAGCAAGGGAAAGAAAGGAATGAGAAAGAAGACAGAAACAGATGTGCAATGAACAACAGCCTACTGCGCCTGTCACAGGGAGGTGTGTGTGTTGCTTCCGTGATTCAACAGGCTCAATACACCAGGTCAAACCGCATTAGAAATTTTCTACCCCACACACTCCTATTATACACAAATAAATAGGTATTTTACATCCAGAATATGGGAGAAATAAAATTGTTTTCCCTATGATAGGAAAGGGAGGGGGTATTTATAAAAAAAAAAAGTAGCTCTTACTATAGGACAATTTATATGAGAACATTACTCAAGGTTCAGAGTAAATCCTTGAAGAATAGTTTTTTTTTTTAAAAAACCTGTGCCTAAAGTACATCCTTACGAGAACTCTTTAATTCAGCTGTACAATATCTAGGCTACACATGAGCAATGAAAACAGTCATTTTTCACTCTGCTGCTGCTAGGTCGCTTCAGTCATGTCCGACTCTGTGCGACCCCGAGACGGCAGCCCACCAGGCTCCCCCATCCCTGGGATTCTCCAGGCAAGAGTACTGGAGTGGGGTGTCACCGCCTTCTCCGATTTTTCACTCTACTCTGTGTAAAACAGCTAGTGGGAACCTGCGGCACAGCACAGGGCGCTCGCTGGGGGCCCTATGGTGACCCGGGGGGTGGGGCTGGGGGAGGGAGGGGCAGGAGGGCCGGGATATTAGCCCACGCATAGCTAATTCGCTTCGCTGTAAAGCAGAAACCGATACAACATTGTAAAGCAATTATACTCCAATAAAAACAGATAAAAGCAACAACAGTTCATGGCAAAAAAAAATTTTTTAAAGAAACAATAAAACATTCATTTTCCAGCAAACCAGTGGGAATAGATTGAAAATACTTAGGTAGAAGGTGCCAAACGGAGCAGTGCTCACCAAGGGAGCTGTCCGTTCACCGTTACCTCCCTTCAGTCCCTTTCAAGGCAGAAAATACGAAATTATCCACATGCAGCTGAAAGCCTGCCTTGGCCCTTCTTCCCTACCTACGTCTTCTACCAAACCTCTATCTTATGGCAGGCTGCCATTCCCTGAGTCTCCATCTCCATTTTGAAGTACCAAAAAAGCAGGCTGCCAAAGAGGTTTCAAGAGTTCTATAATCTCGCTGCCTATAGGAATAAGAACTAAAACACTCACGACAGAAGAGCGTTCCTCCCCCAGTCTCAATCCTCTGGACGGAAGCCTCCCAGAATTACACTTCCTCTCTGCACTTCTCATGTGTCCTTACTCGCAGTCCATTCCTTAAGGGGTAGCGCCTCAAAATCTGAACTCAGCTTCTCCGTCAAAATTAAAAACCTCTTCGTGGGGCTTCCCTGGCGGCTCAGTAGTAAGGAGTCCGCCCGCCAGCGCAAGAGACGTGGGTTCGACCCCTGATTCGGGAAGACTCCACCTGCCGCGAAACAGCTCAGCTCGTGCGCCACAACTATTGCGCCTGCGCTCTAGAGCTCGAGCCCACGTGCCGAAACTGACGCCCGCACGACCGCGAGCCCGGCTCCGCAGGAGGAACCGCTGCAGGAGGAGACCCGCACACGGCAGCTAGAGAGCAGCCCCTGCTCACCGCAACTGGGGAGAAGCCCACGCAGCAATAAAGACCCTGCGCAGCCAAAAATACGTAAGTAAAATCCTTTTTCAAAAAACCTCCTCTCAACCTCATTATCACTCTCAAAGCATGTAAGCAGAAAAACCACCGAAATTACGAGCTCTTCCTCTCCCTCCAGGCTCTCTCCTGCCACTTCACACGATCAGTTACCAAGACCCAGATGTAACTGAGTGGAGTGAGGCGCACACGCACCCCTCCTGCTTTACTTCCAATTTCTGATCAATGACATCAACCAAGTTCTAACCTTGGAGTCATCCTTATTGTAAGAAACGGAATGTGACAAAGTTAACCCAGTTGGAGAGAAGATAAAGAAAACAGCATTTATTAAGTTTCTGGTATGTACCTGGCACTGTGCTGGCCTAGGAGGTGGATATTACTATCTCCATTCCATAAATGGAAGGAAAAGTTTGTGAAGTTTCTCAAATATACCCACTCTTTTCTGGTCTAACAGTTCAGACTTTTAACTTCATATTCGCAGCCTTCTCTACTCTGATTTGTTCTGTATAAAACACTGCCAGAACAATCATACCAAAATTCCATTCACATCACATCAGTCCCCTGTTAAGGGCAGTGAAGTGCCTTCTGCTCCTCTACTTGCCCACTGGCTGGCCCACAGCTCAGTATGTATGTGTTAACTAGCTCCCGGCCGCCCACCAGCCTCAACTTACTGAGCCCTGGGAGCAGAAAGTAACATTTTAAGACAGAGGTGGTGAATATGCACAATGCATGTGAAAGAGCAAAGGCAACTCAAAAAGCTTCAAGACAAAGTAGAATCTCCCTATGAGATTTCACAATTCTGACTCCACTCAAGCCAGCCTTCTCTAGGGAGGAGTGGGTGCTGCAATCGGATCCCCAGGGAGCTAACCCCAGCCCCTCACTTCTAGCCACCTGACCTCCCCGTCCCTGTTTCGTCCTCCATAAACGTTCGACCAGCCTTTGCGCAAGTTCTTCCACTCCCCCTAACTATTCGAGTCATTAGCCAAAGCTCTGCTAAGGGCCATCTCTCCCAACCTACCACTGCACTTGCCCGGCTTACAGTGACAGCTCCACACAGAGAACTGGAAGAACTCATTTTAACTTTCATCTGGAATTACATATCAGCACGCTTCATTTGGGCTTCCCTTGTGGCTCAGCTGGTAAAGGATCCGCCTGCAACGCGGGAGACCTGGGTTCGATCCCCGGGTTGGGAAGATCCCCTGGAGAAGGGAAAGGCTCCCCACTCCAGTGTTCTGGCCTGGAGAATCCCATGGACTGTACAGTGCACGGGGTCGCAGAGACTCAGACACAGCTGAGCGTCACTTCATGCTTCATTTAATCATTCCACCTGGTACGCCCCCACTCCCACAACCTCCCGCTCACGCATGGCACACACTACTCACCGCCCCGCGTGATCTTCAGTGTGTGTGCATGCCCAGTCGCGTCAACTCTGCGACCCCAGGGACTCTGCCCTCCAGGCTCCTCTGTCCACGGGAGTCTCCAGGCAAGAATGCTGGAGTGGGCTGCCATTTCCTCCTCCAGGGGATCTTCCCCACCCAGTGATCAAACCCATGTCTCCTGCGTTTCCTACATCGGCAGGCAGATTCTTTACCACTGAGCCACCTGAGAAGCCTGATCATCGGTGGCATAATACTAACATCAACAATTATTACTATCACTATTTACTGACTACATAGTAAGTGCCAGGCATTGCGCAAACACCTTGTATACTTTTCTGTCCTTCAACATTCAGCATCCTTTTAGGTATATCTGTCTTAATCCCCATTTCAGTTAAGCCTCTACATAAACTCACTCATTTAATCCTCAGAACAACTCTGTAAGACAGTAATAATATTATGGCCAATTTACTAAATACAAATTAGGAAGCAGGCATAGAGAGGTTAAATAACTTGCCCCAAATCACACAGCTGGTAAGTGGTGAACTGAAAGCTGCGATAAACTCATTTACTGACTCATTCTCAACACTGTCTATTAAGCACTCTTCTGGGGGCTGAAGCTACAACAGTGGATAAACCAGGGAACATTCCTGCTTACAGTTTCACTTCTTTCCCAGTATTTTCATTCAAGAGCACAATCCTAAATCCTCTTAAATACGCTTTAAGATTTTCATACAAAAATATCAAATTCAGGTAATAAAAGTATTGAAGAAAAGCATGGGACGTGAAGCCAAAATACCTGGGTTAAATTCCCAACTTTGCCATTGATTGGGCCCTGATCAATGGGCTTTCCTCATAGCTCAGTTGGTAAAGATTCTGCCTGCAATGCAGAAGACCCGGGTTCGATCCCTGGGTCAGGAAAACGTCCTGGAGGAGGGCATGGCAACCCACTGCAGTGCTCTTGCCTGGGAAATCCCATGGACAGAGGAGCCTGGCGGGCTACAGTCGTCACAAAGAGTCGGACACAACCGAGCAACTAAACCACCGGCAGGCCCTGGTCGCATCCCTTCACTGCACACTGGGCAGAGACCGGCACTCAGCAAGAGTTCTCCTCTTTCGTCCCAGCACTGACCGCACAGTCCCGGTCGTCACGGAGCACGTGTTAAAAGGCTACACCAGGTGACAAGACGGGCTCAAAAGGGACCACCCGGCCTCTTAACTTTCCAAGTCGATTCTCCTTCCAGATGACCAGCACTAATGTCTCTGCTTTCAGGCCTCAAACTACTATGAGGCTGATAAATCAGGTTCCAAGTCCCAACCAGTTCATCCTAAAGGAAATTGGTCCTGAATATTCACTGGAAGGACTGATGCTGAAGCTGAAACTCCCAATACTCTGGACACCTGATGCGAAGAGCTGACTCCTTAGAACTAAGACCCTGATGCTGGGAAAGATTGAAGGCAGGAGAAGGGGACGACAGAGAATGAGATGGTTGGATGGCATCGATGGACCTGAGTCTGAGTAAACTCTGGGAGCTGGCAATGGACAGGGAGGCCTGGCGTGCTGCAGTCCACCGGGTCGCAGAGTCGGACACGACTGAGCGACTGAACTCTCCCCTCCGAGCACTGACTTTAGTCTGTGTCGTCACGGAGCGCATGTGAAAAGCTACACGAGTGACACGACGGGCTCAAAAGGGACCAATCGGCTTCTTAACTTTCCGAGTCGATTCTCCGTCCAGATGAACAGCACTCATGTCCCCGCTTTCAGGCCTCAAACTACTCCGAGGCTGATAAGTCAGGTTCCAAGCTGGGAATGGCAGCGACCCACGTGAGGCCTGGCAGAATCTACAAAAGGTTGCAGATGACCTTCTCGGCAGGCACTTTTAATTCAGCAGGGGAGGAACGTGGCCTCAGAGAGCCGTGACCCCAGGGAGAACCCCCAGCCCCTGGCCCCTGTGCCCTTGCACACTCCGCTTCCCCGCAACTCTCCGGCCGCCTGCCGACGCGACCCCCACTTCTTCGGGGCTGCTGCAGCTGCACCCCTCCCACTTCGGGCAGCGTCCCCAGGCTCCTGTGGCCCGTGTTCCCCAGCCCGCTCAAGTGACCTGGGCCCCTGGGGCCCCGAGCCCCGGCCTGAGTGGCTGGAACAGGCCGCACGGCCTGACCTCTCACCCCGCGAGTGGACCTCTCGCGGGGCTTCTCCTCCACCCTCCCAGTCAGCGGGCCCTAGAGCCGACGACTCGGCTCCCGGCGGCGCCGGCCGGACACGACGAGGAGCCCCTCACCTATCTTCACGACGGCGTCCGCCAAGCACCGGTCCCACTTCCGGCCGAGCTCTGACTCCGACATGTTCCCCCGCCAGCAGCAGCCGCTCCAGCTTTCCGGACCGTCGGGCCCCGCGCTCAGAGCCCCTCCCCCACCGCCCCCAGGCAAGTCTCGCGATAGCCGGCCGCCGGTCCCAAGCCCGGAAGGCTGACGGCGCCGGCGCACCAGATATCGCGAGATGATCTGACTACTTCCGTTCTTTCCGGGTTTTTTTTTTTTTTTTGGCAGTTGGTCGTCAAGGTGACGGGCGGCAGAGGCCTGAGGTGACCCTGACCTTGGAGCTGCGCCTACCTAAGGGTTGCGAGGCAGACAGGTTTCCTAGGCGGCATCCAGAGCCCTGTCTGGGAAGGTTCCTTTCACTACACCAGCTCCCGACTCCGGCCTTGGAAATTCCCCAGGGCGAGTGAGGGCACCGCGCTAGGGTCTCTTCCTTCCTCGCCTCACCTTGGCTTTTTTCTCCTCCCGCGTTCCCTCATTTATTGCCGTGGAGCTCCCGCCGTCACCTCTTACCACAGAAATTGCCCAGGCAAAGGTCACTTATTGCCAAACCCGGGGACGCCTGTGACCTCTGTACGGCATTGGACGCAGCCGCTTTCTCGTTCCTGATCCTCCTTGTCGCTGCCTTCTCTTTATTCATTTGGCTCCAGGACACCAGTCTCTGCTAAATCTCCTCCTCTGACTCGTCTCTTCAGAGGGCCGTCGCCGTTGCTTCGTCTCCCAGCTGCTTGGAGTGTTGGTTCATTGGAGTGCCGTCAATCCTCTGTACATATTCTCCCTAATTGCAAGCATTGCTAAATTCTGTCTCCTGATCAACCTTCCTATTCATAATTCAGCCTCTTCGCCGGGGTCCTTTAGTTTTCCCTTCCCGTTTCCTTCCTCTAGCCTACCAACAAATACAGATTTGATCCTTTTGTTCTTTATGGGGCTTCCTTGGTGGTTCAGACTTCCCTGGTGGCTCAGGCGGTAAAGCGTCTGTCCACAATGAGGAAAACCTGGGTTCGATCCCTGGATCGGGAAGATTCCACTGGAGAAGGAAATGGCAATCCACTCCAGTACTATTGCTTGGAAAATCCCACGGACAGAGGCGCCTGGTAGGCTACAGTCCATGAGGTCGCAAAGAGTCGCACATGACTGAGCGACTTCACTTTCACTTTTGGTGGTTCAGGTGGTAAAGAATCTGCCTGCAGTGGGAGAGACCCAGGTTGGATCTCTGGGTCAAGAAGATTCCCTGGAGAAGGGAATGGCTACCTACTCCCAAGAGCCTTGCCTGGAGAATTCCATGGACAGAGGAGTCTGGTGGGCCACAGTTCATGGGATCACAGAGTCAGACATGACCAAGCGACTAACACTTCATTTTCATTCCTCTGATTGGAAGCTGTCAATGACCCCTATTCATCTACTGGTTATAGTCAAGCTTCAGTGAGTTCATTTTAGGAAACCTAGAGACCCTCTGCATCCACTAATACAGCCTGGAGCCTCCCTCCACCTCCCTACTGCGGCAGCAGCTCACCTGGCCCATGGAGTCTCTACAT